>NC_053499.1:60792649-61114961 GCF_905171775.1 Rana temporaria
GGGAGTGAACCATATATCTGTCAATTATCCGCCTAGTGGAAATTCAGCTACAATGCGACCACCATCTGACAGCTTGGCACAACATTATTGGGACACTTTTTTACTAATTTTTCACTCATTTTTTATTTTGATCACCTCAATTTTTGGATTTATTCGATTTTTGCTCAATCAATCAATTAATTTTTTTTTTTTTTTTTTGAGCCTCACACTTTTATCCATTTCTTTCACATATTGGGACTGTTCACAATCTCATCTTTCATTATTTGCTCATATTCACTGTATATATATATATATATATTTAGAGTGATTTACCTTTTTTTCACCAGTGTGTTGGTTCGCGTAGAACCCCTTTATTTATGATTTATAATGGAAGAAGGTGCCTTGATCTGATGAAGCATTTTCTTTTACATCGTGTGGATTTCAGGGTGCACCTGTGTTGCTTACCTGTGAAAGAGATGGCACCAGGATGCAGTATGGGAAGAAGGCAAACCAGTGGAGTCATGTGATGCTTGGGGCAACCTTGGGTCCTACCATTTACTTAAATGTTACTTGACATGTAGCACCTACCGAAACATTGTTGACCAAGTTCACCCCTCCATGAAAATTAAGGGGTAAACCTTCCTAATATTCCTGAATATAACATGCAGTTGTGTTGATAACGAGGTCTGACAAAACCCAAATTGTGTGGAGAGAATGGAGGAGCAGTATTGAACATGATGTCACCTAATTTTCCCCAAAAGTAAGTAACACAAACAATACGATTTAAATATTATGTTTCTGCTTCACAGCTATGATGTCACTGTGATGTCACAATGTACAGTATAAGATTTCCTATCATCTGTGCCCAGTCTTGCCACACAGAGTTAATCCAGCTCTGAGCAATCCTCTTTTACTGTTCAGTGAAATAAAACGGACTTACAGAGGAAAACCTTAGTCCGTTCTGCCCCCTTGTTGTGAGTGACAGGTTATTTACATATCTCATGCACTATCCTGGAGACATGCATTGCTTTTTAATTCCCACCTCCACTCCTTTTCTGAAGTCATGTGGTTACTTTTCTGGATTTTGACTGGATGTTAGTGATCATAGCAGAATTTAGTGTAAGGAATACGCAGGAAAAAATGCATGTTGACAAGGGGAGTGTAGAGGAAGACGGGGAGTCTACTGACATCACAACTCCACCCACTGAGCTCCAGACAACAGATCCACCCACAGAATCTGCAGTTTTTCAGTTCTTATAACAGACAGAGGGGAGACATTTGACAGGTAAGGATACATACAGGAGGCATGTATATCCTTATAGATCAGCACTATGGCAGTAGTTTAGAAAGGATGAGAGCCAGTTTAAGCCAGTTTAAGACAAATTTGACAAACAGCAGGGTTCAAGTTAAATGAATTCAGAGAAATCAAATAAGTCAAAGATCTTTAAAGGACATATAATGAGGCCCTGTCATTATCAGCCAAGTTATAATATAATAATTTTACACATCGATGGTGCTAGAGCTACTTTAATGCAATCTCCATTATTTTTACTGTAACAAAGATACATCTTTAAAAACAGACTACACTAATGTATAATAAGATACCAATCAATTAGACACCAAACACACCTAATTTTACAAATACTTTGGTAGGCCTACAGCACACCACTCAGACCCTTTGATTGGATGGAGTTAATTCTGCAACAACCTCTCAAGAGACAAGAAAAAGCTGTTACACTTGGCAGCTCTGAGCTTTCTTTTGACATCAAAACCACCAAGGATGCTGAGAGTCAAGTTTCTGAGGGCTGCTAACCCTGCCAAAAAAAAATTATTTCTGTCACATTCACATTTAAATTCTTCTTGGGCCACATTTTCAATCACACTTAAGGCATATTTATAACTTAAAACAAAATTATAATATATTGAAGCATGTGGTAGCTATGTTTGTTTATTTCCTTTTCTGGGTTTCTGTTTCTCTTTATTTTCAATTGGTAATTTTTTTAAAAATACATTTTCTGTCCCTTCATATCTACACATATTCCTCCACTTGTTCTATACGAGGCTTGATTTCACCTGCTTGGCTCTGGATTATTTTCAGGGAGCAAAACAGGTGCAACTGAAAGGCATTAGGAGGCAATGCTGCAGCCTCCTGAATGCCTCTTTTGTGACAGCTGAATGGGCATTTTGAATGGGAATACCACCCTGCAACCACAAGGCTAGTATTTGGCTCCTGGTTGTAATGCAGCCCTATTCACTTAAATGGTACTTGTTCAAAGGTGGTACTGCCCACCGAATGTGACAAGGGGATATTTTTTTACTACACTGTGAAGCAAAACAAATGTGTACAACCTGGTACATTGCATCTTAAGGAGGGCAGTTGGGTAGCAGAAAAATGTAGCTCCCCCTACTGCAAGCGTAAACTAAGCCTAAGGCCCCGTACACACGACCGAACATGTCTGCTCAAACTGGTCCGCGGACCAGTTTCAGCAGACATATTCGGTCGTGTGTACGGCCGATCGGACAGGATTCCAGCGTACATTTGCCCGCCAGACCGTTTTCGAGCGGGCAAATGTTTCTAAACTTGCTTAGAAACATGCCCGCTGGAATCCTGTCCGTCGGACATGTTCGTCGTCTGTACCGACTTACCGTACATGTCCGAGCGGCCGCCATCCCTCGCATGCGTTGAATGACTTAGACGCATGCGTGGAAGCATTGACCTTTCTGCGTCGCGCACGTCGCCGCGTCATCGCGAACACGTCACCGCGCTGTCTGTCCGCGCAGATTGTCTCTCATTTCTGTATGATGGTGTGTACAGCCATCATACAGAAATCTCCGGGCGGGCATGTCCGCTGAAAACGGTCCGGCGGACCGTTTTCATTGTACATGTTTGCCCGTGTGTACGAGGCATAAGAGGGAGCCATGATTGCCACACAGGTTAGACTTTAAATACGTTTTTTTTCTGGCAACAGAACAGAGTTTTCTGTATTTTCTGGAAATGTTTTTAGCCTAAAAAATGAAAATTAATGCAGCCAAGGACTGGTAAGCTTTAATATATTAGGCCGCGTACACACGGTCGTTCCAAACCGATGAGAATGGTCCGACGGGCCATTTCCATTGGTTCACCGCTGAAGTGGCCTGATGGTCTAATGTGCGTACACACCATCGTTCCAAACACCGATCGGGTCAGAACGCGGGCGGTGATGTCAAACACACGACGTGCTGAATAAAATGAAGTTCAATGCTTCCAAGCATGCGTCTTGACTTGATTCTGAGCATGCGCGGGTTTTGAACCGATGCTTTCTGTACTAACCATCGGTTTGGACCGATCGGGCAGCGGGCCATCGGTTCGATTTTAAAGCAAGTTCTAAAATTTTGGACCGAAGGACAACAGACCGATGGGCTATACACACGGTCGGCTTGGACCGATGGTTTTGTCCGAAGTGTACGTGGTCTTACACTGTTGTTTTTAAGTCTATATGCATTTTAATCCTCTTACTACGACCATTGCATAATTGCAGGTACAAATTAGCTTTGAGGTGTTTAACTATGATGGGCCAAATCTGCAAAGTATTGGTGAAACAAAGCTGTCCCCTTCCTTACATCCAATCCAAAATGTTTAAAGCTGATCAAACAGTATTAGTTTAACTTGCATGCACAATTCAGATGCCGGTAATTTTTTCGTAGCTGAAATGCAAAGACGTGTATATCTGTATCCTATGACAACACTTGTCTATATACTCAGCAGACACCTAGAGCATTATATCAGCGGAAGAATAATTATTGGATAGCATATTCCAACTTGGCCAATGAATTTTCCCCTGAGAGCTGTTTAATAGAAGTTTCAACTCAAGCCAAGCACTGAAGATGACCATAAATGTAACTATTTTTACCTAATACATGAGCAACGAGCTGGATAGGATGACATTTTTTTAACGGCCATGTACCTTCAGTTACAGGTGCTCATAAATCTTCATTGACACAATTTGGCTAAAGTTTTATTCAACATAAAAGTCAAAGCATTTCAAGCCATTAACCATGAGTTAGCTACACTGGTTGTTAGTCATTAGCTGATTGAACCATGCAAAGCAATTTGTTTAAATATAGAAAACAATTAGTTGTATGTATATACAATCCACGTTTATTCACAGAGATAAGCATTATACTGATTATTTGGGTTTGCAGTTTCATTTGTTTCCTCTTTAAGCTGCCCAGAGACATCAGAGGGTGATTGATCATGCAGCACAATCAAACTTGCTTAAGGCAAGATATCATCAGAGCACTACAGAGTGCTCTGTTAATATGTAAGCTTGGCTCTGAAGATCTTACAACACAGAGGGATGGGGGAAAATGGCTAAATAGGCAACTGATGTTTCATGCTTATGGCCCTATGCTGCTTTTACACTTTTTTTGCACTTTTGGCAGCTTTCCATTAGCTGTTGAGGTCCTCCGTAGTCTACTTTGATAATTTTCCAGTTTTAAAACAATACATTTGGGGTAGAAATCAAAATGCCTTTTTTAATGCAGTGGTTTTGATGGTCTTTCACTGCAGTTTCTATAGATTCAAAAGACTTCTCTGGAAAATTATGCTGGAAAATTGCTGTGGATATTTTAACTGCGTGTGATCTTTTTTTCCAAAGCTGATAGAAAGCTTCCAAAATTGCTACAGTATTGCCAAGTATTTGGGAACTGGAGCCTACGATAAGGTGGTAATCTTTTTAATCACCCAGAAATTTATAGAAGTTTTATTTGCATTAGACATTGAGTAGTACAAGCAAACTAAAAAATCACATGTCATCAGGATGTAGCCAGGCCCGGATTTACTCCCATTGCCGCCCCAAGGCCAGGTCCTTCAATGCCGCCCCCGCCTGCGCAGTACAGGGGGGACATTATCCGCCGGGGGACTTTTTCGGCAGGACACTGAGAAGTGGGGGGGTGTGTTGCTGACATTGAGAACCGGGAGGGGGGTTGCTGCTGCCAAGAACAATCTAACCTCCTCTTCCCTCTGTTTTTTCTCCTCTCACCATCCCCATGACAGGGGGGAACTCCCGATATGAAAGTGAAAGTGTCCTCTCCTCTCAGCCGCAGTGCCGCCCCTGCACCCACTGCCGCCCCGAGGCCTGGCTTTGTTGGCCTTGTCTGGAATACGGCCCTGGATGTAGAAACTATACCACCGGAGGCCATTTTAAAGGTGTGCAACTGTTCTGTCAACTTGGCTAGAAGTTACAATTTTATTTGTATGCTATACCCTTGTCAACCTCATAAGACTTTACCATTTGGGATATTGGTCTGTATGTCACCTTTAAAGCACAAATCCAGCTCATAATAGTTCATTCTTTTTTACCTGCAACAAGGATCTCAACCTGTTGTCGGTTTCCCTGTGGGAAATTTCTCCTTTTTTTGTGTGACAGATATCCAACAGAACATGCTGTAAAGTAACAATGCTTTTACAAATATATATTTTATTTTTATAAATAGTTTATTTTTATCAATGTACAAAATGCAAAGAGAGTTGAAAGAAGTAAGTTGAGACATATAAGTCCAGAGAGAAAAGTAAAAAAATGTATATAATTGTTAATTTAATTTTATTAAAGTTTTCTATTATATATATATATTATTTCTTGAACCTATTTAAATTTTTATGTATTTTGTGTGTATGTTTTCTAATTGGTATCACTAACATATTATCAATTTTAAAATTAATTTTAAATGAACATATATTTAATGTTGTACCACATAAGTTCAATAGCCTTTTGATTGAGGGCTAATGATGGGTTAATCTCTGCCTGTGTTCAGGTACTGCCCCACCCATTCAACACCCTCATCTGCAGGGGCTTTAAATGTTCTAGTTGCTGTCAAATCCGTGACTTGACAAAGCGCATGTGCGCGAAACATGTCTTCATGGCAACAAACTTCTCCTGTCTTCCATGCTGGTTTGATTGGCAGGTCCCTTGGCTCCTGCCCTTCCACCCTGACATTGCGGTGACATCGCCCAGGTGCACCAGGTGCTTCCAGCTCAGCTTCCAGCGTCCATGGCTGCACAACATCGGTGTTCTGTAGGTATATACGGAAGATGATCTCCTTTCTTCTGCTTACCGGACCCAGCAGACATTAACCCATCTTCACCCTTCCATACAAGCCCGGTATTGTATGTACTTCACAAGTGTATTGATAAACTGTTTAGCCTTCACATCGGCTTGGCATTGTTTTGACTGGCGGTTCCAGATCCCCATTGAGTCTCGGATAGCGCTGTCTGTATTTTTCCTATTTCATTCACCCACTCCTTGTGGTTTTGTGATGGCTGCATCGAATAAGCTCTGGGGCAGCGCACAGTGGGTTTCCCCAGGAGACAGCGCCTGCAACATTGTGTATTTTTTACCTTGATGCATTCCTTGCATTAAGGCAACAAATGTTTAGGCATCAGTATCCTCCCCCCTTTACTTATCTGAGCCCTTATTCGATCCAGCGCTGCGCATGTCTGCAGCTCTTCTCTCTCCTCACTTCCGGGTCTCACTGGCTTTTCTGTCAATCAAGGCCAGTGATGGGAGAGTGGGGGGTGGAGCAGTAACGCTGTCTTTGTCAGTGGACGCAGCAGCTGGGCTCGGGAGAAAGCATGCACTAGTGCACCCATGAGAAGCGACTTCCCATCGGGGCACTGGACAGAGCGGAAGGACCCAAGAAGAGGAGGTTCGCGACCACTCTGTGCAATACAATACAATTGCACAGAACAGGCAAGTATAGACAAGTTTGTTGTTCTTTTTATTTTTTTAATTACCTTTACAATCGCTTTAAGCAACAAATTAGTCACAAGTTGAATATACGTAGAGGGATTCCCCGTCTAGCCCTATTAAAGGGCCACTTAAAATTTATTTCTTCTACTAGCAATACTACTTTTTCACTTCTTTTGTAAAGCCATTGTGGCAAAATGTGTTTTTTTGTATTTCCAATTACATATTTTCTTCATGTTTCTGTTCTATATTTTGTAAAATCTTTAAATATTCTGCAAATAAGTGGAAGCTTACAGCTTTGGTGAATAGGATGTTGGCTGAATTTTTCTAGGCAACCATCCTTGCCTCAGCTACCCATCCTTTTTATCGTATCTACAGTATATGTATTATTTAGGATTCTAAATTTGTAGAACTCTAAGGTATTTTACCTGTGTATGGCAAACTGTTTTATAAAAACATGGAAAACTTACATCCCTCTACAAGACATGAAATAGTTTTTTTGCCTCAAAATATCTGGAGACAATCTTTGCAAGAAGAATATATCATTCATTTGTATGGAAAAGAAAAATGTAAGTCATGTAACATGTTCAAAAAACAGATACTATTATGTCTCACTACTGTAGCCTTAGTTGAACGGATCTTAATGGTCCCCAGTGATACATCGTGGCTTAGAGATACAGAGAAAGGCGCCTCTAGAAATAAACACTATTGAAACAGGCACAGAAATTCCTAGCTTGGCACTTCCGAGGAAATATTGCTTTGGAACTGGGCACAGTGACAATGAGCCTGGCACCTTCCTTGTTATATTAGCACAGAAAGGCAATAATATCATACTTCTTAATTTAGGCTTTGATGTGCTCTGGTGCTTGTTACATCCTACATGATATCTAGGTCATCACCATTCTTGGAACATAACACCAGCCACAGACAAAATTCTGCCATGGCATGAAAAATGAGTGGTTGTGGTTTGTTTGCCATAAAGCTTTAAAGTGTACCTCTAGCCCAAACTTCTTTTTATCTTTGGAAAGAGTGCAAAAGGGTTAAAACTCTTTTTTTTTATTGCCGTCTGTGTCTCCCCTGGGGAAATTCACCCTCTCTATCTATACTGGTGATCATTGCCTTGAGCTGAATGTAAAGCCAACATCTTATGGTTGCTAGAATAGGAAGTGAGGGGAAATCTAATTTTCCAAAGTCTAACTGCCTAAGAGGGGATTTCCCATTACTTTAGGGAGATTTCTTTTCACTTCCTGTTGCAAATTTATTTAAGGGAAATCTCCCCATAAAGACAAAGACAAGACATAATTTTTTCTGTTGCCTAAGCTTTCCACAACCCAAATTTTTTTTTGGGCTAGTCATACATTTTAACATTTTGCTATACATGTGTAAGAAAGATGGTAGTAATCCGTTAAAATTACTGTGCCTGCAACGGGTCAAAGGCAAATTGCTCAGGTTTGTTACCGGAATGCTGCCGTATTACTGGTGGCTGCATGTTATACAATTTAGGGTGCAAGGACAAATGGGATTTATTAAAGAATTATGTAGAGTAGTTTTACTACTATTTACAGAATTCACTCATGCCGCGTACACACGATCGGGCTTTTGCCCGGCCAAGTCACATCGGAATTCCATCGGAGAAAAATGGAACATGTTCTATATCTAAATTTAGATGAAATTCATCGGAATTTCCGATAAAAAAACTCAGATGGGGCTACACACGATCGGAATACCCAATGGAAAAAGTCCATCTGACTTTTTCCATCGGAAACTCCGATCATGTGTATAAAGCATTACACATTAAGACAGTCCATAAAGGCTTGTGTTTAATAGTAAGAGCTTTGTTGCTTTAGTTCATTGAACAATTGGTCACTTGATCCATCTGCTCACCTCATGCTCAGATAGTCAGCTCAGACCCAAAAGTGTTGTTTTATATGGTCCAGGTGGACTGACATGTAGCTTGGTGCAACTAGGAAGGAATGCAGGAAAGGACATGGAGGAAATGGGTTGTCAGTTTGCAGCAACATTATGGCTATGTGTTAAGAAACATAGGCAACTAGCTGGTGTGATGGTGATATAGGACAGACTGTGGATTTATCAACAGGATAATGACTCTTAATTATTCTATTTTCGCATAATTTTTTACATGTTAGGCTGGTGAAATACTAGCTGGGTGACCACCTTAATGAAAGATGATATGGAATGTTTTAGTACAATTTTTAGTACAATTATAATTATTATATACTCCTTTTATTACCAACAAGACTAAGGCCCTGTACACACGTTCAGTCCAAACTGATGAAAATGGACTGAAGTTCAGTTTCATCCGTCCAAACCGATCGTGTGTAGGTCCCATCGGTCTGTTGTCCTTCGGTCCAAAAACAGAGAACTTGCTTTAAAATTGGACCGATGGACACCTGACCGATAGGTAAAAACCGATGGTTAGTACGCAAAAGCATCGGTTCCAAACCCGTGCATGCTCAGAATCAAGTCGACGCATGCTTGGAAGCATTGAACTTAATTTTTCTCTGCACGTCATTGTGTTTTACGTCACCGCGTTGGACTCGATCGGTTTTTGAACTGATGGTGTGTAGGCACATCAGACCATCAGTCAGCTTCATCGGTTAACCGATGAAACAGACTTTCAGTCCGTTTTCATCAGTTTGGACTGATTGTGTGTACAGGGTCTAACTTGCAATCTGTGGCGATCTTTAGTCCTTTATACAAAAAGGTAAAACTTATCAGTGCAATAACTATTACCACCAGTCAATCTGTGCACACCCACCTCTTTGCCACACAATAAATGTGTGGACAAGAGTTTTATGCATGTTGTTTGCTAAAGTGGGTCCCTCAAAGGTCAGCTTCGCCTTTACCAGCTTTAAATCTTAATTTACACCAATCAAATAACTCTAATAGTAAACACCAGTCAAATAAAGTTAAAACTGTAGGCAGTCTAATTTAATCTTAGTTGAATAGTTTATGAGTGGCTGGCACCACAGATCTCTTGGATACCAACCCAACTCAAACATAAAACTTGCAGTAGACACTGACAATGTTATTAAAATATGACTAAAAATACACCCAGCAGCAACTTTATCCCAACCACAGGTATAAGGTTTGTAAGACATTATATTCCTATCTTAAATGTATTTTACTTAACACTTAAATAACTCAGCATAAATATCATAACCCACCACTATATGTGTAAATGGGTCTCTGTAGCCATAACAGAACATGTGACTTTTATGTAAAGTACAGGCTACTCAGCCATGTCCAGCTACAACTGCATTCCCTCCCACTTAACTACTTCATCCCCACTCACAGCACCTCCCTTCCGATCACCCCCCCCTGACAATCTCTAGTCAACCATTTTCTTGTAAAAGTCTCATGCCGCGTACACACAATAATTTTTTGGCATTTTTTGGCTTGAAAAAAACCTTGTTTTAAAAAAATGTAATTTAAAATGATCGTGTGTGGGCTTCACATAATTTTTCAGCTTCTGAAAAACGACATTAAAAACCCGCACATGCTCAGAAGCAAGTTATGAGACGGGAGCGCTCATTCTGGTAAAACTACCATTCGTAATGGAGTAAGCACATTCATCACGCTGTAACAGACAGAAAAGCGCGAATCGTCTTTTACTAACACGGAATCAGCTAAAGCAGCACCAAGGGTGGCGTCATCCGCATGGAACTTCCCCTTTAGAGTGCCGTCGTACGTGTTGTACATCACCACGCTTTGCTAGAGCATTTTTTAAAAACGATGGTGTGTGGGCAACGCCGTTTTAATGATGAAGTTGGAAAAACTTCGTTTTTTCTACATGCCGAAAAACATCGTTTTTTTTTCATGCCGAAAAATTATCGTGTGTAAGCGGCATCAGAGCTCAGAGACAATTCAAATGGATACAAAGATGCTTTATTTCGTTTTGAAAAACATTTTTTTTTCTGTTAAAGGAAAATAAATTGGGAGCCTTGTATCCATTTTAATAGCAAGTGGGCTCTTTGGTCCTTATTTCTACTTCAGTTAGCATTTTTTCTAAAGCTAGAGGAATTAGTTATGCTTTGGAAATTAAAGTGGTAAGAGGGCTTGATACTTACACCCATTCCATGTACAGTGTCATTGAAATGTTACTATATGCTTTCTCTTTAAATCAATTACTTTTCTGTCCAGAAATCGTTTTAATTTTCTGCAAAATGAATTGGTGTGTGTAGCATGCTTCAGGTCTTAAAGGCTTTGGTGTAAAGGGTACGCTGCCCAGAAAGGGTACGCCTGCTGTGTAAAAGTAGGGCTGCCTCACAAAAGTGTAACGAAGCGACGGGAAACTAACGTAGCGGCGACGTAGCGAACGCGAAAAAGCTTTGAGGATCGACGTAACTCCTCATTTGCATACCCGACGCTGGATTTCGACGAGAAATGCCCCCAGCGGCGGCCGCGGTACTGCATCCTAAGATCCGGCAGTGTAAAACAATTACACCTGCCGGATCTTAGGAATATCTATGCGTAACTGATTCTGTGAATCAGTCGCATAGATAGAAACAGGGATACGACGGCGTATCAGTAGATATGCCGGCGTATCCCTTTTGTGGATCTGGCCCAATATTTCTACCTGTTTTAGATCCTTAGATCTTGCGTCAGCAGGCAAATGTAGGTTGCTTTCATATACTGTATTTATCTTGCATTTATGATCACTTTGAGATGCTTATGAGATCAATCAGTGTTCATTCATAAGTCATTGGATTTACATTTGACCTTCTTCTGGGAAATATCAGCCTGGTCCAAGCTGCTTTTGCATTTCCATTGATTGGAGACAGGTGGAGAAAAGCAATTCTGAAGTGCACAAAAGCTTGGTTTGACACAGACCCTTACTTTTACTTTATTATGTTCCTCCTCGATACAGGTTTATTTTATATTAACCAAGTTGAAAGAAGGTATGACTGACTGATTAATTATATATAATTTGGTAGTTTTATTATTTATTGAACAGAATACATGCATAGGCGATAATGCTGATGTTATGTCTAGGAAAGGCATGTCCAAAGTCAGGCCCGGGGGCCAAATGCGGCCCCCCTGTTGATTTAATATGGCCCCCCTGGGGATTTGGATATATATATTGTTTGTGGCTCCCAGGGCCACAAAAGATATATACTGTATTTATTGGTGCTGCCTTGGAGGGGACAGGAGGGGGGGGGGGGGGGCAGGATGAGCGCCGTCAGATTACATGAAGAGAATCTCCTCTTTACTCAGCAGCGTCTCTATTGGAAGTCCCGTCTCCTGGGATGCCATTGGACGACTGTTCTGTCTATCATAGGAGGCGGGACTTTGTATTAAAGAGGCCACATGGTAAACAAGAGATTCTCCTGTTTGTAATCTGTCGGCACTCGTCCCGCCCCCTCCCTCTGCCCTCCGAGGCTGCAGATGGGCATCGTTCAGGCTGCACTGATGGCAATGGTAAGGCTGCATTCATGGCACATGTGAGGCTGCATTTTGTGGCACATGTGAGGCTGCATTGGTTGCAATGGTAAGGCTGCATTGGTTACAATGGTAAGGCTGCATTGGTTGCAATGGTAAGGCTGCATTTGTTGCAATTGTAAGGCTGCATTGATTGCAATGGTAAGGCTGCATTCATGGCACATGTGAGGCTGCATTCATGGCACATGTGAGGCTGCATTTATGGCACATGTGAGGCTGCATTGGTTGCAATGGTCAGGTTGCAATGGTAAGGATGCATTGGTTGCAATGGTAAGGCTGCATTCATGGCAATGGTAAGGCTGCATTCATGGCAATGGTGAGGCTGCATTCATGGCAATGGTAAGCCTGTGCGTGTTATACGGCGATAAATACGGTATATCCAAATAACATGCCCAAGCTCATGCTTAGTCCTAAGCAGCGCTCTGGGATTCGTTGGGGCCACAAAAGAAATCTATACAGTATATCCAAATAATACGCCCAAGCTCATCTCTTCACCACACACAGCCACAAAGGTAAGATAATTCTTGTTGGGCCGTGTATTAGTGCTCAGACTAACACACATAGACCGAATTGTAATGGTTCAAAGAATGTCAGGCAAAATAGTCGGCCCTCACGCATGTTCACTTAATCAAATCTGGCCCTCTTTGAAAAAAGTTTGGACACCCCTGGTTTAGGAGGTCATCTCTGTCTAGTGTGTGAATTAAAGTTTAGTTGAGCAGAGGAAAGAGTATTAAACATTTTAGCTTGTATTAAATGTATATACAGAAAAAACTTGGTTTGCGTGCATAATTTGTTCCAGAAACATGCTTGTAATCCAAAGCACTTGTATATCAAAGCATTTTTTTTAATATTGTATAAAAGAGAAGAGAGGCACCTCTAAGTGTAGCAATAAGTTGCTAAATGTTGTACCTTCATTAAATGTAACCATATTGCTACACTTATGCCCTGTACACACGATTTGGCTTTTGTCCGGCCAAATCACATCAGAATTCTGCCGGAATTACATCTGAGTAAAATAGAACATGTTCTATATCTAAACTCCGATGTTATTCATCAGAATATCAGATGAAAAAAACTCTGATGGGGCTACACACGATCGGAATATCCGATGTAAAAAGTCTGTGTGTACAAGGCATAAGAGGCTCCTCTCTTATTTATTTATTTTTAAATTCTCTATTTCTTTTATTTTTAAACAAGGGAGGTATACAGAGATAAAGACAAAAGGACCATACAGAGTCCAATGACAAGACAAACATTATATATATATATATATATATATATATATATATATATATATATATATATATATATATATATATACTTTACATCATCCTCTTCAACTCTATTGCCATTCATATGTTAAATCAGAGGGAAATATAAATGTATCTTTAACAACTTAAAATCTAATATATATATATATATATATACACATATACACACACATATATATATATATATATATATATATATATATATATATATATAAATATATATATATATAAATATATATATATATATATATATATATATATATATATATATATATCTCTTTCTCTCCCTTTTCTATTTCTTCCGCTAATTCCCTCTCCATCTCCGCAATTCCTCCTACCCCATTTATTTCCCCTATTTCCCTCACCCCTTCCCCTCCTCAAGACCCCTATCTTCCCCTCTCCGCGCCGTGTGTACCAACGGCGCAAAGAGAGAGAAAAAAAAACCCAGTTGTGACATGACGCTACTCTTATATCAAGACATCGCTTGTATATCAAGGCAAAATGTATTAAAACATTTTGCTTGTCTTGCAAAACGCTCTCAAACCAAGTTACTCTCAAACCAAGGTTTTACTGTACAGTTTACAGGGTAGAAATTAAAAAAATAGGTATTGATGTTCTATGGTTCTGAAATTCAGAGTTCAAGGCATGGTGTATCTGAAAGTATCTAAAGAAAGACGGATAAAGTTCTTGTAATTATAAAAATTCAATGCTACTGTGGTGATGTGCGTTCAAATGCAGGTGTCAAAGTGAATCCGGCTTATCCACCAAATACATCAGTAGCTGCTCCTCTTATAATAGTGACCAAAAGGTCTGGATAAGCCTTCCCACAAAGTGAGGGTATCAATCATCCAATGTCCATCAGATGGTCTCAACACAAAGCGGATAGATATATAAGATAAATTAGAACAAAATCTAGTGCTCTGTTTAACTCGAGTTTATTTAAGAAAAGGTAAAAGCACTTACAAATAGAGCACTTCTCGCAAGTACATAGACAAAACTTTCTGGTATATACACAGAGAAATCAATAAAATGGCCACGGGTGATGCCATATATAGCTCCTCTTGGTCTTACATCTACTTGTCCATAAGTTAGGTGTAAAAATTCTATTTCTTCTAATGAAATGTAATTGTCTAAGAGAAATTCTGTTATGAAATCACATTTAGTTTTCACCTCAATCAAGTGTACTGCTTTGATAACAATTGAACCTACATTTCCTCCTACTGGATTGATTCTTAAAATAATGAATTCTCTACTGCTTTCTTTCATGAAGAAGCAAGACATCCTGCGCGGCACCCCAGCAATGCATGCGCCTTTTGTCAATCAATTGTAAACAAGCTTTTAGAAGCATGCACATCCACAGGGTCAAAGAAAAGTCCAAACTTCACAGGAAATTGGAGGTGATTTTGTGCGATCGGTATTCATCTGTAAATAAACGTTCCACATGTACCACACTGAATCATAACACTAGACAATAGTGTGTTGCAGTAATTGCCACTGATCATCCACCAGTGATGACATATGGTGGCACAATGCTGCTAATGAGTGTAATCATTCACTGGACATACAATTAACTGGAGAGAATGCTCATCTGGCAAATTAGCCAGCATTTAATGACTGGAGATTCCTACTCCTGTACATACAGTATCTACAAATTGGCTATATGATTTAACCTTTAGAAGAAACAATATTCTAATTGTAAAATATATCATAATACTAGATGACTGAACACCTGTGTAATCCTGCAATCATCATGTAACTGATAAAACACATATGTGGCATTGCGTGCTCATTTAAAAATTGCGGTAACAGTAGTCAGAACACAAATAAACAGGGTGCATTTGGAGAGACAGATAGTAAAGCTTGCCATACACTGATTCAAATGTGTTTGTTTCAGCAGGGACCAGACAGATTTTGATCAGTGTGAGGCCATCCCTAGACATGTGCATTCGTTTTTGTCCGAATTTCGGGTAATTTCGGGTAATTTCGTTATCATTTTAACAAACGAAAACGAACGCGCAGAATCCGAAATCCGAAAGACCTGACATAAAAAATGCTTTATTTTCATTTTCGTTGCTCCAACAGTTCGATATAGATAGGAGATTTGACATGATGCTGACAATAGCAATCTATGTCTATCGAACCTGTGGTCGAATGTGCCTAACCTTAACTCTATTAACCACTTCCCTACCGGCCCATAGTAAAATGACGTCCACAAAGAACCTCTGCCGTTCAGAGTGGATGTCATATGACGTCCTGGGCTTTGTGGGGGGGATATCTGAATGATGCCTGCAGCTAGAGGCATCATTCAGATATCCTTCTCTTGTTCCGGCGATTCTGCACAACGTAAGAACGATCATAGCGGCGGTTCCGCCACTAGATCGTTCTTACAGGCGGCGGGAGGGGACATCCCCCCCTCCCGCCGCCATCCGGTGCTTCTCCGGGCTCTCCCGTGCCATCGGGGGCCTGGAGAACGAATCGTCCGGCGCTCGCAGGAAGCATAGAGATGATATGACCATCGGAGGACCCGGGCGCGATTGCGGCTGCTAAGCAACAGTAAACATGAGATCGGTGAATTTTTTTTCACCGATTTCATGCTTTCAGGCCTGGAGGAGAGATGTGGGGTCTTATTGACCCCGCATCTCTCCATAAGGCTGGGTTCACACTACTACACTACTTTCATCCTACTTTGCTCTGCTACATTGGTCCTACATTTATCCTACATTGGTCCTACATCCATCCTACTTTCATGAACAGGATACTACTTTGGTCCGACTTCAATGATTTTCAATGGGCCTGAAGTAGGATCAATGTAGGACCAAAAGTAGTACAGGGAGCATTTTCAAAGTCGGACCGACTTGTGTAGGACGCTACAAGACGCTCTCATAGGGAAACATTGAACACAGAGCAAAGTAGGATGAAAGTAGTGTAGTAGTGTGAACCCAGCCTAAAGAGTACCTGTCACACACATTCCTATTACAAGGGATGTTTACATTCCTAGTAATAGGAATAAAAGTGATAATAAAAAAAATAAAATAAAAAAAAAAAGTGTAAAAAAAGAAATAAATATATATATATAAAAAAAAAAAGAAATAAAATGTATTTTTTTAACGCCCCTGTCCCCAGTAGCTTGCACGCAGAAGCGAACGCACACGCAAGTCCCGCCGACATATGTAAACGCCGTTTAAACCACATATGTGAGGTATCGCCGCCACAATTCTAGCACTAGATCTCCTCTGTAAATCTAAACTGGTAACCTGTAAAAATTTTCAAAGCGTTGCCTATGGAGATTTTTAAGTACCGAAGTTTGGCGCCATTCCATGAGTGTGCGCAATTTTAAAGCGTGACATGTTAGGTATCTATTTACTCGGTGTAACATCATCTTTCATATTTTACAAAAAAATTGGGCTAACTTTACTGTTTTGTTATTTTTTTAATTCATGAAACAATTTTTTTCCAAAAAAAAGGCGTTTGAAAAATTATTGCGCAAATACCGTGCAAGATAAAAGGTTTCAATAACCGTCGTTTTATTCCCTAGGGTGTCTGCTAAAAAAACATATATAATGTTTGGGGGTTCTGCGTAATTTTCTAGCAAAAAAATTATGATTTGTACATGTAGGAGAGAAGTGCCAGAATAGGCCTGGTATGGAGGTGTGTATAAAAGCCCTGTATGGAAGAGGTTAATCCAAGATTATTCTACATAGAGAGGAAAGATTCGACATTATAGAGACATGAATATTCGACATTATAGAGACAGGGTTGGGGTAGACTATTTGACATGAACGACGAAGATTTGACAAAGCAGTGAAAAACATACAAACATTGAATCTGTCATTAAAGGCTTATGGTGTCTGTCGAATGTTCTAAAAAGATTCGACAAGCAGCTAAACTGTACGATGCCGCACATGTACATTTCCGGTCAAATGCTCGGCCCATAGGCTATAGAAGAATTCTAATGTTGGTTGACTAGTAGTAATAATTTATAAATATAATCATTAATAATGTCATACAACATTAGAATTCTTCTATAGCTTGTAGGTGGAACATTTGACCGGAAATGTACGATTGCGGCGTCGTACAGTTTAGCTGCTCTGTCGAATCTTCTTAGAACATTCGATAGACACCATAAGCCTTCAATGACAGATTCAACCTTAATTAATTCGGATTTTCTGACGAATGCGTTTTTTAATGAAACAAAATAAACAAATACCAATTTCGAGAGTAAATACATAAATACATTCCAAAACTAAATATTTCAGTGTGCACATGTCTAGCCATCCCCACTCAATATAAGTCAATAGTCTGACTTCTATCAAAGGGACTTTTTGGAAAATTTTCCATTGATCAGCAGCTGCAGTCTGTTTATCCTGACAGTAGCAGGTTCCGCTGTCAGAATACAATTTTCAGGAGGAGGGATTCCTCCATCCTCTCATTTGTATGGATGGAGGATACTAGTACTGTCGTGTATGACCAGCTTTTTATACTGCAGCCAACTGGTGATATGAATGTGCATCTAAAAACCACATATGAATTCTATGCGCATGTTGGATTTTAGACCAGTGTTTCTTAACCATGGTCCCTTCTGAACTTGCTAGGTGTTTCACAAGCAGTAAGAACCAGCAGAAAACAAATCACAGTGCAGGGGACACAAGACATACCTGGAATGCAGACATTTATTAGGTCAGTGTAGCTCTGCAGGAGCGCAAACTTAATGGTCACCAACAGCAAGACTGGTATATATTACTTTATTTCAATAATTTTTTTCACTTTCTTCTTTTCTGCCTTTTTTTTTGCTGTTTCTTTTAGCCAACTGAATGTACACTATGGTTGAAATCAGAGCTTTTTTTCTCAGAAAATAGGTGCAGGAACTCAACCACGAAACACAGAAACCCTGGAAACACAGAAACCCTGTTCAGATTTCACAAACAGTAGAAGGGTCTTAAAGGGGCATTAAATACCAGGATTGCATTACATAGAGGAGTGCAGAGTTCAGGGGGGGGTTACATACAGAGTGCAGAGCTGTCACTTGTAAACACAGAAACCAGACTTCTGTGTTTACAAGGGATTGTGATGAGCAGGCACCAAAGGGTCTGAGCCAAAGGTGGTGGAACTCAGTTCCCCCAAGTTCCCCCTGAAAAAAAGCCCTGGTTGAAATTGGATGGTGAAAAGTTTCACTTTAAGGAAAACCTACCCTGGGCCAAAAACAGTCAAGCCTCAAAGACAGTTTGATTTTCACAGAAATCTTCTGGCCACTATTCTGTACTCCAGTGAACTGACAGTCTGGTTGGCTTTACAACCACCTGTGTGTACATTTCCTAGTGTACACATAGTTGACAGAATACAAAAGTAGTGCATATACTGTCATGTTGACTGAAAAACTTCTAGCACCACAGAAAAAGCCGTATTTAGAGAACTGGGTAATGAGACTGCAAACAGTACTAAATTGAAAAACTGAGAATTGAAGAGTCTAAGAAGGATATAGATAGCAACGTTTACACAGTACTGTAGTTCTTGCTAAGAATCCAGAATCCTAATTGAATAGGAAAGTAACAAACTACATGGTCATCTTACAAGAAAAAGTAATTGTAGCTACAAAATTGTTACATTTTGTGTAAGTGAGAGCAGAGGTGTATTTAGGTTTTGTGCTGCCCTAGGCCTGACTAAACTTGCGCACCCCCTAATTTAAATATGACCCACCCCTTTGTGTCAAGGCCAAACCCTTCCTTTTTAAGACCCGCCCTGTCATCTTCATGGGAGGAAGACAGAGGAACGCCGTGGGAAGAGGACAGAGGGACAGGGTTGGGAAGAGGACAGAGGGATGGGGTGAAAAGAGGACAGAGGGGCACTGTGGGAAGAAGACAGAGGGGGACGTTGTGCCGGTCAATAAGGCCTAGAGGATAGAAGGTTAGGCACTTCCTTATGGCTCAGTCCCTGGGAATAGTAATAGATAATGGCCAACAGGCCCTCTTACCAGACCCAGCAAAATCGCAACAATGATCCCTCTGGCTGGACGTTCGCTCACTCTGGGTTGCCCGGGGTGACTCTAGTCAGTAGTGTAGCATGTCTGTATCCTGGCAGTGGCTCGGTCTTTCTCCCTCTTTGGTGGTGCGGGTACAATGTGGCTCTCTCTCTGGTGGTGCGGGTACAGTGTGGCTCCATCTCTGGTGGTGCGGGTACAGTGGTTACAGCATGGCACTTTGTTGGTGCAGGGTACAGCGTGGCTCTCTGGTGGTGCAGGGTACAGCGTGGCTCTCTGGTGGTGCAGGGTACAGGGTGGCTCTCTGGTGGTGCAGGGTACAGCGTGGCTCTCTGGTGGTGCAGGGTACAGCATGGCTCTCCCCTCCAGCACATCGCTTGCTTGGTGTCTATGGACACACTGGGGCCGGAACTACATTTCCCATGATGCCCCCAGAGTCTTCTGATTGGCCCTCTGCTTTGGCCAATCATGGGGAGGGAAACAACGGGCAGAAAGCTGGGAGGCGGCGCGGCAAATCCAATTGGAGCCGCTCTCTCTCTTTTCTCCCTTCAGCTTACAGGAAGGGAAGGGGGGCGGCGGGGGAGATACAGACAGCCCGCAGCTCTCCTCTCCCTGTCACAGTGCCGCTGCCGAGTTCTCTGGCAAATAGAGCAGCAGCGCTGTGACAGGGAGAGGAGAGCTGCGGGCTGTCTGCATCTGCTCCGCCGCCCCCCTCCCCTTCTGTAAGCCGAAGCTGAATTTGCCGCGCTGCCGCCCAGCCTTCTACCCGTTGTTTTCCTCCCCATGGTTGGCCACAGCAGAATCACGGCCGTAGGGGGGGGGGAGGCGGCAGCTCCTATTTAAACTGCTTTCTGGCCCCTCCGCACCCGACGCGAGCCATTGCACTTGCACTACAAGCAGTGATAGTGGCCCTGCATGCGGGAGGAGGGAGGCGGGCGCGAGTGCCATTTTCGTGAGGGGGGGCGGCCCCGCAAAGTGCCGCCCTAGGCTTGGGCCTTGTCGGCCTAGGCCAGAATACATCACTGAGTGAGAGGTATTAAATCTGGAAAGTTTGTGTTGCATTGGGCATCAAGTTAATTGTGGGGAAAAAACAGTCTCCTAGTAAAATTTTTCTTCCTAGAACCCTAGAGCGTTTCTCTAAATTGGAACTGTCTCAGTTCCTTACCTTATATCTTTTAGCATTTATAGTCTTCCCTAAAGTACGTTGTATTATACCCTTTTATCAGGACAGATAGGCCTTGGTAACACATGATGGTATATTTTTATTACGAAGGTTTGTAATAGGAAGAAATAATTACATTTTGGAGAATGCAGTTAACTGTAATATTTCCCAACACAACCTCTACATACAGTGACAAGAAAAAGTACTGTATTTGCTGGCGCATAAGACGACTGGGCGTATAAGACAACCCCTAATTTTCCAGGTAAAATGTTGGTTTGGGGATATACTCGCTGTATAAGTCGACCCCCTTCCTACAAGTCATGCCTCGCCTCGCCTCACCTCACTGTGCCATTACATGCCTCACTGTGCCATTACATGCCTCAATGTGCCACCATTACATGTCAGACTGTGCCACCATTACATGCTTCACTGTGCCACCATTACATGCCTCACTGTGCCACCATTACATGCCTCACTGTGCCACCCTTACATGCCTCACTGTGCCACCCTTACATGCCTCACTGTGCCACCATTACATGCCTCACTGTGCCACCATTACATGCCTCGCTGTGCCACCATTACATGCCTCACTGTGCCACCATTACATGCCTCGCTGTGCCACTATTACATGCCTCAACGATCCCTTACCTTATCCCTAACATGCAGAATCTCAGTCAGACGGCGGACGTCCATTTTTCAAAAGCCGCGCCTCCTCCTCGTGCTGTTCTGTGATAGGCGGAACACTCGGCTTCCCAGCAGACACTGTGTTCAGTGTTCCGCCTATCACGGATGCCCTCTCGTCCGAGACCGAGGAGGTTGAACCAGCTATTAACTCCAAGGGTTCACTTGTGTGTTATCAGCTTAAGCACAAGGGCCCGGATTCACATACATCAGTGCATATTTATGCGGGCGTAGCGTATCTAATATACGCTATGCTGACGCAGCGCACAGATGCAAGCACTGGATTCACAAAGTTCTCGCCCCCAAATCTACGCTGGGTTTCCTCGGCGTAAGCCAGCATAAGTGGAAGTGGGTGTGAGCCATGCTAATGAGGCGTGACCCCATGCTAATGATGGGCCGAGTGACAGACAAGTACTTAAAATTAACGGCGCATGCGCCGTCCCATGGACGCAACCCAGTGCGCATGCTCAGAATCACGTCAAAACTACTCCCTAAGATACGTCGAATCACTGCCTACGACGTGAGCGTAACCTACGCCCAGCCCTATTCACGTACTACTACGTAAACTACGTAAAATACGACAGCTGTTCCCTGGTCCATACCTTTGTATGAGTTGCGCCTCATAGATGGGGAATAACTATACGCCGGACGTAAGCCTTACGCAAATCGCGTATATTATGCGCCGGGCGCAACTACATTCATGAATCGACGTATCTCCCTCATTTGCATATTTGCAATGAGGCGGCCAGCGTAAATATGTGCCCAAGATACGCCGGCGTAGGAAAGTTACGTCGGTCGGATGAAGCCTATTTTTAGGCGTATCTAGTTCTGTGGGCACAGCGCAAAGATACGACAGCGCATAGTTACACTTACGCTGCGTATATCGAGATACGTCGGCGTAAGTGCTTTGTGAATCCGGGCCATTGTGTTTGTCTATTGTTGTGACTTAAGCCTGGTACACACTATTAATTTTTCTTCCGTTCAATCTGTCAGCTTCGGTCGGAGCCGCTATACTAACTATGCAAAGTTAGTATAGCGATCTCCCCTGCTGAGCTTTTGTGTTCTAACAGGGGGATGGCCAGAACACTCCAATCAGCGATCTCTGCCATAGGCTAAGAGTGCTGATTGGGAGTCAGTCGGCTGCTGGTTTTCCAGCATACACGTCCGGCAGAAGCCAGTCAAGCGCCTGGCGTCTGTCAGACAGACTGGCATACACATGGGCCAAATGTCGGCAGTTTTTATTTTTTTAACCCGCAAATGTCTCCCTACATTTTGACTTGTGTGTACCTGGATTATGATGAGGATCAGATCACATTTTCTGGCAAATTTCTGAAGAAAAGCAGCTAATTCCAAGAGTTCATGTACTTTTTCCTACCACTGTACTTTGCACAAACCCACACATTTGTCCTAAAATATAATCAACAGTGTTTCCACTCAGGAAATTTCCCCTTGCAATGGGGATGATTTACTAGTAGTAGATGTAGCACGTTCATTTTGCAAGGAAATTATTCTTTAGCACCCACAAAATCACAATTCTATTTTTAACACTCAAGCAAATGGTCACAGCCTTTTGCAAAAAGAGGCAGAAATTCAAGGTATAAATATAAAATAACCAGATTTCAAATAAAAGGAATTAGGATATGCATGCAAAGTTAGGAGGAATGCCTTGAAGATAAGAAGGAGGAAAATACCCTCTGGACCCCTTTACGAGTTGGTAATAGTTAGCAGATGTGGCTTCATGGTGTATGGCTTGTAGTTATCGGTAGCAATAGTAACCCTTGGCATTGAAGTAGGTGTCTGCAATATCTCCCCTTCATTGGTGGTCAGCAGTAGAAACTTTAACCCCCTTCAGTGGCAGGCTGTAAAATTAACCCACCATTCCTCAGCACAAACACCTCCTACCAAAAGAAGGGCAATAACAATTCTCTCAGTCTCCTGGTCCCACCCACCATCGGTTTCCTCTGAGTTAGCCCATGTAAGTTCCCCTATTTCCCAACATCTTGCAAATGCTCACACTCATTCTGCAATCTTTATTTAAATATTTGTGTAGATGAATGGTAGGTTGAATACCTCACCGGCATCTTATAGCTCTGTTAGGGGATAACCCAGCAATATCTCTCAATGGGTTTGTGTCTCTGCCTGTCCTGAAGTGGAAGTAAACCTCCCTATTAATTTTAGCCAAGGAAGCTGCCATCTTGGCCTCTGTCATGATCAGTTATGACACCAGCCATTGGATGGTTAGAAAGTTTGGTTGAGAGCACAACCAATGTGACAGTTACATTTCCAGCATGGGAATGTAACTGCTTTTCTGTTAAATTGATGGGTTTACTTCCACTTTAAGCTAATTATATGCTAGTAGATTTTCGAATAAAAATTTGTCTAAAGATTCATATGAAAATTCTCGGCGGCTTGATGAATTTTGTTCAAAATTTTATTTGCTTTTAACATAACATTTTGAAATGAATATAATTTCCTTGTGAAAAACCACATACTCTATTAGAAATTGGTTAATTTGAGAAAAAGTTTTCCATCCTGCTCCTTCAAACGTTCTCATCATTGCAGTAGAAAACAAACACTGATTTCACACCACTAGTGATTACAGTGTTCATCAACCCTGTCCTCAGGGCCCACTAACAGGCCAGGTTTTATGTATTACCTTGGGGAGATACAGACTAGAACAGTGATGGCGAACCTTGGCACCCCAGATGTTTTCAAACTACATTTCCCATGATGCTCATCTCCACTGCTGAGTGCATGAGCATCATGGGAAATGTAGTTCCAAAACATCTGGGGTGCCAAGGTTTGCCATCACTGGACTAGAATATTGCAATCACTGAGAAGCAAATGATATCACCTGTGATGTATTTCAGTTATCTTGCAAACCTGGCCTGTTAGTGGGCACTGAGTACAGGGTTAATGACCACTGGATTAGAAAATCAATCGAACGTTCTTAAAATAAGAGTTTTTATTAAAAAATCAATTAATTTATACCCAGCTTTAGGCTAGGGTTAGAGCCGGTTCACACTGGGGCGACTTGGGATCCGACTTGAAGTCGCCTCAAGTCGTCCCAAGTCGCGCTGTCGAGAAAAACAATGCAAGTGAATGGGAGCGGTTTTAATACACACGACTCGAGTCGCTCCAACTTCAAAAGAAGTTCCTGTACTACTTCAATCCGACTTGTAGGCGATTTGTATCCATTGATTTCAATGGAAGTCTGATCCAAGTCTGATCCAAGTCTGATCACTGTCTTAACTGAAGTGACTTTCCAGGAAGATAACATACATTTCTCAGGCAAACCTCTCCCTCCCCCTCCCTCTCCCAGAGCTGATTGTTGTTTGATTGGCCACTGGAAAGTCTCCTGTCCTGGAGACGACTTCAAGTTGTGTTGTAAATCACCCCAGATCGCCCTGTGGTTCATGCTCAAGTCGTGTCGGAGTCGCCTCTGAAAGTCGCGCTGGAAGTTGTGTCGCCCTAGTGTGAACCGACTCTTACTCTGCTGCAATCCAATTTTGATCTGACTTCCAGTCTGATTATATAGTGCAACTTGGATGACACTTTGAAGTGGTTTGCTTATTCTATGGGGCCAAAATTGCGCTGGAATCAAAACAAGTAGTACAGGGACCTTTTCCAAAATCGCGCCTTGCTGAGTTGCATTGATGTGAAAAGACATCACTGGAAAACAAGGTGATTTCCATTGTCACCCAATTCTGTGTCACATCTGAAACTGCGCTTTTGTGAACGGATCCCTAATGTGGTTTACTCATTTAGCGGCAGTAGGAGTCTAATGCTTTGTACACACGATCGGAATTTCCGATGGCAAACGTCAGACGGAATTTTTTCATCGGATATTCCGACCGTGTGTGTGCCTCATCTGAGTTTTTCCATCAGAAATTCCGACGGACTTAGAAAGAGACATGGGGCCAGATCCACAAAAACCTGGCGTAACTTAAAAAATCCCATTTAAGTTACACTGCCTTAAAGTTTCTACCTAAGTGCCCGATCCACAAAGCACTTATCTAGAAATTTCAGGCTGTGTAACTAAAATTCCGCCGGCGCAAGGCGTTCCTATTCAAATGGGGCGAGTCTGTACTGCGCATGCGCGAAGTTACGTTACGCCGAGTTTTGAGGATCGCGACGGCTTAAAAAAGTTGCGTCGGGAAAAAAATAAATAAATGACAGCGTCGCTCGGCATGCATTCCTGAGGGAGAACTCCATGCCAATTTTCAAAGAAAAAACCGGCATGGGTTCACCCCCCAGGAGCATACCAGGCCCTTAGGTCTGGTATGGGTTGTAAGGAGACTCCCCTACGCCGAAAAATCGACGTAGGAGGTCCCCCTACAATCCATACCAGACCCGTATCCAAAGCACGCTACCCGGCCGGTCAGGAAGGGAGTGGGGACGAGCGAGCGCCCCCCCCCTCCTGAGCCGTGCCAGGCCGCATGCCCTCAACATGGGGGGGTTGGGTGCTCTGGGGCAGGGGGGCGCACTGCGGGCCCCCCCACCTCAGAGCACCCTGTCCCCATGTTGATGAGGACAGGACCTCTTCCCGACAACCCTTGCCATTGGTTGTCGGGGTCTGCGGGCGGGGGCTTATCGGAATCTGGGAGTCCCCTCAAATAAGGGGGCCCCCAGATACCGGCCCCCCACCCTAAGTGAATGGATATGGGGTACATCGTACCCCTACCCATTCACCTGTAGGCAAAAAGTAAAAGTTAGTAAACACACAACACAAGGCTTTTTAAAATAATTTATTATTCTGCTCCGGATGCCCCCCCTGTCTTCTTTATTAGCTCTATTACCAGGGGGGGCTTCTTCTTCCACTCTCCGGGGGTCTTCTCCGCTCTCCGGGGGGGGTTTCTTCTTCCGCTCTCCGGGGGGGGCTTCTCCGGACTCCGGGGGGCTTCTTCCATCTTCTCCCCTCTTCCGCTGTTGACTCGGCGAACCCCGGTTCTTCTGCAGATGTCCGGTGCTTTCTTCTTCAGCGCTGGCTGCCTGCTATCTTTGTGTGTTAGCTCAATTTCTAACAGGCAGCCGGCGCGGTCTTCTGTGACGTCAGGGTCTTCTCTTCCCTTCTTCCGATGTTGCCTCGTCGCCTGTTGTCGCTGTAATGATGGAAGCGCGCCTTGCATCCCATTTATATAGGCATCACCGTCCCATCATGCTCCGGTAGGTACCCACGTGGTGGGTGCCTACCCACGTGCACCCACCACGTGGGTACCTACCGGAGCATGATGGGACGGTGATGCCTATATAAATGGGATGCAAGGCGCGCTTCCATCATTACAGCGACAACAGGCGACGAGGCAACATCGGAAGAAGGGAAGAGAAGACCCTGACGTCACAGAAGACCGCGCCGGCTGCCTGTTAGAAATTGAGCTAACACACAAAGATAGCAGGCAGCCAGCGCTGAAGAAGAAGGCACCGGACATCTGCAGAAGAACCGGGGTTCGCCGAGTCAACAGCGGAAGAGGGGAGAAGATGGAAGAACACCCCTGGAGTCTGGAGAAGCCCCCCCCCGGAGAGCGGAAGAAGAAACCCCCCCCGGAGAGCGGAGAAGACCCCCGGAGAGTGGAAGAAGAAGCCCCCCCTGCTAATAGAGCTAATAAAGAAGACAGGGGGGGCATCCGGAGCAGAATAATAAATTATTTTAAAAAGCCTTGTGTTGTGTGTTTAATAACTTTAACTTTTTGCCTCCAGGTGAATGGATAGGGGTACGATGTACCCCATATCCATTCACTTAGGGTGGGGGGCCGGTATCTGGGGGCCCCCTTATTTGAGGGGACTCCCAGATTCCGATAAGCCCCCGCCCGCAGACACCGACAACCAATGGCAAGGGTTGTCGGGAAGAGGTCCTGTCCTCATCAACATGGGGACAGGGTGCTCTGAGGTGGGGGGGCCCGCAGTGCGCCCCCCTGCCCCAGAGCACCCAACCCCCCCATGTTGAGGGCATGCGGCCTGGCACGGCTCAGGAGGGGGGGGGCGCTCGCTCGTCCCCACTCCCTTCCTGACCGGCTGGGTAGCGTGCTTTGGATACGGGTCTGGTATGGATTGTAGGGGGACCCCCTACGTCGATTTTTCGGCGTAGGGGGGTCCCCTTACAACCCATACCAGACCTAAGGGCCTGGTATGCTCCTGGGGGGGAACCCATGCCGGTTTTGTTTTTACAAATTGCCGTGGAGTTCTCCCTCGGGAATGCATACCAAATGCCGTCGCTGGAATGGGCTTTTACATGGTGTGACTAGTTTACACTTTGTAACATCAGCCCTAGTTTTACACTTGCAAAATAACACTTACGGCGAAAAAACAAAGCTGGAAAGCTTTGTGGATCGCCTTAAGTGCTAATTTGCATACTAGAAACGGCATTTCGACTCGAAATGCCCCCAGCGGCGGATGCGGTACTGCATCCTAAGATTCGGCAGTGTAATTCAATTACACATGCCTGATCTTCTGCCTAACTTTGGAAAAAGCCTTTTGAGGATCGTTTCCAAAGTTAGACACAGACTGAACAGCAGTTAAGTCTGCGTATCTCTTTTGAGGATCTGGCCCTTGTTCTCTTTTTTTCCGATGAAAAATCCAATACATTTTGCAATACGATCTACAGTGTTGCCGGCTCTCCTTTATCTGTTAAACTTTTTTATAATTTCAAATGAAACTTTGAGAGCTTGACTCTTTCAGGAAACCTATAAAACGATTTTGTCACATTTTCTGATGCTGGAATGGCTGCAAATCCGCACATTAGCTGCACTTGTAATCAGACTCTGAGCATAAATAAATAAGAAATTGCTGTCTGTTCTGCTTATAATCATTAAGAATCCTGTGCCCATCCCTGTCACTACATCAACATGGCTGACAGATGAAGTTGTTACTGGCTCATGGCAACAGAGCTTTTTTTGGTTCCTGCATCTGTTTTGCTCAGAAAATGAGAATTGCTATAAACAGTTCAGGGGCTTATTTTGTTGTTTTCTGAATTGAAATGGCATTATGTTATGTGGCTGGGTTTTATACTGTTGATTTTTTCCATAAATGTTAACAAATATGCATTACTACTTATGTGTTGCACCAAAAACATATTTTTTAAGGATTTATAAGCTACCTTAGTTACCAGACCAAGGGAAATAAAATTCCCAATTAAACCTAGGTCTTTTTTTCCATCCTCCTTATGACTAAAGCACACTGGTTTAAAAAAAGAAGTATGGTCAAAGCTTTTTTGGCCATGCTTCTCTTGTGAGCCACAGGAGTGCACTTAATTTTGTTCTCCTGTGATCCAGAGTCAGCTGTTGCCAGCTGTTAGCTGACATGGCAGAGCCATGCCAGGCTGGAAGGATCCCGACATTATTGTTAGGATCCACCCAGTTGCCTGATAGACAGCTGGCTCTTGCTCTGGCTCTGCCTCAGCACACAAATCACGCCCAGAGCCAGCAGTGCCAACACTCTCCCCAGTCCAGCTCTCCAGTGAGCATTAGAGGAGCAGAGCAGAGAATGGGGACTGACAGGCACTGCTCTCTACACAGAGCAGACTGAGAACTAAGCATTGTGTGTTCATGTGGTCATTCAGCTCTCGGTCTAAGGCTGCATTCACACCTAAGCGACAGCCGCGTACGCGTGTAGCGGCAGATTTGCCGCGATTACAAATGTATCTTTTTTTTTTTTTTTTTTTTCTAAAGTATTCCCATTGCTGTCTATGGGAAAACGCGCCTGTCGCGTGAAAAAAAGGGTCCGGGACTTTTTTTCAGGCGACAGGCGTTGCGCGTCTATGAGATGTGAACCATCTCCATAGACGGCAATGGGAATTCTCCCCTCTAGCGACAGAAGCGTCCCGCGTCTGGCGTTTTGTCGCTTAGGTGTGAATGCAGCCTTAGAGCAAATGTGGGACAGCTGTAGCATAGAGGTGAGTATGGATGTTTATTTGAAGGCTAAGTTCACCTTTGTTCAAGTTTTTTATATATATATATATATATATATATATATATATATATATATATATATATCATAATGTACTTATTTTGCAACAATATCAACGCTTTCCATTAAATCTACAGACACTTACTTGATTGTCCTCATCAATGTTTCCACACGTATCCATTAGTAATGTCTTACTTCCCAGTCAAACTAGAGGTCATGACACAGGAAGGAGTTGACCATCATCCACCCTCCTACCTTCTCACCCATTTACAGCTGCAATCAGTGATCATGTGTCTCACTAAATTCAGATTGCATAGTGTATGGCCATCTTCATGCAAGTACATAGGAGGAAGTGGACAGAAACACTCAGCTATCAAACCCCATTCACATCTCTGCATTGTGGGAACTCGCATTTCCACACTTTGCATTTTTTACTGTGATTTTTGGTGTAGCGCATTTTTGAAATGCAAGGAAACACACAGATGTGAATGGAGCCTCATTGTTCTTTTGTAAACGCAACAATTTCACACATCTAGCATAGTGGGAGTGCACATTTTGTGGCTCGTCTTTTCTGTGACATACATAGGGCAACCTGTTGATTTCAATGGGTTGCACTACATGCTTATGGGACATTTTGGTGTTTTGTGGGTTTTTACTGTGCGTTTTACTTTGCAGCATTTGCCACCCGTTTTTTCACATGGTAAAATGTGTGTTTCCTTCTGTGTTTTGGTGTGCTGTTAACTAATTGAACTGAAAGCAACTAGTAATTTTAGGTGTATAAAGGTGGCCATTCACTATACAATCTTATTGTACAATCTCCTTTAGCTATACCAAATTCATATAATAAGAGGAAACATCTATCTAGCCAATAACTCTGTATCCAATCAGGCCGGCCCTTGCACTACATAGTTGATGGTAGATCTAAAGGAGATTGTATAGCGTATGGCCATTCATTTTTATACACCTAAAATTACTATTTGCGCTTTGAGTGCCATTACTTGTTAACGACACACCAAACACAGAAGTAAACCCACATTCTACCATATGAAAAAACGAGTGGCAAATGTTGAAAACAGTAAAAAACATGCAGCCCACAAAACGCCAACCTTTCCCATAAGCCACATGTAGTGCAGCCAATTAAAATCAACGGGCTGCCCAATGCATGTCACAGAAAAAACTAGCTACAAAATGTGCACTCCCACTATGCTAAATGTGAATGGGGACGGAAAGTAAAATTGGTGCGTTTCGTTTTCCAAACCATCACTGCCCTGTATTGGCTCTGTGGCTCTGTACATCACAGAAGCAGAAAACAACATGCAAAAACAGTCATTTCAGCAAAAAAAAAATTTTTCCTTTACAACTCCTTTAACCACTTCCCGACCTCCTCATGTACATTTACGTCGGCAGAATGGCACGGACAGGCACAATCACGTACCTGTACGTCCTCTGCTAGACGTGGGTGGGGGGTCCGATCGGGACCCCCCCGGTACATACGGAGGTCGGGTCCGCTCGGGGAGCGATCCGGGACGAAGGCGCGGCTATTTGTTTTTAGCCGCTCCATCGCGATCGCTCCCCGGAGCTGAAGAACGGGGAGAGCCGTGTGTAAACACGGCTTCCCCGTGCTTCACTGTGGCGGCGCATCGATCGAGTGATCCCTTTTATAGGGAAGACTCGATCGATGGTGTCAGTCCTACAGCCACACCCCCCTACACTAGTAAACACACACTAGGTGATCCCTAAATGTTACAGCGCCCCCTGTGTATAACTCCCAAACTGCAACTGTCATTTTCACAATAAAGAATGCAATTTAAATGCATTTTTTGCTGTGAAAATGACAATGGTCCCAAAAATGTGTCAAAATTGTCCGAAGTGTCCGCCATAATGTCGCAGTCACGAAAAAAATCGCTGATCGCCGCCATTACTAGTAAAAAAAAACAAAAAAAACTATCCCCTATTTTGTAAACGCTATAAATTTTGCGCAAACCAACCGATAAACGATTATTGCGATTTTTTTTACCAAAAATAGGTAGAAGAATACGTATCGGCCTAAACTGAGGAAAAAAAAAATGTATATATGTTTTTGGGGGATATTTATTACAGCAAAAAGTAAAAAATATTGCATTTTTTTAAAAATTGTCGCTCTATTTTTGTTTATAGCGCAAAAAATAAAAACCGCAGAGGTGATCAAATACCACCAAAAGAAAGCTCTATTTGTGGGGAAAAAAGGACGCCAATTTTGTTTGGGAGCCTTGTCGCACAACCGCGCAATTGTCTGTTAAAGCGACGCAGTCCCGAACTGTAAAAACCCCTTGGGTCTTTAGCCAGCATATTGGTCCGGGGCTTAAGTGGTTAAGGAACAGACTTCACTTATGCCACCACATAAACACGATCAGAATTTCCGATGGAAATAGTCCGACTGACTTTTTTCATCAGAAATTCCATGTGATTTGGCCGGGCAAAAGCCTGATCGTGTGTATGCGGCATAACAGTTCAAGCAGAGTATGACCTCTATCAAAATGCTCCCAAAATACTGCAGAAATAAATGCATGCATGTGAAGTGGGACAGAGAGAGGTGGGGATAGGAAGAGGACTTGCAAATTAACAATTATCTTTCGGTAGCGCTTGTAATTTTTAAAAAGTAGTGAACTGGGCATGTATTGCGGAGATGTTCTTTTATATATTGCCCTGGCATTAACGTTAAAATAAAAATATAGTAAAGAATGACCTAGCTCAGACAACATCAGAAGATGGAAAGAAATTGACCCAACTATAATGCAGTATTACTGTTGAATCTCATTCAATGTACTTTAGTTGCAAAATATACTCCATACAATTTAAAGGGACATGCTATTAATCACTGGTTGCAAAAGATCTTGGTAAGTTATTATCTTTGACTTAAACAGACAACACAAGTCAAATATTTTCTTCTATTCATAATTCATTTTTTTAATCACATAAAATCCATGAAATCACATATTTTTACCTAACAGATTAATCTCATGACATTTTTTTATATTAACAAAGGAATAATCAGATGTATGGTGATGCAAAAAGCAGCATTCAGAAACAATCACAATAGAACGTTTAAAAAAAATGTATTTTAGGTGGATCAATATTGACTAGACTTGTTTTCGTCCGAATGCATTTTCGTCTGAATTTCAGGTATTTTCGTTATTGTTTGTTAATGTGCAGAATCCGAAATCCGAAAGATCCGACATAAAAAAAAACATTGTTTTCGTTGCTACAACAGTTTGATATAGATAGGAGATTCGACATGACGCTGACAATAGCAATCTGTGTCTATCGAACCTGTGGCCAAATGGGCCTAACCTTAACTCTATTAGTCCAAGATTATTCTACATAAAGCAAAGATTTGACATAGAGAGAAAAGATTCAACACTATAGAGACAGTGTTGGGGTAGACCATTCGACATGAACGACGAAGATTCGACAAAGCAGCGGAAAACATACAAATGTCGAATCTGTCATTGAAGGCTTATGGTGTCTGTCGAAAGTTCTAAGAAGATTCAACAAGCAGCTAAACTGTACGACGCCACAATCGTACATTTCCGGTCAAATGCTTGGCCCATAGGCTATAGAAGAATTTGAATGTTGGTTGACTAGTAATAATAATTAATAAATATAATTACTAGTGTCATACAACATTAGAATTCTTCTATAGCTTGTAGGCGGAACATTCGACCGGAAATGTACGATTGCAGTGTCGTACAGTTTAGCTGCTCCGTCGAATCTTCTTAGAACATTCGACAGACACCATAAGACTTCAATGACAGATTCGACCTTAATTAATTTGGATTTTCGGACAAATGCATTTTCTAACGAAACAAAATAAATACAAACGAATTTCGGGAGTAACTAAATAAATGTATTTTTCGGACGAAAACGAAATTCCGAAACAAAATATTTCAGTGTGCACATGTCTAATATGAAACTATGGAAGGGGTCAAAATAATGACTAGAGATCAAAAGGGGATGTGTTGATAGTGATGTCTTATGAACCCCAAACTGTGTGGATAGAATGGGGAAGTGATACTGAACACAATGTCAGTCTCACTTTCTCCAAAAATTACAAGTCAGTAACAAGACAGTCAGATCAAAATCTCCTGCCTGTGCTGGGCATTCATGGATGGCGACAAAATTGATAAAACACAGTTGAAGCTAGAAGGAACCAGAATACTTTTGATAAGGCCCTGCCATGAATGGACAAGTGTAAAGTTATTTGGAGTATAATGTATGTGAACTCACAAAATAAATTTCTCTTATTTGCTTCCATTGGGTTTGTTAAACATACCATTGAAAGTGTTTTACAATATCTGTTTGATAAGTGCAAAAAGTAGCTGTTTATCCAGTCAGAAACCTTATGAGCTGATAACTTCCTATATATTCTATATCTACACTGTTATCAGTAAGTATTGAAATCTGCTATCTATGTGCACTACAAAACTCCTCCCTGTGTTAGGGAGAAGAGAGGGAGGTGTTATGTAGTTAACACATTCCCTTTCCTAGGATGACAACAATGTTCACTATGGCTGACACCAGGGCCGTCTTATAGCATCATGGGCCCCTGGGCAAAGTAATGCACTGGGGCCCCTAACAGCCTGTCCCAATTTACGCACCTACTCTCAAGAATTAATGTATAAATAGTTGATAGCATTAAACATAATAAAATTGATTTTAAACAATAAAAAAAACATGTCATAAATCAAAGACTAATCAACACAAAGGGCACAATACAGGGGGACTCAGGAGAGAAGAATACTGAGATCAGGAGGGCACAGTACAGTTTATGGGACGCTGGTCGGGACATGGCCATCCTGGGACAGCTTAGTAGAAAGCGTGACTGTACCGGCAAGTGTGATGTAATGCAAGATCATGGGGCCCCTATGCACCTGGGGCCCATGGGCAGTGCCCAGAGGTGCCCATGCATTAAGACAGCCCTGGCTGACACCCTAGAACAGGGATTTCACACAGAGGAACCAATACAAAGAGAACATGATACTTTCCCATACTAGTACATGGTACAACAGGTACATATCAGCAAGATGAAATGTTGGGGTAACAAACATTTTAACTGCACAGTATTACAATACAACAATGGACACAAGTAGTACATTTCTGAGTGTTTTAGCTTCAAGGACCTCAAAGAGGCTAACCCCATATGTACAAGCTCTTGTTGAAATCACTGAAGATAATAATGTCCTAGAGAAACATAGCTATTGCAGCCAGGTGAATTGTATTACATCCTAATTACCCCAATATCAAGGATAACTTGCCACAAATTTGTGGCAGTGTTGAATTGTAAGTCTGCACATTTTCTCTGGCAAGTTGTACACTTGCAGAGCATTTGAAGCACACATTCTAGTTGACATTTTTCCAATTTGAAGCAAATTTGCGTGGCAAGTTTTTAGCAAAGGCAAAGTTGCAGTGGTGAGTGTACAGCAAGTGCTCTGCAAGCCTACAGCATGCAAATTCAGCCACAGTGACCCCCTGTGGTGGGATGACTAACATAACTGAACCAGAACTTGCAGCAGACTTGCAGGATGTTTGCAAAAAAAGATGATCTGGAGTCACGCAATGCAGACTTGCTGCAACTGTGCAACAAACTTGTGAAGCCTGGAAAGTCTAGCAATAGTTTAGCAAGTCATTTTCCTTGTCAAAGTATCTTTATTGAGTTGATAAAGAATTGTACAAGCATAGTAAAAGGAACGAGTTACAAAAAGAAGAAACTCTTTAACAAACACACATATTCACTGTACATTGCAAAAGTAGCTTATTTCAGTCAGCCTAACAATGTATACAGAAACAATAGTGATTGAATAACTGGCTACCTAGGTTCGCTTTGCATTACTTCTTTTAACCGTTGTGAACTAAACTGAATCTAGGGCCATGTCTTAGTGTACAGTCTTTTGGTGTAATCGTTGGGAGTTTCAACGATATTCAACATTGTAACAGTAGTTGCGAAAACAAAATTATTAAGCTAAGAACATATTTCTGAAGACGGGGGGGGGGAGAAGGGAGGCAGAGAAGGGAGGGGTTGAGGAAAAGGGGGTCTGCAGGAGCAATCTGAGTTCTGTTGTCATTGCAGTAGGTTGTTAAATTGGCTGGGCTACCATGGCTGTAAAACATCGTTATTAATTGCATTAGGAATTACATAAGCAAGTCATTTTCAAACTTGCAGCATAATTGCTTGCTATCTGGGATATGAGCATGTTGGTATATTAACCAAGTTTGATGGCAAAAATTAGGTTGTCAGTCAACACAGGAATCCTTAAAGGATCACTAAAGGATTTTTTTTTTTAGCTAAATAGCTTCCTTTACCTTACTGCAGTCCTGGTTTCAGTGACACCAACCAGTGCCCATTAGTAATGCCAGTCAGTTCTGCCTTCCAGTGCCTGATCATTAGTGCTGCTCATCAGTGCCCCTTCTCAGTTCCCATCAGTGCCCACCAGTGCCGCCCATCAATGCCACCTATCAGTACCCATCAGTGTGACATATTAGTGCCTACTCATCAAGGCCACTTAATCAGTGCTCACAAGTGCCTCCTCATCAGAGCCCATACGTGCCACCTCATCAGCGCAGCCTATCAATGCCCATCGGTGCAGCCTCATCAGCGCCCATCAGTGAAGGAGAAAAAAATACTTATTTACTGACAGAAACAAAGAAAACATTTTAAAAAAAATGTGTGTATATTTTCATTTTTTTTAATATAAAAAAAAAAAACCAGCGGTGATTAAATACCACCAAAATAAAGCTCTATTTGTGTTAAGAAAATGATTAAAAATGTATTTGGGTACAGTGTGAGGTGAAAGTGCCCTGTATTGAAGTGGTTATTTACAATTCCACACTCCCCTCTTCAGACAATGCTGCTATCCAGGGTGACTTTGTTGCTTCTCAATAGATAGAGGAGCCACCCTAATGCCGCGTACACACGATTGGTTTGTCTGATGAAAACGGTCTGATGGGCCGTTTTCATCAGACGAACCGATCGTGTGTGGGCCCCATCGGTTATTTACCCATCGGTTAAAAAATTAGGAACTTGTTTTAAAATTATCTGATGGATAAAAAACCTATAGAAAAAAAACGATCGTCTGTAGGCACGTCCATCGGTTGAAAATCCACGCATGCTCAGAATCAAGTCGACGCATGCTTGGAAGCATTGAACTTCATTTTTTTCAGCACGTCGTTGTGTTTTACATCACGTATTCTAACACAATCGTTTTTTTAACTGATGGTGTGTAGGCACGACTGATCATCAGTCAGCTTCATCGGATAACTGATGGAAAAATCCATCAGACCGTTTTCATCGGATGGACCGATTGTGTGTACAGGGCATTAGACAGGAAGTGTGTTATTATTAAATCACCTGGTGAAAAGAAAAAAGCCTAAAAACAGAAAACTAAAGTAAATATCACATCTAAGGATTGGTAAGCTGCATTATATTGCATTTGTTTTTGGGTTTAGATACACTTGAATCTCTGTTTCCTCTAAATAGAAATTAAGAACTATGCATCTTTGAAGAATCTACCATAGTGTTACAAAAGACTTACATAGGCTTACAAAAATGTTTACATACCTTTCATTAGCTTTACCTAGTTTGTGTGAAGATGAGAGTCAGAGCTTAGAGACCCCCTGAGGTCTGACAGTTGCTGACTTATCAGATGCCTGACCACATGCTGATAACATACTATGTTATGGATAGAAAGATAAAGTTAAGCTTAATCGGGGGGGGGGAATATAAATCTTTAAGAGGCTGAGTGAATATTCAGGTTTTTGGATAAACCTAGTTGGAACGGTGGGTGTAGGATTGTGTATATGGGATTGTATGATTTTTTTCCCTTTATATTGGTTGAACTAGATAGACTTGTGTCTTTTTTCAACCTGATTAACAATGTAACTATGGAACGAACACCCATACACCTATGCTATTTATTGATGAGTTTGTATTTATGAGTCCATTAATACAAAGCACAACATTTTGGCAAACGTATGGTCCTTTCTTAGGTATTCAACCAAATAAACAAGCAAATCCATATATATTGTATATAATGAGACACATCCCAGAGTGGTGGGCACAACGATTTTACATTAAACTTCCAACTCTTTAAACTGGCCAATTATGAAAAATGTAGGTCATACCATACAAAAGCTTTTAACATTTTCTGAATGGATATACAGATTAGATAGACAGGCAACAGATATATTCAGTTGACTTGTAAGTTGCATTCATTGCTTTCCTACAAACGCAATATTTTATATAGAGTAGAGGCTTCCAATTAAATTGACAATTGCCAATATTGCTTCTGATATGACATCACAAACCTGCCTTTTGAAAAAAGTACCTGAACGTGCCACTGCATTGAGCGAACAACATGAAGGGTAAAACTATGAGATGGGAGTGGTCACACAGACAGCTATTAATAAAGTATTAGGAAGTTCAGCAATCGTACACCAGAATTGTTTGTGACGTCCTTATAAAGTCAGCACTAGCAGTATCTGTTTTATGAGCCTGCATCGTTTAGAATAGGAGGGAGGCATTGTGGGTAGCAGCCAAAATACCACCAGGGTACTAATAGAGAAAGAAGCCAGCAAATATAACTATTCAAACAATTACGAGTTAAACAATGACAGAAACTGTTGGACTCTATTTATGTCAAATTTCAAAGATATAACATATTACAAAGGACACAGTAACTTCTCCACATGTTAGGTTTTTGTAAGAACAAACTGGCACACAAGCAAAAAAAAAAAACGATTCCTATTGTTTATTATATATATATATATATATATATATATATATATATATATATATATATATATATATACACACACTGTATTTGCTGGCGTATAAGACTACCTTTTACACTTAAAAAAAATGTCCAAAAAGCAGGGGTCGTCTTATACGCCGGGTCAGCTGCTCGGATGCCTGCTGGATGTGCGGTAATACTGTATGTAGCTTTGGCTACATACAGTATTTACCGCTTAGCCAATCCCGGTGAGCGATGTATTCAAATGAATACAGAGCCTGCTTGGATTTGAGTAACAACCTCTGCCAATCCGAGCAGGCTACATACAGTAGCCTACCCGGATTGGCTTCGAGAGTCAGAGAGGCGTGGGCTGATGATGTTACAGCCTCTGCCAATCCAAGCAGACTTTGTATTCATTAATATAATACATCGCTTGCCGTGATTGGCTCCAGCTCCAGCAAGAAGGAAGAAGAATATGTCTCCAGAAGGAAGAAATATGAAGCGTTGGAAGCCGCGGAAGGGGGGTCGTCTTATACGGTGAGTACAGGCAAAAAATCATTAAAAATAATGTAAAATTAGGGGGTCGTCTTATAAGCCTGGTCGCCTTATACACCGGCAAATACGGTATTTTTCAGTTTTTTGTAAACCTGTTTATGTTACAAAAATTATTTTCTGTCAAATTAAACTATATTGCAATTTAAATATTTTGCAAAAGCATACTTTTAAGAAAAGCTTTTTTGGCTTTACTTCTATAGATCACTGAGTCAAACCACTCCAAATAATATCAAGCAAAATACTGAAGCTCTATCAAAGCACAGAAAGTTGACATGAACCTTAGCTTACAATAGTACAACAGACAGATTTTAAACGATGTGCCTAGGTAATATCAGAGGATAACACTTGTGGAAACAAGGCCAGAAATGGTACATGGGATGACAACCAGCTGGAACATGAAGGAGTTAGTTTATTATCAGTAATGGAATGTAGCAATGTAACCTTTTCTGTTATGCTATTTTTAACCTCTTGGCGTCGTCAGCACGCAAATATTGGGCCTCTCGGCAGGTGGACCTTAATGCTGAGCGGACACATATTTGCATGCAACATTGCTAACCTAAGTGTGCCGAGAGTGTGAGCATTCCCGGCACAGTTACCAGCGGCTACAGAAAGAAAGTAGCTTTTAAATCATGTGACTGCCGTGACAGCCAATGACGTCAATACCATGATCATAAACCCCGACCCTTTAAGGGATTAACTAAAGCTTGTGCCTTTTCAAACCTAAAAGTTATGTGATGTTCATAATTTTAAAGAGAAGTATAGGAATAGAAAAGAAATAAAAAAATCACACTCACCTGGATGGCTGCAGCACAGATCATAGCTGCAGCTGTCCCCCGTCGACTCTACCCCTGTGGAGGGGGCAGAAGAGGCTGGTTTAGGCTGGCAGCCGACAGCAGCTTTAGTCCGCTGTCGGCTGAAAACAGGTCACAGACAGGATCGCTCTTCTGTTTTTGTCTGGAAGCATCCTATATTTTTTAGGATTCTCATAGCAGTTTCTAAACAAGAGATGCTAATAATCCAAATTAATATTCTCCATTTTACATGAAACTCTAAGAGACACACAATTAATAAATCAACGCTATACAGCCTAAATTTTGGGGGGCCTGGGAGTACCTAATCTTGTAGTATATCATTATGCTTTAAAGATAGCTCAGTTAGCACAAACCGCTACAAAGGGGCCCGCACCTCAATGGGTCTCTATGGAACCTCTATTTTCCCCCACAGGGTTTATTGGAGCCACAATGTGGATTCCTAGAAAACTGCATCCTCCTATTATGTTCCATACCCTTGCTGTCTGGAACACACAGAGAGCCAGAAGGTGACTCCATTTACAACATTCTCCCTTAGCTCCCTTATTAAACCACTCTGGATGTTCCCCATAACATTTTAGGTGGTGAGAAAACAAAGAATTATCATGAATAGAAGATTTTTTTAAATCTTCAAATTAAATTGTGGCCAGGTGGGCACTTTGTTAAATACAGTATATGGTGGCAGTGTTCCAAAATAATTTGATTTTGGATCAGGATTTTCAACTTCATTTATTATGAATTATTTCTAGGTCTCCAGGAAATTATACCTTTTCAGAAATTTGATAACGAAATCTCTAAACATCCAAAAAGACTAATGTGTTATATTATTTTAGCTGCTAGAATTGCAATAGCGAAAAGTTGGAAAATGTTGATTACTGGTCAACCCACACGTATGCCTATTAATAACCATTCCAATTTAAAAAGACTTGGGGCCCATGTATTTGACACCTATTAATGGATCTGTGAGATCTGTGAGGTAAATTGTCTTTTCCTTTTGTTACCTATACTAGCCCTATTCTATTTACTTTTCCCTCTCTTTTTATTTCCTGCTATCGCTAAACTGGATCTATCTGGTCCTTATTTATCTGCTCACTTATACTGGGAAGCAAAAGAGAGTATATATAAAAGGACTCAAAATTACATAATGAAAAAAAAAAAAGTGATAATGACATTCCTAGGATAGCACTGTACACATTTTTAAATAATGTAACTATATTTGTATTTAGACATTATTATCTCTAATATATTTTAAATTGTACACAACCAGAAAAACTATGACCAAATAACCATTGCTTGTTCCCAGCTCCAGTAGGTTTACTTGTTTTTAAAATTTTCAGTAACCAGACTGAAATATAAAATATTCCAAACACTTTTCCTGATACCCACTGGTATTTACATAGCTGATAAAGCTAAATAAAGACAACAGTCCATCCAAGTCAACCTGTGTTAGTGAGTGTGTGTTTCACTACTATTTCCAATATCTCTGTATATTGTGTTTGCAAAGATGCACATCTTAAAAATATCTACGCACTTCGCTGACACCACTGACTGTGGAAAGAGTTCCACATCCTTGCTATTCTAACAGTAAAGAGCCCCTTACACGATTTAAGGTTAAACCATTCCTCGTCCAACCTCGATATCTTTCTAAGCAACCTGAATAGTTTGCAATGCTAGGATCACCATTTAGTTATTTGTATATTTCATTCATATTTCCTCTTAATGCGGAGGTCGACGTGGAATTCGGCGGGAAAAAACGCCACCTAGCGGCCGGCGGAAAAATGCATCTACGATCCGACGGCGTACTAAGACGTACGCCTGTTGGATCGATCCGAGATGCAGTCGTATCTTGTTTTGTAGATACAAAACAAAGATACGACGCGGGAAATTTAAAATTACGCGGCGTATCAATAGATACGCCGGGGTAATTCTTTTGTGGATCTGCCCCTAAGTGTTTATGGTAAAGTGTGTCAAATGCTTTGGTGAAATCCAAATACACCACTTCCACAGGCCTTACTCTATCCAAATTACCTCCTCATAGAATGTTAACAGATTGATCTGGCAAGAAGGATCTCTCATAAATCCATGCTGGTTACTACTAATAACCTTTTTGTTAATACAATTTGAATGTGGTCCCTTAAAATCCCACAGTTAGTTTACATACTATTGATGTTAGACTGACTGTTCTGTAGTTTACAGGTATATATCTTCACCCTTTTTTTAATATTGGTACTGTGTTTGCTTTTTGGCAATCAGCTGGTACCCTTTCAGTCAGTAAGCTGTCCTTAAAGATGAGGAATAATGGTCCAGATATAATATGACTTATTGGAAATATGGTCCAAGATGTGTAGATTCACCCAAAAATAAGGCACCTAATCCCAATTAGATAGATAAAGTTTTTTCCAATGGGAAAGGGAAGGGGATAATTTGCGGTGCGTACTTTAGCAAATTGATAGTGATGAGAAAGCACAATTCTTGTTATAATAATAATCTTGTTATAATAATAATATGACTTAGTTCTCTGGTTCAGTCTATCTGGTCCTGGTGATTTATTCACATTAGGTTTTTCAAACCTTTTTTGAACAGGGTAAATTCCATGTTGTGTTACTAACAATACAGTCTTGCTTATTATGCCCCTCCTTTTTCTTTGTAAAAACTGAAGAGAAGATTGTGTTTAACCACTTTTTCAGAGTCGGTATATAAGTTAAAATATTTTTTTTTTGCTAGAAAATTACTTAGAACCCCAAACATTATATATATATATATATATATATATATATATATATATATATATATATATATATATATATATATATATATATATATATATATATATATATATATATATATATTTATTTTTATAACACCCTAGAGAATAAAATAGCGGTCATTGCAATAGTTTATGTCACACCATATTTGCGCAGTGCAGTCTTACAAGTGCACTTTTTTGGAAAAAATATACTTTTTTGACTTAAAAACAAGACAACAGTAAAGTTATTATATTGTGAAAGATAATGTAAGGCGAGTACATTGATACCCAACATGTCAACTTCAAAATTGCACTGGATTGTTTCCTAAATGCACAAAATATAACTGGATACAAATGTTTATGGGTAAAGTTGCTCAAGGGAATATCTGATTGCCTCTTGGGGATCAGGAAGGAATTTTTCCCCCTTCTGGAGAAAATTGGATCATGCTTTATTGTGTTTTTTTGCCCTCCTCTGGATCAACTGTGAGTATAGTATTGTGTATATGGAGGTTTTCAATTTGTGTGTGTGTTTTTTTTCTGTGTGTTCAACTTGTGTCTTTTTTCAACCAGACTAACTATCTAACAGCTTGGCATGACCTTGCCTACCTTGGTCACCCCTAAAGGTGGCGTTTGTCTTTTCCATGAGGATCCTCTCCTCACCCCTTGGTGGAGTATTTCTGTCTGCACTTCAAAGCAGTAACTCTGTCCCAAGCTATGGTATCCCTTCTGTCAATTTGTGGGTGGCCACCTCACATTGAGCCATCTATTTGGTTTCAGATGCGTCTACTATTTTCCCACCTATAATGGCCACGTGTGCCTCCAAACCTTTTTGTCTCTGCTCCTGACATGCTATAGCCTTTCTAACAGTTTGTGGAACTTAAAATAGAGATCTTGTCAAACAGTAGTCCATCTACAAAGTGTTCCTTTTGTCATCTGTCCATATAACCTCAGTTTGCCTCCTACTCAGCCCCTTTCCCTATGGCACATGGCACATGTCATGCAGTTCCTCTTTGCTATCTGCTGAGGAAGTGGGCCCTTATGCCCCCTAATGATCATGTCTTGGCTCTACACCACTTATAAGTGGTTAAAGCAGAATTCCGCTAGAAAAAAAATAAATAAAAGTCAGCAGCTACAAATACTGTAGCTGCTGACTTTTAAAATAAGGACACTTACCTGTCCAGGGAGCCCGCTATGTCCTCACCCAAAGCCAACCTGTCCCTCAGCTCTGGGAGTAGGCTCCAGCATCTTCACTAAGGTTAACAGGAAGGGAAGCCTTGCAGCTTTACAGCCTGGTTTCCTATTGCGCACTTGTGAGTCGTACTGCGCATTCTAAATGGTTCCCGCTGCCTTATGGGACCTGTGTATCTCCCAGAAGACAGCAGGGGGGCCAGACATAGCGTAGTTCACCACAGATTCTGCGGTGCTCTGTTGCCAGAATTGCGAGCAAATACCTGGATTAGACAGGTATCTGCTCCCCCTCCCCCTGAAAGGTGCCAAATGTGACACTGGATTGGGGGGAGGGGGAACCAGAGCAGCGGAAGTTCAATTTCTGGGTGGAACTCCACTTTAACTATCTTGTCAAGCAAATTCTGGATTAACCTTCTTGCTTTTCCTTCTGGTGCAGTAATGGCCAGTTCTGCCTGCTGAATGGGTGTGTAGGTGTGTATGTGATGGGGGGATCCCATATGGTTGAATCGTGCCTTGCAATCTATTGATTCAATCAACCAAGTCCTGACCTTTCTCTGTGAACTTGGGTAATAAAGGGGTCATTCTTGCAGGGATGGAAGGTTGTCTGCTTCCCTCTGGAGTTGCACTACCACAGGCCACTGTTGTGAATGTGGTCAATATAAAGTTTGCTAAATTAAAAGCCGTCCTTTTGCTTGTACATGATTGAATAATTGAAACAACATCACTCCACCTTTCTAAGCTATGTGAACATTCCCTTGCAAAGTGAAAATTCACATTCCAAAGTGAACAGGCTTTACTTATTTGGTAAATCAGCCACAGTGAATGCAGGACCTACACTCACCGACCACTTTATTAGGTACACCTATTCAATTGCTTGGTAACACAAATTGCTAATCAGCCAATCACAAGACAGGAACTCAATGCATTTAGGCATCTAGACGTGGTGAAGACAACAGTAACTCAAATAAACATTTGGTACAACCAAGGTATACAGACTACCATCTCTGAATGCACAACACATCGAAGTTTGAAGCAGATGGACCACAGTAGCAAAAGACCACATCCGGTGCACTCCTGTTTGCTAAGAACAGGAAACTGAGGCTACAATTCACACAGGCTCACCAAATTTGGACAATAGAAGATTGGAAAACTTTGCCTGGTCTGATGAGTCTCGATTTCAGCAGCAACATTCAGATGGTAGGGTCAGAATTTGGCGTAAACATGAATGCATGAATCCATCCTGCCTTGTATCAACGAATTAAGGCAGTTCTAAAGGCAAAACGGGGTCCAACTCAGTGCTATCAAAGTGTACCTAATAGAGTGTAGCTCACAAGACTGACCAGATATAATTACAACTCCCCTGGCAAGTAAAACATTTAAAAAAAAATTTAAACTGTGTTTTTTTTTTTTGCGGTTTTTGTGAGGTTTAGCTATAACTAGGACATTTAAACTACTACCACGCTTTGACCATTACCCCTTTTGCTGTGTTGTACTACACACTTTTTGCATAAACAGGGTATCTACAAGTACCCCATGGAAACACAAACATATCTACAAATACCCCATGGAAACATAACCAATACCCTTTCCTGAAATATGATGCTCTGCTGGCTTGCATGACTTTACTCTTAAATGCTGGCAACTTATTTAAACATGTTTTAAATTTATTTGTATAAAACTCTTTTTGTTTTCATGTATTTGTGCATGGCTTAAGTTATCCTGTAGTCTTATTATGCTTAGGCTTAGTTATTATCATAGACGTTTGGCTGACTTAAGTGAAGAGTGATATGGTGCCACTTATAGTGATTCACACAATGCCATGTTTTTTAGTAGAGTAGAGCAGTCTGCCAGAAGCTAATATTGTTCATGCTAGATTAGGCAGGACAGGAAGCCTAGCTTTAGTATTCTTCAACCTGATGTGAAGAACTTAAATACGGCAACATTTTTAGCTTTCTAACATTATATTTGTTTTCCTGGCTACCCAAAACATACAGTGCAACAGGTAAAGATGATTCTTTAGAATATAACAGTTTGTACTCGTTTAGGTTACATACTTGATTCCCAACTGTCCATCATTTTGGGACTGTCGCTGTTTTGGAACCTAATCCCGCTGTATCTTGTGTATTACTTAAATCCAAATAGCTGGATTCAGAGAAATGTGCCTATCTATAGGCGGGCGTATCTCAGATACACTACGCCGCCGTAAGTTAGAGCGGCAGGTCCTGTATTCACAAAGAAGTTGCGCTTACGGCAGCGTAGTGTAACTTGGCCGGCGTAAGCCCGCCTAATTCAAATGTGGAAGATGTGGGCGTGTTGTATGTAAATTCATTGTGACCCCATGTAAATGACGTTTTTTACTAACGGCACATGCGCCGTCCGTGGACGTATCCCAGTGCGCATGCTCCAAATTACACTGCAAAGGCTAATTGGTTTCGACGTGAACGTAACTTACGCCCAGCCCCATTCACGGACGACTTACGCAAACGACGTAAAACGTGAAAAATTTGACGCGGTCCCGACGTCCATACTTAACATTGGCTGCGCCATCTTTTTGGAGGTTTATATTTACGCCTGAAAATGCCTTACGTAAACGGCGTATCTTTACTGCGACGGTCGTGCGTACGTTCGTGAATAGGCATATCTCGCTGATTTACATCTTCTCTAGGCGTAAATCAGCGTACACGCCCCTAGCGGCCAGCGTAAATAGGCAGCTAAGATACGACGGCGTAGGAGGTCGTATCTTAGCAACATTTAAGCGGATTCGGAGTTACGACGGCGTAGCTACTGATACGCCGTATACGCTCTAATTGTTTATCGCTCTTCTAAAAAAAAATGTTTTTTTTTTTTTTTTGCTGTCTTTAGTTTTCTCAATCTTTCTATTCTTGTTTGTGGCACCTGGACCACATTGCCAGCAGCATGTGTTGCAAATTTTTTTTTTATCTTATTACAACATTACTTCCTTTACCATGGAAGTATCATAGGTTTGTTTTTCACAGACGTTAAAACCACCAAAGTAGTGTTGACTTTCATTCTACCAGATTACCGATTACACCTGTACTGAATCATGATTATGTAATGTGATCAACACAAATAGCACTGGCTAACCACATATAACATTTATAAATTAATCAAATCCTCTGCAGCAATGTTTAGATGTAGCATATTATTTACATTGGTCAAATTCTGTGAACAAATGATTGGTGCTGGAAAAGGGACTAATGGCACATTTCTTCACCTCAACCTGTAATAGAAATATAAAGTCAAGGAGCCAAGATTTAGCAGAATTTATTCAGAAGGATTTAGACTGCATACAAACTGCTGCCTGGATCATGTTTTATATGTCCTCATCTTACCTTGGCAGGTGGTTGTGGTGGCATGCAGGTTATCAGAATCTGGAAGCCCCCAAAGGGTCTGGAATGGACTAGGGGAGGGGGACCCCACACCATTTTTTATTTTTTACTTTTTATTGGCAGTTTTTTTTTATTATTATTATTATTCAGCTGTCAGCGGGGAAGCCCATTGACAGCTGATGACTCATCAGTTGTTAAGGACGCTGGCTTCCCAGCCCCGCTCCTTGACAACTAGTGTTGAGCAGAATATGCCATATTCGATTTCGCGATATATCTCGAATATATATTCGAATATTCGAGATATATTCGCTAAATTCGAATATTCGTGATATTTTATCGAAAGTAAATGATTGCGATTTTTCGCTATTGCGAATGCGAAAATAATTGCGATTTTTTGATAACTGCGGTAGGAGCACTCTGATTGGCTCAGAATATTCGTGATATTTTATCGAAATATCGCAACATGCGAATGCGATATTTATTGCGCAATTTCGAGAAATGCTGGAGGAGCGCTCTGATTGGCTCAGAATATTCGTGATATTTTATCGAAATATCGCAACATGCGAATGCGATATTTATTGCGCAATTTCGACAAATGCTGTAGGAGCACTCTGATTGGCTCAGAATATTCGTGATATTTTACAATACAAAATAATTGCGAATATTCGGCAAATGCGGAAGGAGCACTCTGATTGGCTCAGAATATTCTTGATATTTTACAATACAAAATAATTGTGAATATTCGGCAAATGCAGAAGGAGCACTCTGATTGGCTCAGAATATTCTTGATATTTTACAATACAAAATAATTGCGAATATTCGGCAAATGCGGAAGGAGCACTCTGATTGGCTCAGAATATTCGTGATATTTTACAATAGAAAATAAAAAGTGTTTTGCATTGGTGGTGATTCTTTACTCTATCCATCTGTCACAGCCGTTTGTCAATCAAACACCTTGAAGATTGAACACGTTCATGCTGCATGCTTTGGACTTTTTTTCACTTCACATATCAAAGACATTTTTATGAAAGATTATTTTTCTATTATTGGGACTATATTTCTTTATATATTTGTTTCACTGTGTATTTCACAAGTTATTTGCGCTTGCTTATTTTATAATTTGCCCACATGTCTTGTCACTAGACATATTTTTTATTCTTGTAGAGCGACTCCATTTTCTGTCTTGTATTAATTTATGTTGTATAACATTTTTGAGTTGCTGCTGTATTCTCCCCTTTTTTAAGGTATGCGCAATTTTTTCCTTCTTACAAAAAATAATAATATCAAACATACAAATATTCATAACATACACATACACAAAGCCCCCCCCTTTTGCATCAGAGACAATCAGAGTTCTCCTACAGTACCACAGTTATCGAAAATTCGCAATCATTTTCGCATTCGCAATAGCGAAAAATCGCAATTTTTTTTTTTCAATTTGGCAACATAAAAGGATCGCCTCAGCTTAGCTACTCGGCCCAGGGTCTCTAATCATACCAGCAATGCTTTTAGACGTCGATAGGATGTGATCTGTTTTAAAAATCAAATTGAAAAAATGCGAATATTCGGAATTGCGAATATTCACCGCGAAATTCGAAATATAGCGCGATTTCTCGAATATGCTATATTCGAGTCGAATATTCGCAATGCGAATATTCGTGAGCAACACTATTGACAACCAGCTTTTACTGCATCCTGGTTGGGCGCAGTGTATTGCAGGGCATTTGGCGAGTAGAACCCCCAGGGCTGGGAAACAGACAGTTTCAATTGTCTGCTCATTGGGTGGCTGTGTCAGTCTCATTCCGTGACACTGTATTGTCCTGGAAGGAAGGTGCCCGGGACCCGGGACAGACCTGCAAAATGCGGGACTGTCCCGGGCAATCCGGAACACGTGGTCACCTTACTCCCCACTGGTACATTACATTGTGACAGTAGGACTCTCTGGTGTCAAAATACACTGATTAATGGCTACAGATTTTTTTTTGAACAAGCCTGTTCAACAAAAGTCGATCTAATGATCGACTTGTCAAACAAGCATGGCCATGCATGGACCAACATTTGTCTAGTCCCAGCTAAACAGGATACATTTTGAACCACCTATAGCCATCTTTACTTTACAGTAGGACTGCGGATAGCATTTCACAGACCGACGCAGTTTTAAATGTTTATAAACCCTTAGAAATGTTGTAGATTTCATGAGAGTATTCTAAAATGTGGTCTGGTTTTCATATATGTCATAAAAATTATTATTTAACAAACCTCAAAAAAAAATGTACATTTCCATCTGAGAATTACCAGCCCCTCAAAACATTAGTAAAGCAAAAATGTATAAAAAAATAAGATTTGATAAAATAATGAAAAAATAAAAACATTAAAAGACTACTACATGCGCATACGTGCACACATGAAAAGCTAGAATGCACGTACATACAGTATATAAATGCCTATTAAACTTTAGACAATCATAATTTTAGGGCCATCGACTGTGAGGCCACTCTGTAAGAGGGTTTAATGTTTGTCCTTCTTACAGTGACAAAGGGGGTTATTTACGAAAGGCAAATCCACTTTGCACTACAAGTGCACTTTCCGTGCACTTGGAAGTGCAGTCGCTGTAGATCTGAGGGGAAGATCTGAAATGAGGGGAAGCTCTGCTGATTTTATCATCTAATCATGTGCAAGCTAATCCAGCAACTGCACTTCCAAGTGCACTGAAAGTAGTGCAAAGTGGATTTGCCGTTTGTAAGTAACCCCCCCAAAGTATCTGTATTTCTCTGTTTTGCAAGTGCAAGCTTTTTTTAACCTAGAAATATCAGTTATTTTTTAAGTTGACACAGTCCTATCTCTTCATTTAACCCGTGTATGACAGCTATACTGTAAATTAACAGGCACTCACTAAAATACAACCTTTTTACTAGAAAATTCCTATTCTGGAAATAGAAGTAGACATGTGCACAGAATTTTTTTTCGTTTTTTTTTGTTCTGTTTTGTATCGTTCCGTAGGTTCGTTCCCGTTCGTTTTGCGTAAGACGCCCGTTTTCCTGTTCGTTCCCGTTCGTTTTTCGTACGACGCAATTTTTTCGTATTCTGATCGTTTCGTATTTTGGTTACCGTTTTATTTTCGTACATGCGGGATGGTTCGTTATTCTGTTTAATTCATGTTCGTTACTTGTTAGACAATAATTTTCGTGAATTTTCATCATTTTGTACTTTCGTAAATATATCGCAGGATTCGCGGCACTTTCAACACGCGGCTCATCCATATTAACTATTGTTAAGCCCCATACACTTGGTCAGACTTTTTTAACAACAAACATAAAAACGATCGTTTTACCGAACGTTCGTTCGTTTTTAAACTCCATCAGAAAACCATTTTTGGGTTCCAGGTTCAAAAGTCTGGCCAACTGATCTCCCTTCAGACGAAAATCCACAGAAAAGTTTATTTGGCTTTACTGTACTACTGTACTCAGCACAAAAGAGAAGCTGCTTCACTAACTAACTACACTCACTGCCCATTCAAAAAAAACGAAAATTACATCTTATAACAAAAGATTTGCATTCTGTATTTTGAAACCAAATTACGAACAGAAAGAAGGAATTCAGAATACAGAATACAAATCTTTTGTTATAGATGTCATATGAACATACAAACAGAAAAAGGAATCAAACAAAATACAGAATGAAAATCTTTTGTTAGATGTCATATGAACATACGACTGAAAATCAAAATACGAACAGAACAAAGATTCAAACAAAACAAAGAATGCAAGTCTTTTGTTATAGATGTCATATTCGTTATTTTGCCGTTTTCGTTTTGTCGTATTTTGGTCGGATCGTTCGTTCGTATTTGTGGTTGTTCGTTATGCGACTCATTCGTAATCCCGTCGTTTTCGTATTTTGATGCTTACATTTTTTCGTATGTACACATTATTCTGCGGGTACGAAAATGAACATTTTTGTACGAAAATAACATTCGTACGAACGGGAATGCACATATCTAAATAGAAGGCCTATTGCACATGGGTGCTTAATCACTTCAATACCCGGCACCTTCCTTGCCCAGGGCAATTTTTAGCTTTCAGCGCTGTCGCACTTTGAATGACAATTGGGTGGTCATACAACACTGTACCCAAACAAAATTTTTATGATTTTCTTCCCACAAATAGACCTTTCTTTTGGTGATCAACCTTTGTGGTTTTAAATTTTTGCACTATAAATGAAAAAAGACAGACAATTAAAAAAAAATACTGATGGGCACTGATAGGCGGCACTGATAGGCAGCACTGGTATGCGGCACTGATGACACTGATAGGCGGCACTTATAGGCAGCACTGATGGGCACTGATAGGTGGCACTGGATAGGCAGCACTGATGAGGAACTAATGACAGGCATTAGTGAGTGGCATTGATTGGCACTTTGATGGGGCACTGACAGGCATAACTGATGGGGCACTGATTGGAACTTTTTTGGGCACCATTATGGGCACTGATCGGTACTGGCATACATTTATTATAGGAACAGACTGGCAGGTGTTGGGCACTGATTGGCAGCTGATGGGCACCTTTTGATGGGGGCTGTGCTGATAATCAATGTGCTGATTATCAGCACAGACCCCCCCTCAGAGAGTTCTTTGCCATGAGGTGCCATGTTGAACTTCTAATGACCAGTATGAGAGAGTTAGGCCCCGTACACACGACCAGTTTCCTCGGCAGAATTCAGCTTCCGACCGAGTTTCTGGCTGAATTCTGCCGAGAAACCCTACCGTGTGTACACTTTCGGCCGAGGAAGCCGACGAGGACCTCGGCGAGGAAATAGAGAACATGTTCTCTATTTCCTCGTTGTTCTATGGGAGAACTCGGCCCGCTGAGGTCCTCGGCGGCTCCAGGACTGAACTGGCCGAGGAACTCCATGTGTTTGGCACGTCGAGTTCCTCGGCCGTGTGTACGGGGCCTGAGAGTGATAACACCAAATTTAACACATCTGCTCCCCATTCAGACCTGAGACCTTGTAACACTAAGTTACATGACACCGGGAAAAGAAAATGGCCAATGGGCCCAATTTGGACATTTTCACTCAGGTGTGTACTCACTTTTGTTGCCAGCAGTTTAGCCATTAATGGCTGTGTGTTGCGTTATTTTGAGGGGACAGCAAATTTACACTGTTATACAAGCTGTACACTCACTACTTTACATTGTAGCAAAGTGTAATTTCTTCAGTGTTGTCACATGAAAAGATAAAGTAAAATATTTACAAAAATGTGAGGGGTGTACTCACTTTTGTGAGATACTGGGGGTTATTTACGAAAAGCAAATCCACTTTGCACTACAAGTGCAAACTATAAAGTGCAAAGTGCACTTAAAATTGCACTGAAAGTGCACTTGGAAGTGCAGTCGTTGTAGATACGAGGGGGACATGCAAGGACAATAAAAAACAGCATTTTAGCTTGCACATGATTGGATAATAAAATCAGCAGAACTTCTCCTCATTTCAGATTTATCCCTGAGATTTACAGCGACTGCACTTTCAAGTGCACTTTCAGTGCAATTTCAAGTACACTTTAAACTTGTAGTTTGTATTTGTAGTGCAACGTGGATTTGCCTTTCGTAAATAACCCCCACTGTGTACTGTATATATAGACATATATATAGATCTATATATCGATCTTCATATAGAAATATGTCTATATATAGATATATATATATATATAGATATATCTATATATATCTATATTTATATATAGATATATATAAAAAATCGGTGACTAAATATGCACACGTGTCAATTTAATTGAACTTATTTGATCACAGCTTCTTTCTTCATTATAAGTATTTATAAAAATGGTTGATTTGTTGGTTAATGTGGTTTTAGAGGTTTTGTAAAATAGGGTGACCAGACATCCCCGGTTTCCGGGGACAGTCCCCGGATTGAGGACACTGTCCCCTGACCAAGTCTGTCCCTGGTTGTGTCCCCGGATTGGATTTGAACAGGGGCTGGGGAAATTTTAAAGACAGTCAGTGCAGATTTTAATTCAGATTTTTTTTTCCTATTATCTGTGCCCCTTTCTGATGATCATGTGCTGGTCGGAGCGGAGGGAATACTTCTGCAGTTTCGGGTGCATGCCTATTCAGCTTAGCTCGCATGTTCTTCTGCCTTGGCTCAAGTCCCGGCCAGCCGCCTGCTTATCTCCTTGCCTTCCCTGGCGGAGTGATCTTCCAGTAGTAGCCGGGGCCCGGAGAGTAAGACTTGACAAGCTGTGAGGCGGGCGCCGATGGGCAGAGAGTCGCTGATTGCCGCCATTACTGGAAGCCTGTCGGAAGACTGTCAATCAAAATAGGAACGCCTAGTCCCGAAGACCATACCCGGAAGCGGCGGAGAAGATCGCTCTCTACAACGGTAAGTACAGCTTCGATTTTAAAACAACTAGCCGATTCCCCTAGACAAAATGAGCATGAATCTAAGGGTAAAAAATGTTTTATGGGTGAACTCCCGCTTTAACAGGTAGCTGGGAGCCATTATATCACATCCTTGCCACCTCTTTTTAACCTGTAAAAAGAGCTGTGTGAACAAGTGCATTGCAGCTTCGATTTTAAAACAACTAGCCGATTCCCCTAGACTAAATGAGCAGGAATCTAAGGTTAAAAAACGTTATTTCCGGGTGAACCTCCATTTTAAGCACCCTCTGAGAATCAATTCACCATGGGTGGCTCTAAAGAAGGCAATGCCACTTTAAACAAGCCCTTACTTAATATGGACTCATGTAGACACTGTTCTTTAAAAATTATTCTGTAAACCATTCAATCTTTTGAACTTTCAACTTTTTCTGCAGTTCTCTTGAATCCCATTGGATTGGGCCTTTTTGCACTATTACAATGACTTATGACTTGACTTCCAAAGGTGTTGCCCTTATATACATAAACTCTAACGTAAAATTACCCTTTTCTTTTCCTCAATATCAAAAAATACAGATTCAGGAACAGTATGCCGTTAGTGAATAACCATTGGCCACAGCAACGAGTATATGATTCTGGTATATGATGCTGAAAGTCTCTAGAATCTAGGATGACCAACATGTCTGCATTTGCTGTGTCTGTCGCAGTACTGCTTGCCTTCCTCATTGGAACTAATAACAGATTTCCATTTAACACAATCTATAGCTGTGCAGGAGTTGCATGTACTCCTATACGTGCTCATACCACAAAAAAAATAGTATATATCTGTTTAATCTTATGCACATGCATCTCTGCATTCTGGAATTTAGGCTACAAACTTTTAGCGCTATATATAGGCAGTAAAGAATGCTGCATACCTTCTAACAGGTGCATATTGTTGTATATATAGCCTAGTCTCTGCTCTGTGTATTCACTTGCTATGACCCAGTCACACAGATAACAATCTTATAAACTCATCTTGTACCAGAGAGTCCGGATAATAATAATAAGGAGATTATTTCCAACAGATGGAGATGGGTGAAATACAGACGTAAAATGCTACTGTGCCGAACGGTGATAAAAATCACTGGCACTGACTTGGTGCTGTGAAATGAGCTTTGTCATTAACTAATGTGACATGAAGTCTGTTTAATTTGTATGAACAGAAATTATGTTTTTAGGGACAGTCTAACAATCATTAAGCATGGTACTTAAAACACAGAGACTTTTTTTTTGTTTAAATGTTGTAGAGATAAAACCTTTTATGGTTTGGATAGAATAGAGAAGTGTCAACCTTTGTCCATTCATTTTTTTTACTATTTTTGTCAAGTAGAGGAGATTACTTTACTTCCTGAACCAGAGACACAACAAAGTCTCTACAAAGTGGGGGGAATACCCCTCTAAAACTCCCCACACATTTTACAATCTGGCCGTACAATCTTCTTTGGATCTGCCAACAACTATGTAGTATAAGCAGGGCCGGCCTTAGGTGTTCAGGTGCCCTGTGCGAGCAAATACTGTGCCCCCCCCCCCAAAATGGTCCCTGTAAATTAAAGTATAGGGTGGTATTGGGCAGGCTGAGGTAATAAAAGGCAGGTTGCAGTGGTATAGGGCAGGCTAGGGTGGCATTGGGCAGGATGGGGTGGTATAGAGCAGGTTTGGGTGGTATAGGGCAGTTTGCAGTGGTATAGGGCAGGTTGGGGTGGTATATGGCAGGCTGGGTGGAAAAGGGCAGGTTGGGGTGATATAGGGCAGGTTGCGGTGGCATAGGGCAGGTTGTGGTGGCATAGGGCAGGTTGCGGTGGCATAGGGCAGGCTGGGGTGGTATAGGGCAGGCTGAGGTGGCATAGGGCAGGTTGCAGTGGCATAGGGCAGGTTGCGGTGATATAGGGCAGACTGATGTGGCATAGGGCAGGTTGTAGTGGCATAGGGCAGGCTGAGGTGGCATAGGGCAAGTTGTGGTGGTATAGGGCAGGTTGGGGTGGTATAGAGCAGGTTGCGGTGGCATAGGGCAGGCTGGGGTGGTATAGGGCAGGTTGCGGTGGTATAGTGCAGGCTGGGGTGGTATAGAGCAGGTTGCGGTGGCATAGAGCAGGCTGGGGTGGTATAGGGCAGGTTGCAGTGGCATAGGGCAGCTTACGGTGATATAGGGCAGGCTGGGGTGGTATAGGACAGTTTGTGGTGGTATAGGGCAGGTTGCGGTGGTATAGGGCAGGTTGTGGTGGCATAGGGCAGGCTGTGGTGATATAAGGCAGGTTGCGGTGGTATAGGGCAGGTTGGGATGGTATAGGGCAGGCTGAGGTGGTATAGGGCAGTTTGTGGTGGTATAGGGAAGGCTGGGGTGGTATAGGGCAGGTTGCGGTGGCATAGGGCAGGTTGGGGTGATATAGGGCAGACTGATGTGGCATAGGGCAGGTTGCAGTGGCATAGGGCAAGTTGCGGTGGCATAGGGCAGGTTGGGGTGGTATAGAGCAGGTTGCGGTGGCATAAGGCAGGTTGCGGTGGTATAGGGCAGGCTGGGGTGGTATGGTGCCAGGTCAGAACTCTATGTAGGGACATGTGAAGCACTGCAGTAACTAACTTACAGCATGCCTGGATATGCTGCTGTGTCCTCGTTTTTTTTCTCCTTCAGCTGTGGAATCAGCCAGAGTGAAGGAGTCTGTGGGAGGGCTGGAGGAGGCAGCCACACCCCAGCTACGCCCACCAACTCAGGCTGCCTCCGGAGACATTGTAGATTCCAGAGGGACAGCATTAGATGGGGGAGTGTTACAGGCAGCCCCCCCCCCCCCGCACGGCTTGGTGCCCTGCTCACACCTCACACTGCTGGACGGACTTGGGAAACAGCGCGGCGGTTGTGAGCTGCGGAGAGAGACACCAACAAGGGGAAGCAGGAGGGAGGGGAGCACTGTGTCGCTTGAGCGCCCCCACCTCTGTGGCACCTGGGTGAACTGCACTCCGTCTAGGATCGGCTCTGATGTGACTCACATTCTGAAAGCTGTGATGGCCGCACGGCGCCCCTGTTGCCCATGGCGCCCTGTGCGGCCGCACAGCTCGCACACCTCAAAGGCCGGCCCTGAGTATAAGGGCCTACCTGATTGTATACTTCTAATTGGGCAGTTTACGTAGGTCCTCATATTATATAGTTTTGGTGTAATGACGTGGTCTGATGAACCCTAGACTGAGGAAGGGGATTTTCACTGAGCATAGTGTCACTCATTTTTCGTAAAGACCGCACCATCCTAAGCATCTTGAACTAGGAACTTTAATGAAGCCCACTGTAATGTAGTCATGAAATTTAAAGCAGTAACATAAGCAGTACTGAACAGAAGTCAGAGCCCTGATAAGTCACTGATATGTCAGTGACCATATATACCACATATGTGAGGTATCGCAAACGTTATAGCCAGAGCAATAATTCAATAGTTAGACCTCCTCTGTAACTCTAAATTGGTAACCTGTAAAAAAAAAAAAAAGCATCGCCTATGTAGATTTTTAAAGCGGAGGTTCACCCTCAAAATAAACTTTTTAGTTAACCTATCTCCAGCCTTAATAAAGGCTTGTAGCGTTGTCATTTTTTTTAAAATGTGGACACTTACCTGTCTTCAGCCTCACTTCCGGGTCTTCTTCCTTGCGGGGAGTGGGCGTGTCGCTACCTTTCCCCGACGGGGAGCTCTGCGCAATGTCTCTTAGGAGTGAGTGTTGATCCTCCCAGGAGACGATTGACGTGCGGGTAAAGCGCGTCATCGCCTTCCGAAAATATCCGATGGGGACTCGGCTCTTTACGGCGCTATACGGGCAGGCGCCGTAAAGTGCAGAGTCCTCCTCGGATATTTTCGGAAGGCGATGATGCGCTTTACCCGCACGTCAATTATCTATGTGTCGTCTTAGGAACGCCTCCTCCCCGGGGGAGCGAGAACCCGGAAGCCGGGTGAATAGAACCAAAAAAAAAACGTAAGTACAGCTGAAAAAAAAAAAAAATCCAGCATACTGTTGATGTCAGCAGTATGCTGGATGTAACTGTATATAGATTTTTTAGGGTGAACCCCCGCTTTAAGTAGTTTGTCATCATTCCACGAGCGTATTTTAAAGTGTGACATATTAGGTATCAATTTACTCGGCGTCACATCATCCTTCATATTTTACAGAAAAATTTTATATTATATTGTGTTTTTTTTAATTAAAATTCATAAAATAATTCTGTTTGAAAAACTGCTGCGCAAGTACCGTGTGACAAAAAATATTGCAACAACCACCATTTTATTTTCTAGAGCCTCTGCTTAATATATATATATATATATATATATATATATATATATATATATATATATATATATGTATATGTATATGTATATATATAATGTTTGAGGGTTCTAAATAATTTTATAGCAAAAAAATGCTGATTTTTAATTGAAACAAAAAGTTCCATAATAGGCCTGGTCTTCAAATAGTTAAACTGAGGTTTCAATTGGGCTTTAGAGCACATATACAACCACAGCTTTTTAACTTTTTTAGGGGAAGGATTAGGAAAACTCTTATGCCGCGTACACACAACCATTTTTCATGACAAGATTGGTCATTAAAAACGATCGTGTGTTGGCTCCAGAGCATTTTTCTCGACGAGAAAAATGGCCATTAAAAATTTAGAACCTGCTCTATTTTTTCTCCTCATTTTTCAAGTCGTCGTTTTTCTCGCCGTGAAAAACGGTCGTGTGTAGGCTTTAACGACGGGGGAAAAAACACGCATTCTCAGAAGCAAGTTATGAGAAGGGAAATTTTCAAAATCAACCCAAAGGGTGGCGCCATTCAAATGGAACTTCCCCTTTATAGTGCCGTTGTACGTGTTGTACGTCACAACGCTTTGCTCGAGCATTTTTTTTTCACGATCGTGTGTATGCAAAGCAGGCTTGAGAGGAATCATGTCGAGAAAAACTTAGTTTTTTTCTCCATGACATTAAAAGCGGCCGTGTGTACGCGGCATTAGGTTTTTACTGGGGCTCTGTAAGGGCTAATTCACACTATGTGCGGAGAGACGTTTTACTGCAAAGTATGTCTGCCACCGCAAGGACACACAGGAAACAATCATTTCCTTATTTCATATTATTTAAAAATTTCATATGTCCTAGGACTGCGCTGCAGCATGCTTTGATAAAATGCAGACATGCTGCATTTTATCACAGGAATAACTATGACTGAAGTGTATGTTTTGTACACTTCACATAAAGTTTGTGCAAAACAATAAAAAAAAATTGTGTAATGCCCTGAATGGCACACCACACTACCCCCTACTGTAACCGGCAATGGACAGCTGCCAGAGCTCCGTGTCTCTCCACTGTGTAAATGGGAAAGTAAGGGAAAATCTGCTACAGAGACACAGAAAGAAAGAATAATCTGACAGAGTTGCGTGAATCAGTGTGGGAGGAAGTAGCAGGTAAGTATTAGATGTTGCGGGGGTTGGCTTTAAACTGAACTTGTTTCTCTGTCTTGCAAAGGGGAAAACCTTTAAAACTGAAACATTTGAGTTTGGTAGAGACAGCTTTTAACACCTTTGCCTTGCTAATAAGGAATAATGATTAATAATATAAATAATTCATTAATAAGGAAGATTACCTTATTATCAGACTTGTACTTATTACCCTCCCAGCTTAGATAGCACAGAGAAAGCATGTGCAATGGACCAGATAGTGGAGCAGAGCAGCACACCTGTTAGGATTACTTTATTTTCCTGGAGCAATGTAGCAATCTTTATATCCCCTCCTTTGGTGCTGTGTTATACCTGTGTTATTCAGTGCAGAGATCTCAACTGTCTCGTTGCCTAAGACAAACAGTAACAGCAAGAGCTACTACCGTTGTAACAGCTCCTGGCCCCACAACTTCTGGTTAGTGGGACGATTGCGCACAGGAAGTGTGAAGATACCCTAAAATGGCCATTGGTGGCCGAGGAACCGATTGTCTCTACTATTTTATATATTGAAAATCAGGTCAGTAATTTTAATGACATTTTGTTATCTAATTTGCTCTTCTAGGTGCTAATGATGAATTGCCAAGACCCTGAAACTGAGCTGCAACATGGTGGCCAAGACCATACAGCGGTTTAACAGGACAGGTGCCACTCAGAACAGACCTCGCCATGGTCGACCAAAGATGTTGAGTGCATGTGCTCAGCGTCATATCCAGAAGTTGTCTTTGGGAAATAGACATATGAGTGTTGGCAGCATTGCTGCAGAGGTTGAAGGGGTGGGGGTTAGCCTGTCAGTGCTCAGACCATACACCGCACACTGCATCAAGTGGTCTGTATGGCTGTTGTCCCAGAAGGAAGCCTCTTCTAAAGATGATGCACAAGAAAGCTTGCAAACAGTTTGCGGAAGACAAGCCGACTAAGAATTACTGGAACCATGTCCTGTGGTCTGATGAGACCAAGATAAACTTTTTTGTTCAGATGGTGTCAATTGTGTGTGGCGGCAACCAGTTGAGGAGTACAAAGACGAGTGAGTCTTGCCTACAGTCAAGCATGGTGGTGGGAGTGTCCTGGTCCAAGATGACCACTGCCTTTCTAAGGAAGCTAAGGGTAAAGGTGATAGACTGGCCAAGCCCTATTGAGTATCTGTGGGGCATCCTCAAATGGAAGGTGGAGGAGCACAAGGTCTCTAACATCCACCAGCTCTGTGATGTTGTCATGGAGGAGTGAAAGAGGACTCTAGTGGCAACCTGTAAAGCTCTGGTGAACTCCATGCCCAAGAAGGTTAAGGCAGTGCTGGAAAATAATGGTGGCCACACAAAATATTGACACTTTGGGCCCAATTTGGACATCGTCCAGAATCGTAAGGGAAATGTGGCTTCACTTCCTGGTTCCCTACTGCGCATGCCGAGTTGCGCTGCGTGTCCTCACTGATCCCTGCTGTCTTCTGGGACCTGTGTGTCTCCCAGAAGAGAGCAGGGGGGGACAGAATAGGCGCCAGACGTGTCATAGGTCACTGCGATCACCAAAGTGATCTATGCCAGGAAGTGGGAGCAAATACCTGTATTACACAGCTATCTGCTCCCTCCTTCCCCCTGAAAGGTCCAAATGGAGGGGGGGGGGGGGTTCCAAAAAGTGGAAGTTTCATTTTTGTGTGGAACTACACTTTAAGTGCAATATTATAAACCAATAAACAAACAGTAAACTTCTCATCTGATACAAAGTAGTGCACATATGCTAAATATGCTGTGGTCATTTACTCATATTGTTATATATGGTTCACAGGAAATGACCACAGCTAATAATAGGACTTACCACTAGATGGTTGATAGTTCTTGTGTAAGTATCAGGAAAAAATAGTTACATATGAATCATAAATGTGAGGAGGCATGTTGAGAAGTTCTCCATATTTTCCAGTGTTTATGGAAAGTTGGAGCTCTTCTTTCTTCATAAGTGAGTATTTTCTCCATGGTATATTGAGCATTCATCCTGGAAATTACTTCTTACATTTTTGGAGGTGCTTGGGAGCACTATTCTTTGCTATGGTAATGCGTGCTGCGAATACGATATGGATAACTACTTTCCTTGTCAGCGGGGGGGGGGGGGGGGGGGGGGGGGGGGGGGGGGGGGGGGGGGGGGGGGGGGGGGGGGGGGGGGGGGGGGGGGGAGTGGGAGTGTTCAATACCAAGGCTTAGTAGCCTCCTGCTCTGGGATGGCTGGTTGGCAAGCTCAGATTGCAGGTTGCCGACCTGGCATCCCAGAGCATCAGTGTTGTGAATGAAGCCTGCTGCAGAGGAAGCAAGCGGCTTTTCAGAAAGTGCACCACACCTGCAGGATATAATAAACGTCTATGGCAAAGTGCAGCTAACTGCGGTAAAACACAGGTACACTGCGCCGCACCCATGGTGTGGGTAGACTGCAGACCATCAGTGTAAAAGCAGCCTTAGGCCCCTTTCACACGATCGGTCCTACCCAATAAGACCCTCCATTCACCTCTAAGGAGCAGCAGATGTAAACAGATTTTTGTCAGTTTACACCTGCCTACCTCCAATCCGATCTGCTAAAAAAAAACAGAAGTGGATCTGTCTCCTTCCATCTAATTAGATCAGGTGGCCCATAGAGTAGATTGGGCTGTCTGTGTGTGCTTTGCATATGCAGACTGGACACAGACCTGTCATCTGCCCACTCCACTTATTGTGGCCCGCATTTGGTTACCAAGTTGCTTAAGTGGCCCTCATGGAGCAGGTGGATGGCAACCCACTCGGCTCTATAGAGCACACTCTACTCTCAGCACACCAAACTCTCAGGTAATAGAAATCCATGGCTCAGTGTAGCAGGGCTGGTGCAAGGATTTTTTACACCCTAGGCGAAGCCTCATGTTGGCGCCCCCCCCCCCCTGAACACATGTTCCCCTCTGCACCCCCCACCTTTCTTCCCCTTAAACCCTCCCCCCCCCACACACACACAGTTCCTATATGTACCCCCTGCACATCTGTTCCTTCCCCCACCCAATCAGTTCCTCTCTGTAACCCCCCCTAACACACACACATCTGTTCCTCCTCCGTACTCCCCTGCACATACACACACCAGTTCCCACTCTACTCTGTACCCCCCTGCACATCTGCCCCCCCCACACCAGTTCCAACTTTGTACCCCCCCCCCCACACACACACCTGTCCCACACACACACATCTGTACCCCACACACACACCTGTACCTACCCCACACACACACACACCTGTACCCACCCCCCCACACACATGTACCCCCCCCCCCCACACACACACACACACATCTGTACCCCACACACACATCTGTACCCCACACACACACACCTGTACCCACCCCACACACACACACACACACCTGTACCCACCCCACACACACACACCTGTACCCACCCCCCACACACACACATGTACCCCCCCCCACACACCTGTATCCCCCCCACACACACCTGTCCCCCCCCCACACACACACACACACATATGTACCCCACACACACACACACACACACACCTGTACCCACCCCCCACACACACCTGTACCCACCCCCCACACACACACACCTGTACCCACCCCCCACACACACACACACACACACCTGTACCCCCCACACACACCTATACCCACCCCACACACACCTGTACCCCCCCACACACACACCTATACCCACCCCACACACACCTGTACCCCCCCCACACACACACCTGTACCCACCCCACACACACACACACACACATCTGTCCCCCCCCCCACACACACATCTGTCCCCCCCCCACACACACACACACATCTGTCCCCCCCCCACACACACACATCTGTCCCCCCCACACATCTGTCCCCCCCACACACCTGTCCCCCCCCCACACACACATCTGTCCCCCCACACACACACACATCTGCCCCCCCCCCACACACACCTGTACCCACCCCACACACACACACCTGTACCCACCCCACACACACCTGTACCCCCCCCACACACACACACACATCTGTCCCCCACCCCCCCCCCCCCACACACACATCTGTCCCCCCCCCCACACACACACACACATCTGTCCCCCCCCCCACACACACACACACACATCTGTCCCCCCCCCCCACACACACACACATCTGTCCCCCCCCCCACACACACACCTGCCCCCCCCACACACACACACATCTGCCCCCCCACACATCTGTCCCCCCCACACATCTGTCCGTCCCCCCCCCCCACACACACACACATCTGTCCCCCCCCCACACACATCTGTCCCCCCCCCACACACACACATCTGCCCCCCCCCACACACATCTGTCCCACACACACATCTGTCCCCCCCACGCACACATCTGTCCCCCCACACACATCTGTCCCCCCCCCACACCTGTCCCCTCACACACACACACACACACACATCTGCCCCCCCCACACACATCTGTCCCCCCCACACACACACACATCTGTCCCCCCCCACATCTGTCCCCCCCACACACACATCTGTCCCCCCCCCCACACACACACATCTGTCCCCCCCCCCACACACACACATCTGTCCCCCCCCCACACACATCTGTCCCCCCCCACACACACACACAAACCAGTTTCCCCTCTGCACACAGTGCACTGTAAACATGACAGCAGAGTACATTTTTTTATTTCTTGTGACTTACTGACTGACTGAGCGTCCACTAAGGCTTTTCTGAAGGAGAACTGCGCTGCTGCTCGTTCCTCCTCTTCTCACAGGTCACAACACATCCCCAAGCGACCTGGAGGAGGGTGGAGGCGGGGGGGGGGGGGGGCTCGGACATCGCGGCGGCAAGCCAGGACTTGCATGTAGGGCTTCAGCCATCAGTCACCATCTCACCTACCGTTTCTACCATCATGCAGCACTTCCGGCCACTGCCAGCTGCTGTCCATGCTCTCTCCACTCATCTCACTACCGCTGCTACGGGCTGGCAATAGAGTGGTGAAGGTGATGTGAGTGTCTCCACAGGCGCAACCGCCCCCTAGCCTAGCGGCTGGCGCCAATTAGGCATGGTTTTTAAAAACGCCGGTCCGGGAGTTATTTTAATGGTCCGAATCCCCAGCGAGTGGCTGGGGATCAGGATTTTGCCGCCTCCCCTTCCCTGGCGCTCTAGGCAGCCGCCTGACTTGCCTATGCCTAGCGCCGGCCCTGAGTGTAGGTAACCCACAGGTGCTCTTCTCTGCCCCTGTGGATCAGTTTGAAAGCAGCCCAGTAACCACTGCTGAACAGATATGCATACTGTGATTTTAGTAATAAAACTTACCTTTAATAACAGTATTCTATTCTATTTTATTCCATCCTAGTGCAGGAGCTCATAAGAGCCACTGGTTGGACATCCCTGTTCTATGACAAGTGAAAATATAATTGGAGAGAGGGGGCATCCTTGACAAGTTCCATTTGACAATGTAAAGCAGGGGTGGCAAACACAAGGCCCACGGGCCGAATCTGGCCCGCCGGACCTTGTAATGTGGCCCGCACAGCATCCTCCTCATTTTGCCAGGTTGGGATTCCAGCGAGCGGCGCGGAGCGGCCAGTCTGAGCACAGGCATTAACATATTCCCCTTACTGTGCCGCTCTGTCTCCGCCTCTGCCCCCACCTCCAACGCTGCGTCTCAGGCTGCCACTCTGGTCTCCGCCTCCGCCCTGTATACACTGTATACGTAGCGCAATCCTGACCCATGCACTGTATACATAGTGCAATCCTGACCCATGCACTGTATACGTAGCGCACCCGGCCCTTTGAGGGTAACCATACTGCTGATGCGGCCCCCGATGAATTTGAATTTGCCACCCCTGATGTAAAGGGTCAGAGAGTAAGCTAGAAGTGTAGACTCGAGGTGTGGGATTTGAGTATAGGGACATGATTGTTGAGTGGATGAGTCCAGATATTCCACTTCTGGCCCCTTTCATACGATTAGACCATCTGACCAGTCAGGTGAAGACAGTCTGGAAGGTAAACTACCATCTCTCTGAGCTTTATGCATATTCTTAGGATCTTGGGGCATTTTGGATATAATCTATGGATAACTGTAGCCACCAGCAGGTATGGGGTCTCAAACCACTTTGAACCAAGATATGTGCTTGAGCCGCTCAGGCTGTATGAGAATAAAGTCCCGTGGCCACTGCTGCGAGGGCTGGTCAGGAACGGAGCTTGTCTATGCTCCAGGCAATGGTAGAGAGTGATTGGGTGTCCCGGGAGCCGCACATCAGGTCAAAATCTGCTGTATGATAGTGAATGGCAGTCTCAGCCTGGACCCCTGCCAGGCCACGCCTCCCAATGTGTTTCACTCATCCCACCAGAGCTTACTCATAGGGATCACCATGGGTAATCTCTGATGGGCAGAGTGAAATGCGTTGATCCAGGCTCAGACTACCACTCGCTATCATACAGCAGGATTTAACCTGATGTGTGTCTACCGGGACACCTAACAAGTCTCAAACCATTTTACCAAGTTAGGTGATCCTATGGGTTTGTTAATATCTTGACTAATTGAATACAAGAATTAGCATAATAAAACATTTCCCATGTATATTTTGTGCAGTAGTATTCAGTAGAGTAGTTTTATAAATAAATGTTATTCCATGTAGTCTTACCAATTTGTAAGGGACGTTCAGATTTCTTTGATAAATGATTGACTTATTTTTGGTCAGTCATCTCTGATAGATAAAATTGATCTAACATAACATCTGTTTTTCCACAATGTAATTTCATAATCTGATTGATTGAAAAAAGATTGCATTAATTAACAAAGTATCTTAGGGCTGCTGTTCGATGCAAAAGGATCGATAATATTCAGCCCTGGCTGAATGATTCATTTGGATTGAATCTGATTAAAACTAGATCTAAATCGATTGGAAGGGAAGTTATGGCTAAGTGATAGAAATAAATGATAAGTATTTTAACATGTCATTATATTTACTATTCCATTTTGGATATCCAGTCCTTTTAATCAATAATTGCTTTGCATTTACGATTGCAACATATATGATTGCGTATGGCAAGTACAGTTTAGGCACCTTGATTTGTGACTGGAGGCTTAACATAGATTTTTTCTTAGTTTTGGTTTATCCCCATGTTACTATTATTTCTAATACTGGCAGGGATCCCAATTCCAAAATGGCGGATCACGCCCTCGATTTCCAAACCTCAGAGCTGGGCGGTCCTGGGCGTTGTTTTGCTGAATAAAGAGTGGCGAGTCAGCACGCCGCTCGTGCCCCTGGAAGAAGTCATTGTTGTGATGAAACAGCGTAGGGAGGAGCGGCGTGCTGACGTCACCACGAGTTGTACCACGCTGTCTATCCGGAAGGACGAGCGGATAGCAGAGCCGGCCGGCTACAGCAGAGAATTACACACACTTTTTATCTGCATTCATGTGAGTGTATCTATTTTTAAACATTAAACTTTTTAGACGTTATTACGCTATGTCAGTGTTTTCCTTCTGGGTCATGCATATGGAGGAATGACGATCTGACAATTAAGGATATGGAGACACAGACAGAGTGACAGGATTCCTGGATTTCTTGGGCTGGCTTGTTTGATCATATGCGTTGTTGATCTCGTTAGAGGTCCAATCATTTCGGTAAGCAGTTAGAACATAAGTGGTGGAGGCTACTCTCATCAGTCTTACTGATTCACAAGATCTCTTCTGGACCTCTCAACACCCATTCGGACAGTCTTTTGTTATCTCTGTCACATCCCTTTTTGAACTTTTGGGATTCATCTATCCATATGAACTTTTTACTATTTCACTTGTGTATAAGATATTGATTTTGCACTGGTGTTCTTTGTGCACTACATACAGCATATTGTTTATCTATGTTGATTTAAGTTCACATTATTATATATGCAGCACAGCTTTCCCCTTTTTCTACTTGCTATTTATGTTTATATCTGACATATTAGCTGCAGCAGCATTTTTTATTCATTTATTTCCACATTGTGATTCACTGTTCACACACATCTAGACCTGCGCAGTATTTTTTCCAACCATTTATTATGGCTAAGTGATCGTTTGTGGATTTGATTGTTTTGATCGATTCACATATCAATTGAAGCGTGTAGGGCCATCATAAGAAATCTTTTAAAAGGGGAAGAATAGGTTCCCTATTTGTGAATATCCCTGGAACATCAGCAAACAAGATATCTCACACAGCATGTTTGATCCTCAGCGGCATAAACTCATGTAAAGGCAAGCTCCTCATAGTGTAAAATATCATCTGGTACCTTTTATTGAACTTAAAATTGCACTTACATGCATATAAAAACAATGCGCATTAAAAATATACCAAAGTTTTTCAATTACTTTTTGCAATTACTTCCAGTACGCGATGGCTTCAGCAGGAGGTTCTGTCCCAATGCGTTTCATTATACTAACCGCGGGCATTCATGGGGCAGTGACTTCACAATTTGCCCCTTGTCCAATGAGTGAACACCTTGCATTCAATGAGAAAACTGCAAGGCATTATGTGAATGACACCTGTGCAGAGCAAGAAACCCTTGTTTTCACTATACAACATTGCAACCGCTTGGCACAGAACCCGGACGATAGCGTTGATCACTATAGGAGAACTACTACAATGATTTCCAGCTTCCACGGGGATCCCACAGGTAAGAACCAAGCATACTTACATTACTCCAAGTTGGACCAATTTAATTATACAAAAAAATCCATACTTTGAATTCAGCTTTATGTATTTTTGCTCACAGCAATGAAATCTTACAAGAAGAGACACAAACAGACATTTAAGATTCCCCCTTACTTCCTATTCTGGTGAATGGTCACCAAGTATTTTTTAATGACATCTGCAAATTATACAAAAATTGAAACTGGATTTTGAAATTAGATTAAATCCCAATTTAGCTTTCAGTTTAGCCACTTGCCGAATGCCTAACGTACATGTACTGCAGCAGGTCGGCTCTATTGCACGGAATCTCATACCTGTATGTCATTTTGTGCAATAGCCACTAGGGGGAACGTGCTAATTGAACAGAGGGGGAGCCAATCAGCGGGCCCGGCAGAACCAATGTTTGCAGGCCACCCGCGATCATTCCCGAGAGAGGCAGAATGGCGGTCTGCCTATGTAAACAAGGCAGATCGCCATTCTGACAGGGGAGAAGATAGAGATCTTGTGTTCCTGCTAAGCAACATGGATCTCTGTCTTCCCTCCAGTCAGAGCAACCACACAGTTAGCAAGCACCCCCTAGGGACACATTTAACTCTTTGATCGCCCATGATGTTAACCCCCTTTCTGCCAGTGTCATTAGTACAGTAATGCCCTGTACACACGATCGGTTCCTCTGATGAAAACGGTCCGGTGTGTGGGACTTGAAAAAAATAGAACCTGTTTTAAAATTTTCTGATGGATAAAAAACCGATAGAAAAAAACGAACGTCTGTGGGGAAATCCATCGGTCAAAAATCCACTCATGCTCAGAATCAAGTCGACACATGCTCGGAAGCATTGAACTTAATTTTTCTCTGCATGTCGTTGTGTTTTACATCACCGCGTTGGACACGATCGGATTTTTAACTGATGGTGTGTAGGCAAGACTGATGAAAGTCAGCTTCATCGGATATCTGATGAAAAAATCCATCGGCCCGTTTTCATCGGATTAACCGATCGTGTGTACGTGGCATAACAGTGCATATTTTTAGCACTGATCAATCACTGTAATAATGTAATTGATTCCCAAAAAAATGTTAGTTAGGTGTCCGATTTGTCCGCTGCAATGTCACAGTCCCACTAAAAATTGCTGATCACTGCTATTATTAGTAAAAAAATATAAAAAATGGCATAAAAATATCCCATAGTTTGTAGAAGCGATAACTTTTGCACAAACCAATCAATATACGTTTATTTGTATTTTTTTTACCAAAAATATGTAGCAGAATACATATTGGCCTAAATTGATGAAGAAATTCGATTTACATTTTTTTTATTGGATGTGTTTTATAGCAGAAAGTAAAAAATATATATTTTTTTTAAAATTGTCGCTGTTTTTTGTTTATAGCGCAAAAAATAAAAACCACAGAGGCGATCAAATACCACCAAAATAAAGCTCTATTTGTGGGAAAAAGAGGACATCAATTTTATTTGGGTATAGCTTCGCACGACCCAACAATTGTCACTTAAAATAACGCAATGCCGTATCGCAAAAAAGTGACCAGGTCATCAAAGCGGGGGTTCACCCTAAAAAAAAATTCTAACATTACATCCAGCATATGACTGACATTTACAGTATGCAGGTCTTTTTTTTTTTTTTCGCCGTACATACCGTTATATTGTGATTTTCTCCCCGGGCTTCCGGGTTCTGATTCCCGCGGGACTGGGCGTTCCTATCCCTGAGTTAGATAATTGACGGGTTGTGAAAAAGTTCCCATGTCGCACAAGGCGCGTCACCAGTTTTCCGTAAATAGCCGAGCTGCGAGTCGGCGCTATACGGCGCCTGCGCAGTCAGCTCTACACGACGGGCGCAGGCGCCGTATAGCGCCAACTTGCAGCACCTTGTGCGACATGGGAACTTTTTCACAACACGTCAATCATCTAACCCAGGGATAGGAACACCCAGTCCCGCGGGAATCAGAACCCGGAAGCCGAGGAGAAAAGCACACTATATCGGTATGTACGGCGATAAAAAAAAAAAAGACCTGCATACTGTAAATGTCGTTCGTATGCTGGATGTAATGTTAGAATTTTTTTTTCAGGGTGAACCCCCGCTTTAAGGGGGTAAAACCTTCCGGGCTGAAGTGGTTAAACTAGCTAAATACATTTTAGATGCATCAAAATTAAAGGTGTTCAAAGACTTAGGGCCAGATTCACAAAAGAGATACGACGGCGTATCTCCTGATACGCCGTCGTATCTCTGTGATCCGCCCGTCCCAACTATGCGGCTGATTCATAGAATCAGTTACGCATAGATAGCCCTAAGATCCGACAGGTATAATTGACTTACACTGTCGGATCTTAGGATGCAATTCTATGCCGGCCGCTAGGTGGCGAGGCCATTGCGGTCGGCGTAGAATATGCAAATGACTAGTTACGGCTATCCACGAATGTCCGCGTTACCCGTCGCTCTAACTTTACATTGTTTCCGTCGAGATACGCGTCGTAAAATTAGGGCTGAGCCCTAGGTGTTCTAAGCAATGTTAAGTATGGCCGTCGTTCCCGCGTCGAAATTTAAAAAATCACGTCGTTTGCGTAAGGCATCCGTGAATGGCGCTGGACGCCATTTACGTTAACGTCTAAACAAATGACGTCCGTGCGACGTCATTTAGCGCAATGAACGACGGAGCATGCGCAGTAGCGCCTAATTTAAATGGTGCCCGCCCCATTTGAATTATGCGGATTTACGTTACACCGCCGCAAGTTTACAGGTAAGAGCTTTGTGAATCAGGCACTTACGCTGTAAACCTGCGGCGGTGTAACGTTACGCTGCCGTGGAGCAACGTAAATGTATCTGAATCTGGCCCTTAGTTTGTTTTTCTACAAACCTGTCACAGTCAGTTTGTGTATTTGATTGTTTTGATTGAATCGCATAATTATTGAAGCGTGCAGGGCCACCATAAGAAATTTGTTTTAAGGGGAAGAAAAGGTTTCCTATTACTTGTCAATATCTTTCCTATATTGTATGGCATTGGATGGGATAGCTGTAGTCTTGTAACATTCCTTTCTTTTCAATAAAGCTTATTTTCAGTGACTCTCTGAAATTTACTAGGTAACATGACAGTTATAATGTAATGTCAGTTCTCATGGCAGATGATCAGAGAGCGCACAGAAAGTTTGAGATATCTTTTTACAGCATTCTGTCAGTACCTGTGCCAGCTCCACTGAGATAGCGGGAAGAAGGACTATAGATTATATGCATAAAACATTCCGAAGAACGTGCAGAAATGTCCCAAAGAGCCAATGATCAAGCCCCTTTTTACACTTGCCCTAATTCAGATATTCCTTCGTCTTTGTCTGTCTCCTTCCCTCCCCCAAGTCTTTTTTCCTCCAATTCTCAGAAGCCTCAGTTGACACCCTCAGATAATCTAAACACGTCCCATCCATACATACACAGCTCACTGCCGGGAGTGTCTGTTCTCTCCACGCTACCTTATGAAGTGTCTCTTGTAATCCTCTCGGGCTTTGCTCAGAACCGGGTCCCACTCAGAATTAGACTGAAACCTGAGAAAATAAACAGACGACAACTTTCGTATTAGTTTTGCATTATATTTCAAGTACTCAAGTCTATTTTGTAGAGTCTTGGAGCAAAAAAACTACTGTTGTCACAGTCCTAAAATGTAATCTTTCAGAAATCTAACATCAGATACATATTCGAAGGCAAGCAGCTTCAACGTCATACTGTTAATTAAAAGCTTTCAAGCATATTTACAGAATCTCTCGGCAGATATTCCATACTAGATTTATCTGATACTGCCTCAAGTAAACCAGACATTTTTGCTATGCTAATCTTGATTTAATAAAGGACTTTCCACTAAGAGTCTGTTTTGTTCATATTACAGAAGGAAGTAAATCTTTTCTTAACACTGTTTTTTTTTTTTTTTTTTCTTTTAAACTGAGAAGAAGAGGATAACATTTTCACAAAAGTAAATGTTGTAAAAGTGCAGGAATTTTAGTCTGTCCCCAGTCAAATAGAATTTGAGTACACTGAACAATAATTTATGAAAGCCAGCAAAAGACAGTGCTTCATGTCTCATCTGACCCCTGTAAAAAGTAATGCCAAGGAATAATCTGGTGCACAACATTTGGGACGCCTGCTCGTGCACAAGTCGATTGCACTATGTAAGGACAAGATAGAGGGAAAGTAACCAGCCATTTGTAAAAGTAAAACAGTCTTTATTGATTCCTCAAAATCAGATACCTAAATTCGTTTTTTTCAGCAAAGCACATACAAACAGTCCACAGTTCGGGTATATTGCAAACAATATTATGGCTGACTACCAGTTTACCAATTCCCCGCCTGGCTCGAGGTTCCTGTCTGCTTCAGAGTACAGGAAAAGCCACAGGAATGCAGCAAAGTCTCAGTTGCCAGACAGTCCATACTTGCTCTACTCCATCTCACAGACAGGTGCTAACTCCTTCTTGCTCCCTTTCATGCTTCCCTTGCAGATGGCTTAAGCATTTTGGGACCAAAGTCCCTTTAATCAGGGCTTGGAGGCTCTTTCCTGCCCAAAGTGTTTTTGAGACTTTGGGGTGGATCCACAAAGAAAGTACGCCGGCGTATTTATTGATACGCCGGCGTAATTTTAAAATTCCCGCGTCGTATCTTTGTTTTAAATCCTCAAAACAAGATACGACGGCATCTGGGTTAGATCTTCGTACGCCTTTGGATCTTAGATGCAATTTTTCGACGTCCGCTAGGTGGCGTTCCCGCCGTAATCCGCGTCGAGTATGCAAATGAGCTATTTCCGACGATCCATGAACGTACGAGCGACCGTCGCATTTTTTTTACGCCGTTTCCGTTCGGCTTTTTCCGGCGTATAGTTAAAGCTGGTGGCGTACTCAATGTTAAGTATGGCCGTCGTTCCCGCGTATAATTTTGAAAATGTTACGTCGTTTGCGTGAATGGGGCTGGACGCCATTTACGTTCACGTCAAAAACAATGACGTCCTTGCGACGTCATTTGGAGCAATGCACCCTGGGAGTTTTGACGGACGGGGCATGCGCAGTTCGTTCGGCGTGGGGACGCGCTTCATTTAAATGAAACACGCCCCCTACCCGCCCAATTTGAATTCCGCGCCCTTACGCCGCGAGAGATACACTACGCCGCCGTAACTTACGGCGCAAATTCTTTCAGGATTCAAAGAAAAGTAAGTTACAGCGGCTAAGCGTATCTCACATACGCTGCGCCCACGCAGATGTATGTGGATCTGCCCCTTTGAATTCTGGGTCCTCCACTAGAAGATCCTCCACTAAAAGATCCTCCACTAGACAATCCTCCACTAGAACATCCTCCACTATCTGTCACAGCGTGAAAGAGGGAGGTGTGGGGGGCAGTGCATTCATAACATGTTACATATTACACCCTGGATATGGATGTAACATGTTATAAAAGGTGAACTTATCCTTTAAAAAAGGAGGGTACCTGTTGTACCTGTTTGTACACATTTAGTAGCAGGATGCAATGAAGTTGATTTGATAAAGGCAAATAGGCTGTTCACTTTGCAAGGAAAGATTCATTCTGCAATTTAATTTGACCCACAGCTTAATGAATGAGATGAAGTTCTGCTGACTTTCATAATAAAATGACGTGCCAGCAAAAATACTATTTGTCTTGCACGTGATTGGGTATTCTTTGCAAGCAAAAGCTTCACCACGTTCTCTAATCTCTGGGGCAAACAAGATAGGGTCTGTAGGTTTGTTTTTTAAAGCAGAGTTCCACCCTAAAGTGGAACTTCCACTCATCGGATTCCCCCCTCCCCTGTAGTGCCTTTAGGGGGGGAGGAGGGACAAGATACCTGTCTTTGACAAGTATCCTTTCCCACTTTCGGGAGTCCAGGCTACGGCCTGTGACGTCACAGCGGGGCTCCCTCCTCCTCTCCCAGCCACCGGGCCAATAGGAGAGCCACCCGCAATGGTGGCGGCAGCAACCGACAGCTGATGGAAACATCAGCTGAGGTGCTGACATCGAGGGGCCCCGGGACAGGTAAGTGTCCTATTATTAAAAGCCAGTAGCTGCAGTATGTGTAGCTGCTGGCTTTAAATTATTTATTTTTTTCACCCGGAACACCGCTTTAAGTTGAATCTGTTTGTAAGTCGGAACAGGTACATTTTTTAAGTGTAGCTCCAGCTAGAAAAAAGATTTTTAAGCTTTTTGGATAGCATAGGGAAGGGTTAACACCCCTGTAATGTTTGTTTTGCTGTATACGTCCCTGTTCAGAAGATTTCACCTCACTTTCTGTCCCAATGACAATTGGATTTAGAAAATTTGGGGTTGTTTTGGAAACAAGCCTTTGTGATAAAGCATTGGTGGAGGAATCTTTTACCCATAATAACTCCTAAAGGAGTGAATTTCCCTTCCTAGGGGTAGATTTCCCCTCACTTCCTGTTGTCTCCCTCCGTTTGTGAGTAGAGTAATTTGTAAGTTAGATGTTTGTAACGAGGGGGCCACCTGTACAGATAAGGAAACCTTTATATCTAATCCAGGGGTCTCAAACTGGCGGCCCTCCAGCTGTTGCAAAACTACAAGTCCCATGAAGCATTGCAAGGCTGACAGTTACCAGCATGACTCCCACAGGCAGAGGCATGCTGGGAATTGTAGTTTCGCAACAGCTGGAGGGCCGCCAGTTTGAGACCCCTGATCTAATCTGTCCTGAATTAGGCCGGTCAGAGACAATTTGAACCATGTATGGGCAGGCTGAATTTACCAAGTTGATCGATCGATTAGTACAACCAGCCTGTCAGCTTTTGCATGCTATTATCACTAGCAGCTGGTATAGCCGCTAACAATAATCACTGTCTCGGCAGGAGGGATTCCCCTGTCAACACCATGAGGGTTGATTGGGGGACCTGTGGTTGCAGGAAAGAAACTTGCTCCGTGTATAAGCTGCTTTAGCCATACATGCTATCCTTCCATTTGTTTGGGTAATGAAGGTTTTAGTGTATTTTGAACTGCTAGAGAGAAAACCTGGACTTAAAAGGTTTGCAAAACCTTTTATGCGGCTTCTAGCTTATGTCTCTGTTACCAGTTTTTACCCCGTAGGGCCATTTAATGCAATCCTGTCAAAAGGATATTACAAGAGTTTGAAGGTGTACTTGGCTCTTCCAGTAAAAGGATTTTTGAAAATAGCATGTAAAAGTCATTGTCTGGTACTATATTTCATGATTTAGCTAGCCTGTTACCATAAAAGTCCTAAGAGATTAGGATAACAGTTACATTTGGCAAGCTAAAATGTTGTGAAGCATCTTAGAACATCACTTTTTGTGACTGCTGATCTCACACAACATAACTTCCTTACAGCTTCTATGACATCCTTATGTGTATTACCTAAATATATAAAAACACTATACATTCCCATTTCTACACCCTTTCAGATGCTCTATAATGTTCACCAATGAAAAAAAGGATGTGTCTGTGTCTGGGCCATATTTAATTTTCACAATTTAAAAAAAGCTTCATAATAGAAGAAATAAATACAAATAATACTAGCCCTATTTTGCTTACAACATAAAATACTGTATATACAGTATATAGAGATATATATATCTATATATACTGTATATACACTGTATATATGTGTGTTTTTTTTTCAGATGACATCTGGCGCCCCACCAGAACTATTACGATCCACAGTGTAACACTTTTCCAAGCTGAAATAAAACATATGTTACTTATGCTATGTATACTGTCTTTAAAAGGTGCAGTTATCCTGTCAAATGTAGATTTTATTCATTAGAAGGGATGGTAAAACAGACGTTTTTCTATTTTATAGTAATATAGCAATGTACATGTTTGGACAGCTTTCCATATGCTATAAAAAGTAGGTGCCATACGAAAACTGCTGTCTGTCACATAGTTTTGTTACTATTCATACCAAGTCTAAAACCCTTTCCCGCTTTAAGTTTTGGCTGCAGCTAGGCCCTAATTTACTGAAAATCCCATTGCCATAGCCATTGTAAAAAACTTGTTGAGAACCCAGATTTAAAGGACTGACAACACTGCTTTACCTAAAAGCAACAAGCAAAATTACAAACAGGCAAGGACACTGATGTAAAATTTCCTCAGAGACATCTCCTTTGGATTCCTGATTAACATAAGTGGGTGGCAGGTCGTCAAATTCACAACATACGTGTACACATGAATTATCAGTTTTATGTGGCTTTAGCCACTAAAGCACCTTATCTGGCCCAAAAAATCAAAAACAGATAACCTTATTTACCTTTGTAAAGCTTCACAAGTGCCTGGGGATTGCAATTTCTGAGGCCTCATGCACACTGGGGGTCGGATCTGTGAGATCCCACGGTCGGAGCTATGCGACTGATTCATAAGAATCAGTTCCGCATAGATCTCCCTTAGATCCGACTGGTGTAAGTGACTTACACCAGTCGAATCTTAGGCTGTAATCTCCCGCCGGCCGCTAGGTGTCGTCGCTTTTTTTTAAACGTTGCATATGCAAATGAGGAGAACCGCCGATTCACGTCCGTACGCCCGCCCGTCGCTCTTTTTCAACGTCGTTTGCGTTCGGCTTTTTCCGGCGGAGAGCTACCCCTGCTAATATGAGGGGTAGCTAATGTTAAGTATGGCCGACGTTTCCGCGCCGAGTTTTAAATTTTTTTTACGTCGTTTGCGTAAGTACGTCGGGAATACGGATGGCCGTAAGTAACCTAGCCGCCGAAAACAATGACGTCCTAGCGACGTCATTTGGAGCATGCGCACTGGGCTTTTTCGCCGGCGGCGCATGCGCAGTTAAATCGGCGCGGGAACGCGCCTGATTTAAATTGTACACTCCCCCTAGCCGCGGAATTTGCATTCCCCCGGGGGGAGTTAGGATCCGACGGTGCAATTTGCGAGGTAAGTGCTTTATGAATCATGCACTAGCCTCGCTAAATTGCACCGGCGGATCGTAAAACAGGTAGATCTGGCTGATCTAAAGATCCGCTGATCTACATGAATCTGGCCCTGGGTGTTTTCCCAGCTCCTTTAAATGCCTTTTTTTCTGGCAGGAGAAAAATAACTTAAAAAAACGCACCTAAAGCTGCAATTTGCCAACATGTTTAGACAAGTTTAGTTGTGTCAAGCGTTTGGGCGTTCATTCATTCCATTGGCCAGAATATTGTCATTTTCTGGGCATTGAAATGAATGAATGATAAAGCACTAAATGTCCCTAGTGTTTAGGTGCATTTAGGAGCATCAAGCTTTATTTTTGCCTCAAATGCTCCTCTCCTGAATGTGTTTATTTATTTTTTCAGCCTCTAAACGCTCTGGGGTAGATCCACATACAAATACATCGGCGCAGCGTATGTGAGATACGCTACGCCGCTGTAACTTACTTTTGGCTGCTTTGAATTCTCAAAGAATTTTGCGCCGTAAGTTACGGCGGCGTAGTGTATCTCAAGCGGCGTAACGCCGTAGAAATTCAAATCGGCGATTAGGGGGCGTGTTTCATTTAAATGAAGCGCGTCCCCACGCCGAATGAACTGCACATGCGCCGTTCCAAAATTTCCCACCGTGCATTGCGCTAAATGACGTCGCTAGGACGGAATTTTTTTAACTTACACGTGACTTATGTACATTCCGATTCACGGACGACTTAAAATAAAAAATTCTAATTAAAAGCGGGAACGACGGCCATACTTAACATGGCAATTCTAACTATACGCCGCAAAACACCAGCTTTAACTATACGCCGGAAAAAGCCGACTAGAGACGACGTAACAGAATGCGACAGCCGCGCATACGTTCGTGGATCGTCGTAAATCGCTAATTTGCATACCCGACGCGGAAAAAAAAAGCGAACTCCACCCAGCGGACGCCGAAGTATTGCATCTAAGATCCGAAGGCGTACGAAGCCGTACGCCTGTCGGATCTAACCCAGATGAATTCAAACTAAAGATACGACGCGGGTAATTTGAAATTAATTTGAAATTACGCGGCGTATCAAGTGATACGCCGGCATAATTTCTTTGAGGATCAGCCCCTCTATTTCTATGTGTGCATGGCCACGTAGGCTAGCATAGAAGGATGTTTAGAGGCTGTGTACATGAGGCCTGATGTCCTGTACACACGATCGGTTCATCCGATGAAAACGGTCTGATGGATTTTTTCATCAGATATCCGATGAAGCTGACTTTCATCAGTCTTGCCTATACACCATCAGTTAAAAAAACGATTGTGTCAGAACGCGGTGATGTAAAACACAACGACGTGCTGAGAAAAATGAAGTTCAATGCTTCCAAGCACGCGTCGACTTGATTCTGAGCGGATTTGTGTGGATTTTTAACCGATGGACGTGCCCACAGACGATCGTTTTTTTTTTCTATCGGTTTTTTAACTATCAGATAGTTTTAAAACAAGTTCCTAGTTTTTTCACCGATAGATAATCAGACGAACCGATCGTGTGTACGCATGAGCATCCAATATGCACATTGAGCACACTTAAAGCGGACCTTCAGTCATTTTTTCTTCCAGGACAAATTGGGTTTTAATTTGGTGGTAAATGGTAATGTATATCTCCTGTTGTTTTTTTTTAACCACCTCAATACCGGGCCTATTCTGGCACTTCTCCTACATGTACAAATCATCAGTCTTTTGCTAGAAAATTAAACAGAACCCCCAAACATTATATATGTTTTTTTTAGCAGACACCCTAGGGAATAAAATGACGGTCATTGCAACTTTTTATCTTGCAAGGTATTTGCGCAATCATTTTTCAAATGGCTTTTTTTTTTTTTTTTAAATGGTTTCATGAATTAAAAAATAACAAATCAGTAAAGTTAGCCCAATTTCTTTGTAAAATATGAAAGATGATGTTATGCTGAGTAAATAGATACCTAACATGTCATGCTTAAAAATTGCGCACACTCATGGAATGGCGCCAAACTTCGGTACTAGTTCAGAGTTACAGAGGAGGTCTAGTGCTAGAATTGTTGCACGTGCTCTAACGAACGCAGCGATACCTCACATATGTGGTTTGAACGGCGTTTACATATGTGGGTGGGACTTACGTCTGCGTTCCCTTCTGAGCGCGAGCTGCCGGGGACAGGGGCGTTTACATTTTTTTTATTATTATTTTTTTTTCACTTTTTTAAAAAAAAAAATTGATCACTGTAAACATCCTTTGTAATAGGAATGGTGTGTGACAGGTCCTCTTTATGCAGAAATGCGGGGTCAATAAGACCCCACATCTCTCCTCCAGGCTGAAAAGCATGAGATTGTGAAAAAAAAATCACCGATCTCATGCTTACTAGCTGCAATCGCAGCTTTGTTTACTTCTGAGAACCCGGGCGTGACGTCATCACATCGTGCCCAGGCCTCCGACGGTCTGGTCACCAGTCATCTCTATGCTTCACATCCGGTGGCAGACGATTCATTCTCCGTGCCCCCGATGGCACTGAAGAGCCTGGAGAAGCATCGGAAGGCGGCGTGAGGGGGGATGTCTCTTCCCGCCGCCTAAACATACGATCAAGCGGTGGAACTGCCGCTATGATCAGTCTTATCGTGCACAGAATCGCCGGCACGAAAGAATGACATCTGAATGATGCCTCTAGCTGCAGGCATCATTCAGATATCCCCCCACAAAGCCCAGAACGTCATATGACATCCACCCAGGATGGGAGATCCCATCTGTGGACGTCAAATGAATATGGGCCGATAATGAAGTGGTTAACAAAGGCAAACTGGCCCAAAATTATAAAAATACATCTTTTTTTTTTTTTTTTTATATATTTACAGTTACCGTACATAGTTAGTCAGGTTGAAAAAAGTCCATAAAAAACCCCCATACAATTGCATATACACAATGCTATACCCACAGTTGATCCAAAGGAAAGCAAAAACCCCCAGAAAAGCATGATCCAATGTGCTACAGTAAGGGAAAAAAATCCTTTCTGATCCCCCGAGAAGCAATCGGATTTTCCCTGGATATCGATTTGCAGCGATACCACATATGTGTATGTTTGTAGTTGTTTGTACCCAAAGTACAGCCCAGAAACAAATGTGCACATTTTTTTATCCTACCTAAAGCACACCGACACTGACACTTAGTGACACTGATACCAATTAAAAAAAAATCTGTCCAAAAACCTGACCTAAGACCCTAACATTGACCTTGGACCCTGACCCTGACCTTGACACAAACACTAACCCTGGCTTTGACCTAGATCAAACCTTGAACTAGGTATTTTCTTACATTAAACTCTTAAGGACCGCCGCACGCCTATTGACGTTGGCACAATGGCACGGACAGGCATATGGGAGTACAGGTACGTCCCCTTTAAGATGCCGCCGTGTGGTCGTGCGCATGCCGACGACGGCGCTCTCGTGACCCTGCTGCAAGCTCCATGAGCCCGACCGTGGGTCCCGTGGACACGATCGCACCGCCAGCAGTGCCTAAGGTCCAATTTTTCTGCCCCTTTTTAACAGGGGCGTGTAATTACAATTTTTGATGCAATGGTTTGCAGCAGGCTCATTCCTGCACTCCAACTAGAGTATCTGTGAGGGGTTGCAGTGTTGTGGCACCAGCACCAGTGCCTAAGGCCCAATTTTTATGCCCCTGTTCAACAGGGGCATGTAATTACAATTCTTGATCTAATATTTTACAGCAGGGTGTTCCAGCGCCCACCAAGACTAACTGTGAGGGTTTACAGTGTTGTGGCAACACCAACACCTAGGGCCCAAATTTATGCAGAGTATATACGGCAGGCCCCTACTTTCAAACATCCCACTTACAAACGACTCCTACTTGCAAACGGAAGGAGACAACAGGAAGTGAGAGGAAATCTACCCCTAGGAAGGGAAATTCTCTTCTGTAAAAGGTGTCTCCTGTCCACTGATGCTTTATCACATATCCTTGTTTCACAAAAAAAAACACATTTTCAAAAAATCATTTGTCATTGGGACAGAAAGTGAGGTGCAATCTTCTGAACAGATGCACACCGACAGCAAAACAAATGTTACAGGGGTGATAACCCTTCTCTGTGTTTTCAGAAAAGCTTAAAAAAAGATTCTATGGCTGAAGCTACACTTTAACCCCCCTGACGGTAAACCCGAGCGTGACTCGGGGTTGGTTTTTCATGTTAGGATCGGTAAACCCGAGTCACGCTCGGGCTGGACGGGCTTACCTTCTCGCTGGATCCACAGGCTTGGTTTACTTACCTTGTCCCTGGATCCAGCGATGCCACCCGCTGTGTGAGCGAGCGGGTCCTCCTCGCTCGATTCACAGTCCCCGTGTGCCGCCGATCTCCGTTCCCTGCGACGTTACGACGCACGGGGACGGAGAACGGCGCCAAATTCAAAAAAGTAAACAAACACTTTACATACAGTATACTGTAATCTTATAGATTACAGTACTGTATGTAAAAAATACAGATCAGCTAGAAAACAGCGATAATAAATTATAATCACTTGCAGAAATGTGCGATAGCGATTTGCGGGGAAATTCGTCATAAAAAAAATAAAATAATGACAGCGACAATTCTGCAACTGCAAATTTCAGTGATTTTGAGTTGATTACATTATTGAATAATTTTTATTATAATTATATTATTATTTGTTATAATTATTTATAATTATTTATTATATTATAATTTATCATTTTGTTTTAAAAAAAAAAATCATACCCGGGATGCCTACAAGACTCTTGCTTGGTCAGATTTAAGTGAGTTATTTCTAAAAATTACAGGCCTACAGTATAAAACGCCAATTTCCTTGCAAAATAATTGTACCGCTTTTGGTACGTAATTCCAGACAGAATCATACCGCCAGGGAGGTTAAAGAAGTACCAGTTGAAAATTACAAAACAGATTCTACTTAACAACAAACCTACAGTCCCTGTCTTGTTTGCACCGCCTGTATACTGCTGTTCAAAGTATATATGGCCAAAGGGGCTTGTAATGACCTGGGGGGAGATCTCATTTTGTGCACGGACAGTTCTAAACACGTGCCACCCCACAGGCATACTATAGACACCCAGCAGGTACGATATTTAAAGGAGTTTTTCATTTTTTTCACTTTAAGCATCATTAAAATCGCTGCTCCAGAAAAAAACGACCATTTTTAAAACTTTTTTTCCATTGATACATGTTCCCTGGGGCAAGACCCGGGTTCTCAAAGACGTTTTCCGACAATAACTTGCATATTAGGCTTTAAAATGAGCACTTTTGAATTCGAACGTTCTAAATGTTCGCGCAAACGTTCCGTCTGTTCGAAGGTTCTGGTGGGAACCGAACGAGGGGGTGTTCGGCTCATCCCTAATCACCACTGTGCTCATAGTGAAACCACGTATCTCTTGGTTAAGGAGCAGTGGCAGGAGGGTAGAACCTCAAGCTGAATAGTGGCCAAAAAGCGTGGCGTGTGCACGCATGACACTCCACACAGTGATGCAACACTCAATTTCTCTTTTAACGTTTTCTGTGCGCCCAAAACCTATTACTGAAAACCTGTTACAACCACTTTTACCTACCTGTAGGTGCTCGAAATATCTCCCAAACCTCCACGGTTTAGGAGATATTTCTAAAGGAGATCGTGCCGTGACTGGTGGATCCCGCGAGCAAGCAGTGATACCCAGAAGGAAGATGGATGCTTCGTGGAAGAGGGGACAGCGGTGACATCGCAGGCTTCGGTTTCAGGTAAGTGACACATAATGGGCTACTATGCGATGCATAATAGCCCATTATGCTTTACCTTTGCAGGGAAACAAAGAGGAAGTAAAACCCATCAGGGTTTACTTCCTCTTGAAGATATACTAATAGGGATAGCTGCATAGGAGACCAACTCAAGCAGCATGCAGTCTTGACTGATGAAAAATAATCTTGAACGAAAATAAATTAAAAGTAAAATAGATAAACTTTTCTTAGTAAATAAGAAAAAGATATCCATCCTCCTGAGACATTAGCATTACTATGAGTGGGAGGTGTTATACCGGGCTGGTCACTGGTTTTTATTTGCCAGTGTCCAATATTCTTTTTGGCAGCAGTATAACCCAAATGTTTCTGAATCCCTCAAATATTGAGAATGAACTAATATTTTTATTTTGCCTTGATTCAAAGCTCTAAAAAAGGAATAGTATCACTAGATAACTGTTAAATAATATATTTTAATTACTGTATATAGGATCGTGTAAAGCCATTTGAAGATTTAGAAACTGGTATGGATAATTTCTGAAAATGTGTGTATCTATATGTAAATAAAACGCTGCGAGAAGCAGGAGTTTATAAATCATTAGATATTGCTTTATATATCTGACAGCAATATAAGGTTATTGATGGATTTTCAGATCTCTATTTACCATAATTGGTACTTGTCTGGGGCAGCACCCAGCCCTTAAAGTGTCACTAAACCTAAACCATAAAAAAATATCCATAAACGCTGTATTACATGCTGTTCATACTCACTCGGTCACTATGAGATTTGTTTTCTGTATTCTGCAAAAAACATGGTTGATCCTGCTGTTATCTGTCGCCACCTTCTGTTTATGTCCCCAATTTAGCAAAGGATTTTGTGGCTGTGGTGGCAACTCTGCATGTGCTCAGATTTCAGTGAGTTTCTATGCTGAGCATTTCCTCCCTATCACGTCTGAGCAGTCCATGTGACTATAGACTCACACATGTAGGCGTATACACAGTGGAAATGGCGGTCACAAATGACAGTCCATTCCCTCACTTCTCCTTTATGCCCACTAACAAGCTAAAAACAACGGGGGTGGGATATTACATGTAGATTAATGGAGGCTTCAACTTCCTCATAAGACACAGACTGGAGGGGTGAGACACAGCCTGTGAGTGGCAGAAATCAGTTATATCCACAAAAAAATATATATGTAATTGCAAAGGCTGTTTTTTTATTTTGAACATATTTTTCTCCCTTTGTTATGTTTCTCTGCAGACAGGCTGGGAAAGAGCTGGGTCATGTGACAGCTGTATATCAATAGGGAGAAAGGCACTTAGATGTTTTTTCTTCTTTCTTATTAAAATAATTACGGTGCCATCATCCACATACAGAAATAGAAGGGACAATGCAAATTAAGCAAAGAAAGTGTGTGTTTAGTATCCCTGTAAATGTAAACTGATAACTGCTTTCTTCCTCTTTTCTAGTCACCTCTGGACATTTGTGGGTAATTTCAAAGAAGAAACTGTAAGGGTAAAGAGGGTGAAGTAGATATTTAGAGGTGTCAGAAGAGTTACATAACATCAAGAAACATGAAACCTCTCTTTTTTCTATTTTGTTGGTCTGTACGGTGGAAAAGCAGACTTAATTAAGCAAAACACATCGTGTTTCCAATTAGTTTTTTATTGGAATAATTGCATTTGTTTTTGCTAAAACAATTACATGACACAAATGCGCAGCCTGAACAAAAGGGTATCACCATTCAAGGGTGGCTAAGGCAGCATGGTGTCTAAATTTGTCCCTGGAGACACGTTTTCTAATACTTGTGTTAGACACTGAAGCGGTATGCCAAAAACTACCAAGCTTTGAATTTTCAGCATCAAAAATCAAGTGAAGCTCTATTAGGTATAGTTATGCATCTATACTATAAACTCTTGCATGGATTTATTTTAACCTCAAACAAAACATGGCACATGAAACATGACCTTAGTTATAGACCTGTATCCACATACCACACTAGACATATCCACAAAAAAATATAATATACATAAACTTTTAAGGATATTATGAAGCCCAAGTCTTTAATGATCTACAGTCATTCTCAAAAGTTTGCATACCCTGGCAGAAATTGTGAAATTTTGGCATTAATATTAAAAATATGACCAATCATGCCAAAAAAACTGTCTTTTATTTAAGTATTGCAATCATACAAAGCCAATTATTATTACATAGTTTTTTGGATCCTTTTAAAATCATAATGATAACAGAAATCCCCCAAATGGCCCTGATAAAAAGTTGGAATGTTTGGCCTTGGTACAAACAGAGAAGGTGGCACACAGGTTAAAGGATCACTAAAGGAATTTGTTTTAGCTAAATAGCTTCCTTTACCTTACTGCAGTACTGGTTTCATGTCCTCATTGTTCGTTTTTGCTTTGAAGTAGCTGTAATCCTGCTGTGATCTCCACACTTCCTGGCTGCCTGTTTCCTTATAACCATGGTACATGGTTATACGGTGGTCTAAGCTGTCATTACTGTGTGTCTAAAACTCCTCAGAACCAGATCAGATTCATTTTAAAAACAAAACACTGTATGTACTTAAAACTGAAAGTGAAACTAGAGGCACATTATATGATTGAATTTAATCTATTTTTAATAATTTTTAAAAGGAATCAGTTAACTTTTCTGTCTCTATACCCTGTAAACAGACATTTCAGCAAAAACATTTTTTTCCTTTAGTGACCCTTTAAAATGACAATTAAAGGTTAATTTGCCACATTTGTGGCTTTTTAAATCACAATTAGTGTCTGTGTATAAATAGTCAATGAGTTTGTTAGCTCTCACATGGAAGCACTAAGCAGGCTAGACACTGAGTAGTGAGGAGGTAGAAAAGAACAGTCAAAAAACCTGCGTAACAAGGTAATGAAACTTTACAAAGATGGAAAATGATATAAAAAGATATTGGATTTTTTTTTCTATTGTTGCCTCTTCCGTAACCGCGGCCTATTTCTTCTGCATCCTCTTCTAGTGAATGGGGCCTGCTGCTTTTTGGGAACTGTGTGTAATCCCAGAGAGCAGCTGCCCATTCACAAGTCGCGCATGCGCAGTAGGAAACAGGCAGTGAAGCCGTAAGGCTTTACTGCCTGTTTCCCATAGTGTGGTCGGCGGCGCGGGACCTGCACCAATCGAGGGATCGGCATTGGGGGGGGGGGCCATCAGCGTGGGCGAGTAGGACAGGTAAGTGTCCTTATTAAAAGTCATCAGCTACAGTGTTGTTAGCTGCTGACTTTAAAAAAAAAATTGGGGGTGGAATCCCGATTTAAGGAGCACAATTGAATGATACCTGAACAAAAAAGAGGTGCATGGTTGAGCTGCCAGAAGGAAGCCTTGACTGTGCCAATGTAAAAAAAAAAGCCAACGAGGCATGTCAAGGTGTTGGGCATATTGTAACCAGGCTTTGGAACTTGTACAGTAAAGGCTTATTTCTCCTGAAGTTACCTGTGGGTTTTTCTTTGTATCCAGAACAGTTCATATAGCAGTTGTGGCTGAATTCTTTCTTGATCTACCTGACCTTGGCTTGGTATCAAGAGATCCCAAAATGTTCCACTTCTTTCTATTAAGTGATTGATAAGTACTAACTGGCATATTCAAGGCTTTGGATATCTTTTTATTTCCTTTTCCATCCTTGTAAAGCTTCATTACCTTGTTACACAGGTCTTTTGACTGTTCTTTTCTACCTCCTCGTGGCTCAGTGTTTAGTCTGCTTAGTGCATCCATGTGAGAGCTAACAAACTCATTGACTATTTATACACAGATACTAATTGTGATTTAAAAAGCCACAAATGTGGGAGATGAACCTTTAATTTCCATTTTAACCTGTGCATGCCACCTTCTGTGTCTGTACCAAGGCCAAACATTACAGGGTTTGTAAACACTTTATAAGGACCATTTTGCGGATTTCTGTTATCATTCTAATTTAAAAAGGATAAAAAAAACTATGTGATAATAATTGGCTTCATGTGATTGCTATCCTTAAATATTTTTTTTTTTTTTTGTCATGAGTAGTCATTATTTCAATATTAATGGCAAAATTTCCCAATTTCTGCCAGGGTATGCAAACTTTTGAGCACAACTGTACATTTGACTAAAGTTTTATTGGAAAAAAATAAATTTGTTATACTTTACTCTGGATTATATAACCTTTTTAATCAATAACATTTTAAAAAATGACAGCTGACAGGTAGCAGGCTGCTATTGGCAATTACTTTTATTTCCCTTTTTATATATATTTTTTTAAATAAGCCCTGCTTTGTGGCTTGCATTATTTTACTATGATGCCGCGTACACACGGGGGGAGATTCAGATAGAGATACGACGGCGTATCTCCTGATACGCCGTCGTATCTCTGAGATCCGACGGTCAGATCTATGCGGCTGATTCATAGAATCAGGTTCCGCATAGATCTCCCTTAGATCCGACAGGTGTAAGTGACTTACACCGTCGGTTCTTAGGCTGCAATCTCCCGCCAGCCGCTAGGTGGCGCTCCCATTTGTATACGCGACGAATATGCAAATGAGGAGATCCGCCGATTCAGAAACGAACGCCCGCCGCTTTTTTTTTACGTTGTTTGCGTTCGGCTTTTTCCGGCGGATAGTTACCCCTACTATATGCGGCGTATCCTATGTTAAGTATGGCCGTCGTTCCCGCGCCGAGTTTTGAATTTTTACGTCGTTTGCGTAAGTCGGTCGCGAATACGGATGGACGTAATTTACGTTCACGATGAAACCAATGACGTCCTAGCGACGTCATTGGGAGCAATGCACGCCGGGAAAATTCGGGGACGGCGCATGCGCAGTTAAATCGGCGTGGGGACGCGCCTGATTTAAATACTACACTCCCCCTAGCCGCGGAATTTGAATTCCGCCAGGGGATTTACGATACGCCGCTGCAAGTTTTGAGGTAAGTGCTTTCTGAATACAGCACTAGCCTCTCAAACTTGCGCCGGCGGATCGTAAATCAGATAGATTACGCGGATGTAAAGATCCGCTAATCTATCTGAATCTACCCCACGGTCTTTTTTTTGTGATGAAATAAAACAACGTTTTTAAAAACGTAATTTAAAATGATTGTGTGTGGGCTTCACATCGTTTTTTCAAAATGTCGTTTTTTGTGTCATAAAAAACGATCGTGTGTGGGCTAAAACGACGTTTTAAACAACGTTTTAAACCCGCGCATGCTCAGAAGCATGTTATGAGACGGGAGCTTAAATGGAACAGAGTGCCGCCGTACGTGTTGTACGTAACCGCGCTTTGCTAGAGCATTTTCAGAAAACGATGGTGTGTGGGCAACGTCGTTTTTTATGATGAAGTTAGAAAAACGTCGTTTTTTTCATGATGAAAAACGTTGTTTTATTTCATCACAAAAAACGACCGTGTGTACGCGGCATAAGTTTACCATGATGTAACCAAATAGGGCATTTTATCAAGTGATCAGTTTTTTCTGCCTGTGACCCATTCACCCGAAATAGACTGTAAAAAAAAAAAAAAGGAATCTGTGTGCAGCTCTATGTAAAATTGTGTGTGTACAATGCAGATAACAAAACATAATGTGGCGGCTCGCTCAATGGAAAGAGTTGTTTTACAGCGTTAGCTGATTTGTGAGTCACTCGCTATTTTCTACAGAGAATAAAACCGCGCTCCTCAGAGACTGATTCAGATGGCTGGAAAATAGAGAGAAAAAAAGAATCTCGCTACATCTTAAAATTTATTCCAAAAATAAATTTACTGATATATAATTTTATGCAAATTCAACTCCTATGTTTAATAATAGTGTGCCAAATATTTCACATTGTGATGATGATTTTAGTTTAAGCTTCTTTTTATAATATCATCCTGATAAGTGTGACGTTTAAGTATCTACAGATTTCTTATAATTAAAAAGCTCTTTCCACATATCCTACTAAATATTCCTAGATAAGAAATCCCCTTTACTTTCCAGATTCCTAGCCTGAGTTATCTTTGGCGTTAGAATAAATTACTGGTAATTAGCATATCGCTCCCTGTTTGTGAATGCATTTGTAGTCTTGTTTCTTAACCTCCGACCTACATGTTCTGGCTTATGTACTCACCCTTCCCATACTGTACATCTTGCGCATGGCCTTTCTTTGGCAGCATCAATAAAGGGAAATATGACAACCTCATGACAGTTGTTCAGGTCACAATGACTGCGGGTAGATCATGTCCAGTGACATCTATTTACTTGAGAACACATAGGGGGTTAATTACTAAAAGCAAATCCACTTTGCCCCAAAACTGCAAACTACAAGTGCAAAGTGCACTTGAAATTTCACTGAAAGTACAATTGGAAGTGCAGTTGCTGAAAATCTGAGGGGTAGATCTAAAATGAGGGGAACCTCTGCTGATTTTATCATCCAATCATGTGCAAGCTAAAATGCTGTTTTTTATTTTCCTTGCATGTCCCCTTCGGATCTACAGCGACTGCACTTCCAAGTGCACTTTGCACTTGTAGTTGGCACTTTTAGTGCAAAGTGGATTTGCCTTTAGTAAATAACCCCCATGGTGTATGTAAACTGATTTAGTCCCAAATACCACACACGTTACAGATATATCAAGAGATCTAATTTTAGTGTGGTAATATTGGGGACCACATAAACATGTATAGGTCATGTGTTCCATACTACAAATGAATAAACATTCCGGACCATTTGGCTGGCCACTTTTTGCGATTCTGCACTGCGTCGCTTTAACTGTCAATTGCGTGGTTGTGCAACGTGGCTCCCAAACAAAATTGCTGTATTTTTTTCCCCACAGATAGAGCTTTCTTTTAGTGGTATTTGATCATCTCTGTGGTTTTTTTTTTTGCGCTATAAACAAAAATAAATCGACAATTTTGAGAAAATTCTATATTTTTTACATTTTGCTATAATAAATATCCCCCAAAAATATATATAAAATGTATTTTTCCACAGTTTAGGCCGATACGTATTCTTCTAAATATTTTTGGTAAAAAAATCGCAATACGCGTTTATTGATTGGTTTGCGCAAAAGTTATAGCGTCTACAAAATAGGGGATGGTTGTATGGCATTTTTATTAATAATTTTTAACGCTCGAAAAACGCTTGAAAAACGCCCAAGTGTGTAAGGGGCCTATCATTTTCCAATTCCTACTATATCGGATATTCACCAAAAAAAAAATCATATATTAAAATCTTAATCTAGTTTATGATCTATTTCTTACTTTCAAGGACAGTTCCTCCCCCACTTCTTTTCTCCCTTCCCCCACCCATATGGCTCCCCCCCACCCCCTCCCCCCATGGTTTATTCTTGACCCCTTGCTTATTTCCGATACTGAACTAGTCAGCCGCTCTTCTTCCCTCCATCATTTTCTCTAAGTATTTCTCGGATGTTTTAAATTCTTTCCATTTTCCATGTTGTTATATTTTCTAGATTGTCTAGATATTCCATTCTGTTATGGAATTCTATTCGCTCAAACCATTCTTTAATGTCTGGTTTCTCTGTATTTAACCACTTCATTGGTAATAATGCTTTTGCGGCATTCAGCAATATTGTAATTGGTGTTTTCCGTAATGTTTATTTAAAGGGTCACTAAAGGATTTTTTTTTAGCTAAATAGCTTCATTTACCTTACTGCAGTCCTGGTTTCATGTCCTGATTGTTCGTTTTTGCTCTGATGTTAACAAAAAGGGGAGTATGGCCTCATATATAGAAAACTAAGTTAGTTAAAGTAGTGTTTGGGAGGGACTATCTCGGTACTGATGAAATACATAAAACATAATGAAGTAAAAAAGTTTATTGATATATAAAAATTGCAAAACAGATAAAAGTGCACTTCAATGATTGGTCAAACGTCGACTAGTTTCGCGGGGTTGCCGCTTCGTCAGGACTGCCAATCAAATGAGTCAATTGATAATGTGCGGAAAACAGGCGGCCCGGGGGGTTCCCCCCGCGGCGGACAAGGGGATGGTTGATTGTGGAAATCACGGTAAAAAACTTGTGAGGAATACAACCAGGCCATAAAGAAAAAGAGAACCTGGTGATGTCACACCAGATATGCCGGGCAGAGGGTGTGAGCAAGGCAGCAAGGTTGGGGGGGGGGGGGACTATGAGAGCGCAATGAGTACAAGAAGGTCCAAAAATGCTGGTAAAACCAGTATTGTGTCATAGGAGGAATGTATCCATGTAAATGACAATTGCATGGTAATGCATGGACTGAGCGGTAAAAGTAAGCTGCGCCCAAGAAGAACCCCAATATACTGCCGAACACGTCCTGAGACTGTCACGGCCATGCCATTGGACCGCCGATGGACAGATCCACATGGAACCATTGAATGGGTGGCGTTGGGTCCAACTTCAGCCACTGGTCCCTCGCCCCCACTCGCCCCCTTCTATCTTTTCTCTGATGTTGCTGTAATTGTTCTCTGTTCTGGACATTTCCAGGCTGTCTGTTTCCTGAGGACCACAGTACTGGGAGATTCTAGTTTCATTTTCCAAACCATCACTGCTCTATGGCTCTGTACATGCACACAGGCAGGATAACATGCAAAAGCGAAACTAAATACAAAAACGAAAGTAGATGCAAAAACGAAACTACAGGTACATTATATGATTGATTTTTATCTATTTTTAATCAATTTTAAAAGGAATCAGTTAACTATTATGTCTCTATACCCTGTAAACAGTCATTTCAGCAAAAAAAACTATTTTCCTTTACAACTCCTTTAAGTCCTGTAGTCCATGAAATAAACACTTCTGAGGACTGTCAACCATCATTTCTCCAGTTATCTCTTCTGTGTATACCAACATTTCCTTCCAGTATTCCTTTATTTTTGGACACTCCCACCAGATGTGTATCATTGTACCCCTTTGTTTGCATTCCCTCCGACACAGTGGGGATTCGTCTGACTGGTATTTATGGATTTTATCTGGTGTCAGATACCATCTTGTGAGTTAATTTCTATTGTTTTTATATCTGTTGCGTAATTGTATAGTGATCCTATCATTCTCTCGACTTATTGTTCCTCTAATTTCGTTCCCATTTCTTTTCCTCAGTTTCCTATGTAGGAGGGTGTCTCTTGTCCTTCCAAATCTGTCAAAATTCCAAATACTTTTGATATCCCATGTTTCAGTGGGGTTTGTATACCGCAGAGTTTTTCCAGTGCATTTAGGTTATCTCCGTCTCTAATTGGTTGTGGTAGTGTATTTATCAAATGTTTTAATTGGAAAAATTCCCATTGACTTATCTTCCACCCTTTTGTTTCTTTTAAAGCGGTAGTTCACCCCCCCCCCCCGACACATTTTACCATCGAGACAGGCATTGTAGCGCGAGCTACAGTATGCCTGTCCCGATTTTTTTAACCCCGTACTCACCTTGTAGTCGTCCATCGTAGATTCCGGCTCCCGCGGGGAATGGGCGTGCCTATGGAGAGGGAGGATGATTGACGGCCGGCCCTGGCACGTCACTCTCCCCGAAGACAGCCGGAGTAGGTCTCGGCTCTTCACGGCGCCTGCGCACAGGCTATGCGCACGCGTCGTGAAGACCAAGCCTATTTCGGCTATTTCCGGAGAAGCGTGACGCGCCAGAGCCGGCCGTCAATCATCCTCCGTCTCCATAGGCACGCCCATTCCCCGGAATCTTCGATGGACGACTACAAGGTGAGTACGGGGGTAAAAAATTCGGGACAGGCATACTGTAGCTCGCGCTACAATGCCTGATTTTAAGGTAAAATAAAAAAAAAAAAATTTTCCCGTCGATAGGGTGAACCCCCGCTTTAAGTCCTGTAGTGTCCTCATCTTTCCATGTATTGTGATGTCCCTTAATTGTGCATTCCCCATCCTAACACCGAATAGTGTCCCTTTCCCATGGCAAAAAAAATTGGTTTTTGTGAGTGCAATTAATGGCGAATTATACTTCCAGTTTTTTTGTTGATATATAACGTCCCAAATTTTAAATACAGTTTTCGTTATGTTGTATGTTTCCAAATCTAGTATTCTATATTTTCATGGTACCCATATATTTTGGTGAAGGGGTGTTCTTTTAAAGGTATTTTCAATCCTAATAAATTTTTTTCACTATTTTCATTAACCACTTAAGACCTGGACCGTTAGGCAGCTAAAGGACTTGGCCAGTTTTTGCGATTTGGCACTGCGTCGCTTTAACTGACAATTGCGCGGTCGTGCGACGTGGCTCCCAAACAAATTTTTTTTTCCACAAATACCGCTTTCTTTTGGTGGTATTTGATCACCTCTGCGGTTTTTATTTTTTGCGCTAGAAACAAAAATAGAGCGACAATTTTGAAATATCCCCCAAAAATATATAAAAACATTTTTTTTCCTCAGTCTAGGCCGATACGTATTCTTCTACCTATTTTTGAAAAAAAAAATGCAATTAGCGTTTATCGATTGGTTTGCGCAAAATTGATAGATGCATTTTTATTAATTATTTTTTTTACTACTAATGGCGGCGATCAGCGATTTTTTTTGTGACTGCAAAATTATGGCGGACACTTCGGACAATTGTGACACATTTTTGAGACCATTGTCATTTTCACAGCAAAAAATGCATTAAAAATGCATTGTTTACTGTGAAAATGACAATTGCAGTTTGAGAGTTAACCACAAGGGGGCGCTGAAGGGGTTAAGTGTGACCTCATTTGTGTTTCTAACTGTAGGGAGGTGTGGCTGTAGGTGTGACGTCATTGATTGTGTTTCCCTATAAAAGGGAACACACAATCAATGACGGCGCCACAGTGAAGAACGGGGGAAGCTGTGTTTACACACAGCTCTCCCCGTTCTTCAGCTCCGGGGACCGATCGCGGGACTCCAGTGGCGATCGGGTCTGCGGGTCCCACGGTCACGGTCACGGAGCTTCGGACTGGGACATGGGCGCGCGCCCGCGACCCACGGCTGGGCACTTAAAGAGGACATACCTGTACGTGCTTGTGCCCAGCCGTGCCATTCTGCCGACATAAATGTGCAGGAGGCGGTCCTTAAGTGGTTAACCCATTCTACCATTCGTGAGATAATAACTGACTTACAATATCTATATTGTCTGGTACAGTTAGACCCCCATTTTTTTCCTAGTGATTAGTGCAAATTTTACTCTCGTTTTTTTATTTTGCCATATATATTTTATCATTAATGTTTTTATTATTCAAAAAAAAAACCTCTGTAATATTGCTATTGGTAGCATCTGGAATTGATATATGATTTTTGGGAGGATCACCATTTTAAACATATTTATCCTTCAAATCCATGATATATGTTGCTGTGCACTCTTCTTTAGTTCATTTTTGATCTCATTCAGCAATGGGATAAAGTTTGCCAAGTACAGTTTATCGGCCGAGAAAGTCAATTTAATTCCTATATACAGTTGCCACAAAAAGTATGTGAACCCTTTTGAATGATATGGATTTCTGCACAAATTGGTCATACAATGTGATCTGATTTTCATCTAAGTCACAACAATAGACAATCACAGTTTGCTTAAACTAATAACACACAAAGAATTAAATGTTACCATGTTTTTATTGAACACACCATGTAAACATTCACAGTGCAGGTAGTATGTGAACACCTAGACTAATGACATATCCAAGAGCTAATTGGAGTGAGGTGTCAGCCAACTGGAGTCCAATCAATGAGATGAGATTGGAGGTGTTGGTTACAGCTGCCCTGCCCTATAAAAAACACACACCAGTTCTGGGTTTGCTTTTCACAAGAAGCATTGCCTGATGAGAATGATGCCTCGCACAAAAGAGCTATCAGAAGACCTACGATTAAGAATTGTTGACTTGCATAAATCTGGAAAGGGTTATAAAAGTATCTCCAAAAGCCTTGCTGTTCATTAGTCCACGGTAAGACAAATTGTCTATAAATGGAGAAAGTTCATCACTGCTGCTACTCTACCTAGGAGTGGCCGTCCTGTAAAGATGACTGCAAGAGCACAGCGTAGACTTCTCAATGAGGTGAAGAAGAATCCTAGAGTGTCAGCAAAAGACTTACAAAAGTCTCTGACATATGCTAACATCCCTGTTAGCGAATCTACGATATGTAAAACACTAAACAAGAATGGATTTCATGGGAGGATACCACAGAGGAAGCCACTGCTGTCCAAAAAAAACATTGTTGCACATTTACAGTTTGCACACGAGCACCTGGATGTTCCACAGCAGTACTGGCAAAATATTCTGTGAACAGATGAAACCAAAGTTGAGTTGTTTGGAAGAAACACACAACACTATGTGTGGAGAAAAAGAGGCACAGCACACCAACATCAAAACCTCATCTCAACTGTGAAGTATGGTGGTGGGGGCATCATGGTTGGGGGCTACTTTTCTGCATCAGGGCCTGGACAGATTGCTATCATCGAAGGAAAAATGAATTCCCAAGTTTATCAAGACATTTTGCAGGAGAACTTAAGGCCATCTGTCCACCAGCTAAAGCTCAACAGAAGATGGGTGTTGCAACAGGACAACGACGCAAAGCATAGAAGTAAATCAACAACAGAATGGCTTAAACAGAAGAAAATACGCCTTCTGGAGTGGTCCAGTCAGAGTCCTGATCTCAACCCGATTGAGATGCTGTGGTATGACCTCAAGAAAGCGATTCACACCAGACATCCCAAGAATATTGCTGAACTGAAACAGTTCTGAAAAGAGGAATGGTCAAGAATTACTCCTGACCGTTGTGCACGTCTGATCTGCAACTGCAGGAAACGTTTGGTTGAAGTTATTGCTGCCAAAGGAGGTTCAACCAGTTATTAAATCCAAGGGTTCACATACTTTTTCCACCTGCACTGTGAATGTTTACATGGTGTGTTCAATAAAAACATGGTAACATTTAAATCTTTGTGTGTTATTAGTTTAAGCAGACTGTGATTGTCTATTGTTGTGACTTAGATGAAGATCAGATCACATTTTATGACCAATTTGTGCAGAAATCCATATATTTTCAAAAAGGTTCTCATACTTTTTGTGGCAACTGTATGTCAGTTCTCTTTTCACCCACGTAAATGGGAATTTTGTTTGTAACGCCAGTTCTTCTTTTTTTTTTTCAGTCCTATGTTTAATATTTCTGTTTTTATAGGATTCATTTTAAAGTTTGAAAGTTCGCCATATTTTTTTTATTTCTCTAATTATATTTGGCAGTGTCACCCTTGGTTGGTTACGTACATTATAATTTCATCCGCGTATGTCGTGATCTTATGTTCTTCTTCCCCTACTCTTGCCCCTCTCACATCTCTGTTGTTCCCCAAGGTCACAAGAAATGGTTCCATCGATAGGACATATAGAAGTGGCAGGAGAACCCCAGTACTACTCATGTCGATAGATGCGAGGCACCTGCCTTTACATGCACATGAGCTTTAATTGGCATCCCAGTCTTAATCTGTAGGATTCAATATTGAGTTGGCCCACCCTTTGCAGCTATAACAGCTTCAATTCGTCTGGGAAGGCTGTCCACAAGGTTTAAGCGTGTGTCTATGGGAATGTTTGACCAATCTTCCAGAAGCGTATTTGTGAGGTCAGGCACTGATGTTGGAGAGAAGGCCTGGCTCACAGTCTCTGCTGTAATTCATCCCAAATGTGTTCTATCAGGTTGAGTTCAGTACTCTGTGTAGGCCAGTCAAGTTCCTTTACTCCAAGCTCGCTCATGCATGTCTTTATGGTCCTTGCTTTGTTCACTGGTGTGCAGTCATGTTGGAACAAGAAGGAGCCATCCCCAAACTATTCCCACAAAGTTGGGAGCATGAAATTGTCCAAAATGTCTTGGCATGCTAATGCCTTAAGAGTTCCCTTCACTGGCCAAGTCCAACCCCTGAAAAACAACCCCACACTATAATCCCCCCTCCACCAAATAATTTGTGTAGGTACTTTTATAATATGCCGACAAACGAGAAGGTGCTAGTAGGAAAAATATATAAAGCTTAAAGAAATATGTAGATTCCACTATTTTGTAATAATTGACTCCCAAAAAATCATATAGACAGAACCAGTATTGATATTTACAAAAAGACACAATCATTTTCCCCAATGCAGTTCACCAAGTGCTATTGGTACTGAACTTTGACAAAGCATTAGGCAGCTAGAGCCAACTCTGGGAAATGTATGCTGTGGGGCTTATATATTTTTTTGTCATGAAGTTGGGGCTAAGAGTGATTATGATGCCATAATTCCTGGTGATACAGCGAGTAGAGCCCCCCTTGAACTCTAAAGCCCAAAGAGCTATTGTATAATATGCAGACAGTTCAGTTCTTCATGTTGTGCTTGCCCTGTCCTTCCCACTTCCTGTTCTCCACTTCCTAACAGTGAGGCGGTCCATCAAAGGATGGACCAATGGCGCAGTAGTGGCTGTACCACATGGTATATGACTGACAATTACAATCAGTCTAATACGATTTCAATCTCATGGTTATCTTTAAAAAAAAAAAAAAACTGTAAAAAAGTGAAAAGTTTGCCAAAGTGACTAATCGGTGTTTTATTATTCTCTTGAAAATACATCAAAATCGAATTGATTTGAAAATGTTCCCAATATTTTCATTAGAAAAAATGAAACTGATTTCTTACTGATTACTAGAGTTACTTTGATATGTTTTTTACAGTGTTACTAAATAAGCCCCTTTACGCTTTAATAGCAGAAGGATGCTGGACAGGGGGAATGCAGTTAATGAATACTGATATTACAGTGTGCAACAGTGAGATGTGCCAACCTCCTACTTCTAAATTCTAAAATGTAGTAATTTCTTAGTTAGTCCCTTAAACACCAGTCTGAAATATATGTATATATTATGGCAGAGATGTGTAGAAGTGCTTTGTCTGCATCTTTGCATTTATTTATTGCTATCTATGAAAAGATACTGAAAATAATGATATTTTGAATTTTTATGTAATTCTACCTGCTAAGAAAGCAAGGAACCGAGTTGTTAACCCTTATTATAAAGGCTTGTGCACCTGGGTAATGCAAAAGTATTATCCATAATGCTATAATGTATTTGACCTATAAACAAATGAAAGGAGTTCACTGTCTGGCATCTGTTGTCTGCAGTAATATTAACAATGGAGGATATTGGAGAGAAAGCAGTGTATACATTGGCCCCTTCCCACCCGATATTTACATATAACCACCCCTACATGCTGTAAATGTATTATTTTCTCTTTGTTTTGCCTATCCCTATTCAACTGCCATATACTATTGCAAAGGTCATGAATAATAATATGTTGGCAAGTTTAAATTAGGGTAATGTCTTAATTTTCTTCAGTACCATGTCAAGCCAAAACTTTTTTCCTGTGTGATTTTTGCATGCTGCTGTGTGGTGTGATTTGTAGCCCATTCATTTGAATGGGCTGAAATTGCACTAGAATGTGGAAAAAGTAGTGCATGTGCTACTTTTAAAATCTGTGCCATGCCAAGTTGCATGGTCCTGCAGTACCATGTGATTTGGTGGCTGCATATGCACTGTGTTTGTAATCTGCATTTGGGGTATCGCCAGGGCTTTTTTCAGCAGGAACGCGGGGGAACGCAGTTCCGGCACCTCCAGCTCTGAATGTATGTAATGGCAAGGGGTGCTGGGGTGTACTGGAGGGTCTATTGTTGCTGGAGGGGATCTATTTTTACAGGGGGGGTCCATTGTTGCTGGGGAGGTCAGTTGTTGCTGGTAGGGGATCTATTGTTGCTGGGGGAGGCGGGCTCTTATGCTACTGGGAGACAATCGTTGCTGGGAGACATGAACTGTTGAGGGAGGGGTCTATTGTTGTTAGCTGTTCAGAGTCTATTCTTACAGGGGATCTATTTTGCTTCCTATCATATACAAATTACTTAGCACCACAAATTGATACTTGGTTTTGTATCCATTACTGAGAGGTGGGTAGGGAGTGGAACCAAGGAATGGTGCTTGGAGGTGGGTAGGGGGTGGAACCAAGAAACGGTGCTCGGAGGTGGGTAGGGAGTGGAACCAAGGAATGGTTCTTGGAGGTGGGTAGGGAGTGGAACCAAGGAATGGTTCTTGAAGGTGGGTAGGGAGTAGAACCAAGGAATGGTGCTCGGAGGTGGGTAGGGAGTGGAACCAAGGAATGGTGCCCAGAGGTGGGTAGGGAGTGGAACCAAGGAATGGTTCTTAGAGGTGGGTAGGGAGTGGAACCAAGAAATGGTGCTCAGAGGTGGGTAGGAGGTTGAACCAACGAATGGTGCTCAGAAGTGGGTAGGGGTGGAACCAAGGAATGGTGCTCGGAGGTGGGTAGGGAGTGGAACCAAGGAATGGTGCTTGGAGGTGGGTAGGGTGTGGAACCAAGGAATGGTGCTTGGAGGTGGGTAGGGAGTGGAACCAAGGAATGGTGCTCGGAGGTGGGTAGGGAGTGGAACCAAGGAATGGTGCTCAGAGGTGGGTAGGGAGTGGAACCAAGGAATGGTTCTTAGAGGTGGGTAGAAAGTGAAACCAAGAAATGGTGCTCGGAGGTGGGTAGGAGGTTGAACCAACGAATGGTGCTCAGAAGTGGGTAGGGGTGGAACCAAGGAATGGTGCTCGGAGGTGGGTAGGGAGTGGAACCAAGGAATGGTGCTTGGAGGTGTGTAGGGTGTGGAACCAAGGAATGGTGCTTGGAGGTGGGTAGGGAGTGGAACCAAGGAATGGTGCTCGGAGTTGACACAGACTCTTTGAGGTTTCCTCAGACAAGAAGTAAAAGAAAATCTCTAACAGCTTTTCAGACAAAAATAAAAATGCTTTTTAGTAGAGTGGGAAGGGGCTAGAACCCATGTCAACTCTTTACTTCTGTATCCCTTTTGCAGATTTTATCAGATTTCCTATCTAGTTTAACAACTGTCACTTTGACAGTAAATGAAAGAAAATCTCTTAAACACTGCCACAGATAGCAGTAAAACTTAAAAGGGGTTCTAACCGTTCCCCACCTCTATCAAAATAATAATAAAAAAAGTTTTGGCTAGACATACACTTTATTTGTCTTTATTCCTCCCTTAGCCTAGTGGATCTTGTAAACACTTTTCTCCTGGTAGGAGAAAAATAGCTTAAAAAAAACAGTGTCTAAACCGCGTTTTTGCAAATGCATTTAGGCACGACAAGCGCGTTGACGTTTATTCATTTCATTGGCCAGAATATCCATTTATTCTTGCCATTAAAATGAAAAAAAAAAATAGCTTAATGCGGAGGTCCACACTTTTTTCCCATTTTTATACTTACCAGAAGTGGTTGTTACTAGGCAGATCGTCCTAATCTGCCACTTCCTCGTCCGCTGTGGTCTTCTTTCTTCTCCTCCTCGTGCTGCCTCCTGGGAAATGGGGAGCGGTGTCTTCTGGGACCTTGTGTGTGTCCCAGGAGACATCCATCCATTCACATAGTGCCGCACGACTCGCGCATGCGCAGTAGGGAACCGGGGAGTGAAGCCGAAACGCTTTTGAACACACAAGTAGTTATTTTTCTGCCTCCAAACTCCTGTAAACACCTGTGTGCTTGGATACAAAGGCTAACATGGAGGGGCAGAAGAAAAAAGACAAATACCAGGTGTTTTTGAGCTGAAGTGTGTCTAAAACTCGCTTTCTGGCCTCAACACCTTGTTTAGTTTCTGCTAGTTGGGGAGGTTCTCTGTCTTCGCATAGGCTGCCATGCTGACAATTTTAGACATTTCAACCAGCTTTCTATCAAAGCCTTAAACTGTTGGTAGTAGATCGACTAGGCAATTTTCGTGGTAGAAAGATGGGTTTGGCTTGCATGATTTACTAAGACTGGAGGCGCTCAGAATCTGGTGCAGCTATGCATGGTAGCCAATCAGCTCTAATTTCAACTTGTTTATTTAACCACTTAAGCCCCGGACCATTATGCAGCTAAAGGACCAGGCCCCTTTTTGCGAGCACTGCGTCACTTTAACTGACAATTGCGCAGCTGTGTGGCGTGGCTCCCAAACAAAATTGATGTCCCTTTTTTTCCACAAATAGAGCTTTCTTTTGGTGGTATTTGATCACCTCTGCGGTTTTTATTTTTTGCGCTATAAACAAAAATAGAGCGACAATTTGGAAAAAAAATCTATATTTTTTACTTTTTGCTATAATAAATATCCCCCAAAAATATATATATATACATTTTTTTCCCACAGTTTAGGCCGATACGTATTCTTCTACATATTTTTGGTAAAAAAGCACACAATAAGCGTTTATTGATTGGTTTGCGCAAAAGTTATAGCTTCTACAAAGTAGGGGACTGTTATATGGCATTTTTATTAATAATTTTTTTTTACTAGTTATGGCGGCGATCAGCGATAATGTGACATTATGGCGGACACATCGGACACTTTTGACACCATTTTGGGACCATTGTCATTTTTACAGCGATCAGTGCTATACAAATGCAATGATTACTGTAAAAATTAAACTGGCGGTGAATGGGTTAACCACTAGGTAGCGCTGCAGGGGTTAATTGTTCCCTGGGGAGTGATTCTTACTGTAAGGGGGCGTCGCTACACGTGACACGTCACTGATGAGCGTTCTCGATCACGGGAACGATCATCAGTGACAGTGTGACTAGGCAGAATAGGGGAATGCCTTGTTTACAAAGGCATTCCCCCGTTCAGCTCTTGCCGACCACAATCGTGGGACTCCCGGGAACATCGAGAGGCACGTTGGGCGGCAGATTCAAATAGACGTACCTGTACACCAACTGCCTGCCCGTGCCATTCTGTCGACGTAAATAGGCGTGAATAGTGAATCAGGGGGGGGAATGGCAGCCCTGAAGCCTTTACCTTTACCAACAATTGTAAACAAAATGGCAGTTTCATATGACTATTCTCATAGGGTCACTTTAAGGTGGAAAACCAGTTTGATGATGAAACAGTCTGGATGCACAGGACAAACATCTGTTTGTTTGGACTAATACTAGAATAGAAAAGTGCAGTATATAATTAAGAATTTCCTCAATCCCATGTATCCCTTTAATAAATGACCTACAGGAACTGTACATTTTCAGTGGCTGATTAGGTGCAGATAAAGAACGGACTGAATCTAATTAAGAACTTGTTTAACTAGGGTATGTCAGTAATTAACAGCACAAGGTTGTATTATAATTAACACTTTAACTATAAATATAGAAAATGAAGCAACTCAGTGCTTATCAGCCTAATCAATTTTATTATAATTACAGCGCATCCGGAAAGTATTCACAGCGCTTCACTTTTTCCACATTTTGTGATGTTACAGCCTTATTACAAAATGGATTCAATTTATTAGTTTCCTCAAAATCCTACAAACAATATCCCATAATTAGGGCTGTGCAAATTAACTTTTAATTAATCGATTAATCTTAAATTTTTTTGATCGATTAAAATTCTTTTGATTGGTACTCACCTCTCCGCCGGCTTCTGGGCCTTCAGGGAGTTCCGTCTGAGATCCAGTAGTGTCACGGACACCGGCGGGGCTTGTCGTGTCCATCTAAAGGGCTCCTTTGCTGTGCCTTCATATCTGCATGCTGGCGGGACCTTACTATCTGCCACACGCAAGGGCTGTTACACTTCCCTCTATCAACCTGGGATTCTACAACCATCCACTGGGAGTTGTGATAGTTCCCTTCATGGGACATCTACATGCCGACGGACTGATGTTAACCTCTCCTCATCTTGATTCAGCAGTGGTATCGTTGTACACATTTTTATACCAGTATCATACTTAGCTACATGTTTTTATGACTGCTTTTGGTACCGTTTGGTATTACTCGCACCATTTTTACAGTCTATGTAGCTACATCGATTTTATTTCCAGTGCAATATTTATTTTGTTACCTACTTGAAGACTATAAAAGTTTTAATGCTATTCTCATCTAGCGCTGCCTTTGTGTGTTTTTTGTATCCTGCTATCCATTTTTTCAGTGGTTGGTAGCTGCACTGGGAATCAGCCTGCAAGGAGATCAGCTAAAAGTAGTAGATCTGTATGTGCGTTATAATTAATCGAAATTAGTCGATTAATCGATTAAAAAAAAAAACGATTAATCGAACAGAAACATTTTGATCAGTAACAGCCCTACTCATAATGACTATGTGAACTAAGTTTGTTTAAAAGCTTTGCAAATTTATTTAAAAAAGAAATAAAAATACCATGTACATAAGTATTCACAGCCTTTGCTCAATACTTTGTTAGAGCACCTTTTTCCACCAATTACAGCCTCTTTTTTTTTTGAGTATGATGCTGCAAGATTGACACACCTATTTTTGGGCAGTTTCTCCCAATCTTCTTTGCAGGACCTCTCAAGCTCTATCAGGTTGGATGGGGAGCGTCAGTGAACAGCCATTTTCAGATCTCTCCTGAGATGTTCAATCGGGTTCAAGTTTGGGCTCTGGCTGGGCCACTCAAGGACATTCACAGAGTTGTCCCATAGTCACTGCTTTATCTTGGCTGTGTGCTGGGGTCAGAAAATGAACCTTTTGGAAGATGAACCTTTGTCGCAGTCTGAGGTCCAGAGTGCTTTGGAGCCCGTTTTCATCAAGGATGTCTCCTCACATTCATCTGTCCCTCGATCCTAATTAGTCTTCCAGTTCCTGCTGCCGAAAAACATCCCCACAGCAGGATGCTGCCACCACCATGCTTCACTGTAGCAATTGTATAGACCAGGTCATAAGCTGTGCCTGGTTTTCTCCAGACACAACGCTTGCCATTCAGGCCAAAGAGTTTAATCTTTATTTCATCAGACCAGAGAATTGTGTTTCTCATGATCTGAGAGTCCTTCAGGTGCCTTTTGGCAAACTCTAGGCGGGCTTTCATGTGCCTTTTACTGAGGAGTGGCTTCAGTCTGGCCACTCTACCCTACAGACCTGATTGGTGGAGTGCTGCAGATATGGTTGTTCTTTTGGAAGGTTCTCCACAGAGAAACACTGGAGCTCTGTCAGAGTGACCTTTGGGTTCCTGCTCACCTCCCTGACTAAGGCCCTTCTCTGAGCAAAAGAGAAAAGGGCCGCTCAGGTGTGGAAATCCTTAAGGTGATTGCTGCTCCCAGAACCATGGGTGCAGGCAATGCATATGTAATTGCAAAACAAAAGAACAAATTCTTCTAGATAGCCGTACACCGAATAAAAATTGCCTTTATTGTAAAAATCCAAAAATAGAAAACAGCACTACATGTCCCAGCACACCGGTAAACATGACATGTTTCACACTGTGTTAGACTTAGACATGTGCACAGCAAAAATTTTAGTTTATTTCTGTTTCGTTTCTGTTCGTTTATCGTGATTCGTAACGAGTTGTAATTTCGTAAGACGTTAGTTATCGTATTCGTACTCTTTAGTATTTTCGTAACACTCTTTTTTCCGTTTCCGTTTTTTTCTGTTAGTTTATTTTTCGTTGAATCGAGATTAGTATTTTCGTTATATTTTGTATTCTGCCGCGTTCGTATTTTTAAAATGATTTTATTCGTTCCTTCGTTTTTACGTTGGTTTAATTTTCGTTGTTTTGCTATTCGTATTTACATTATATTTTCCATCATGCCGCATTCGTATTTTCGTAAGAAGTATATTTTCGTTGCTTTATGATCATTCGCAATTTCCTTTGTTTGTAAAAACTTACTTTTGTAGATTTTATTGCATTCGTAATTCTGTTAGAATACATTTTACGTTTATTCGACACACTACTCGTCGTAATTTTGTAATTCCTACTTTACTGTGATTGACTTGACTGTCTTAGTTAGCACACACACCCTGTCTAGAATGAAGTCTGACATAGAAGAAAACTAAAATATGTCAGATATTACAAATACAAATCTAGAAATTAGATGCACTGCAGTCTAACACAGAAAAAGACACAATGAGCCAGGAGGTAATGAGAAAGAAGCTCATAGGGGGAAGGAACAAACCTCTTCAGAGGAAAGGGACAGCGCTCAGTGGCTATTGGTCAATGTCCAGAAATATTTCAGTACTAACGAAAGCTAATTTACATTATTTAGTATTTTCGTTGTTTTCATTTCCGTTTTCCGAAGATTCGTAATTTATTTTTCGTTAGTTTTTATTTTTATTTTTTATTCTTTGTTCGGCATTTCGGTTGTTTTCTTTTCGGTCTTCGAATATTAGTAAGTTTGCATTTTCGTTCATTTTGTTTTTCGTAATTATTATTTTTTTTGGGTTCGGTATTTTCGTTGTTTCTATGTTTTCGTTTCTTTCATCTTTCGTATCTTTGTTGTTTTTCATATTCGTTATTTTGAAAATATCGTTATTCGTTATTAATTGCGCTAAATCGTTCGTTCATTCGTATGTTAACGAATCAACTAAAATAACGAAAATTGACGGAAAATGTATTTGCACATGCCTAGTGTTAGTGTTTAATCATAGTGATTAAACACTAACACAGTGTGAAACGTGTCAGCTTTACCGGTGTGCTGGGACATGTAGTGCTGTTTTCTATTTTTGGATTTTTACAATAAAGGCATTTTTAATTCGGTGTGCTGTCCAGAAGAATTTGTTCTTTTGTTTTGTAAAGCCCTTCTCTGCGATTGCTCAGTTTGGCCAGGCGGCCCGCTCTAGTTAGAGTCCTGGTGGTTCCAAACTTCTTCCATTTACAGATGATGATGGAGGCCACTGAGCTCATTGGGATCTTTAATGCTGCAGACATTTTTCTGCACCCTTCCTCAGATCTGTGCCTCGATACAATCCTATCTGTGAGTTCTACAGACAATTCTATGGACTTCATGGCTTGGTTTGTGCTCTGACATGCACTGGTAACTGTGGTACCTTATATAGACAGGTGTGTGCCTTTCCAAATCATGTCCAATCAAATGAATTTACCATAGGTGGACTCCAATCAAGTTGTAGAAACACCTCAAGAAAGATCAGTGGAATCGGGATGCATCTGAGCTCAGTTTTTTGAGTGTCATGACAAAGCTTGTGAATACTTATGTACATGTGATTTTTTATTTTTAATAAATTAGCAAGGATTTCAAACAAACTTCTTTCATGTTGACATTATGGGGTACTGTTTGTAGAATTTTTAGGAAAATAACAAATTTATTCCATTTTGGAATAAGGCTGTAACATAAAATAATGTGGAAAAGGTGAAGGACTGTGAATATTTTACGGATGCACTGTAAATATGAAAATAAAGTCATGAGATCTTATACCACACAACCATAATTATTTTCTTCTTCTGTTTATGGTTGGGACTTTTTTGCCCAAATGTGCACAGTAGTCTATAGTTTGTTATACAATAAATATTCTACATTTCCTTGTTACATTGAGAGCCACTGCACATACTGTGTGCATCTTGCATACATTAATGAGCATAATCATGCGTTAACATGTGAGCACTAAACATATTGGGGTCGATTCAGGTAGATTTGCGCAGTTTTTACAGGGGGCGCAGGGCAAAAATGGTGCCCTGCGCCCCCGCAAATTATCTGCGCTACCCTTGATTCATGGAGCAGCAGCTCCTTAAATTGCGTGGGCGCTCCAGCAAAATGCCCGGCGTAAGCGCACGCAATTTAAATGATCCCATGGATCATTTAAATTAGGCGCATTCCCGCGCCGAGCGTAGTGCGCATGCTCCGTCGGGAAACTTTCCCGACGTGCATTGTGGTAAATGACGTCGCAAGGACATCATTTGCTTCAAAGTGAACGTGAATGGCGTCCAGTGCCATTCACGATTCACTTACGCAAACAACGTAAATTTCAAATTTCGCGACGCGGGAATGACGGGTATACGTAGCATTGGCTGCCCCTGCTAATAGCAGGGGCAGCCTTATGCAAAAACCGACGTACGCAAACGACGTAAACTGCGTACGCAGGGCTCGCGTAGGGTTGTGAATCGGCGTTAGTATGCAATTTGCATACTATACGCTGACCACAACGGGAACGCCACCGAGCGGCCTGCGTAAGAATGCAGCCTAAGATATTACGGCATAAGGAGCCTTATGCCAGTCATTTCTTAGACTGCAGTCGGCGTATCGAGGTTCCTGAATCAGGAGCATTCGATACGCCGAGGCAAGTAAGCAATTGCGCTGCGTAACTATGGTTACGCAGGCGCAATTGCTCTTTGACTCTACCCCATTGTGTATGTGTGCTGTGGTGCATTGCCATTCATCCTAAATGTATTCCAACACATACAGTCAGTACCTCACAAAAGTGACTAAACCCCCTCACATTTTTTAAAATATTTTATTATATCTTTTCATGTGACAACACTGAAGAAATTACACTTTGCTACAATGTAAAGTAGTGAGTGTACGGCCCCGTACTCACGACCAAACATGTCTGCTGAAACTGGTCCGCGGACCAGTTTCAGCGGACATGTTCGTTCGTGTGTAGGCAGCAACGTACAGGATTCCAGCAAACAATCGTCGGCCAGACCGTTTTCCAACGAACAACTGCTTCCTGGTCTTGCTTTAAAACAGTCTGCTGGAATCGTGTCCGTCAGACATGTTCGGTCGTCTGTACACAAAAGCAGCGTACAAAAACCCCGCGCATGCTCAGTCCAAATGAGGAGACGGGAGCGCTCGTTCAGGTAAAACTCGCGTTTGTTTGGGATATGGCACATTCGTCATTACAAACCTTTTATTCTAGCAAGAGAACAATGTCTTAAAAAGGCGCACTAAACCACATTTTCTTGCCTCGTTTTATTAATTCTTCTCTTGCTAGAATAACCCCGTTCTCTTGCTGATGCAATTTCAATAGAGTTGTCCCATACTGAAATGTCACATTTCTTGCTTGTGATGTAATCCTTTAATAATGTTTTCTATGCCAGACGTGTGTTTTGGTTGGTGGTCCTCCATAATTTATAGTAGTCATTTTTGTAAAGGAATGTGCATATTTTCTTTTTTTTTTTGTTGTTTCTAGTTATGTCACCATTTAAAATAGTTTTTTTTTACATGTTTTTTTTATTTTTTAATTTTTTTTTTTTTTTTTTTGTGTTTCATTAGAGAATATTAAACCATGTTGGCACACCAAATGTCCCCCCCCCCAAGGAGTGTGTCCTTTGTAAATTACCCATTGTATATTTATTAAAGGTTTGCTGCCTAATAATCCCCACAGTATAACAAACAATAGACATGTTTTCAAATGAAAGCAAAAAGCCTTTTATTCAGGCAAATGTCATCACAAAAAATAAAAAGAACGGCAGCACTAGAATAGATAGCAAACTATATGCAAACTTGCATTTCCAACATGGTGAAGGATAAACTTCCAAGCCTCAGGAGCCAAACACAAAAATATGAAGCAGCAGCACACAAACAAAGGAACCCAAACTGTGGTAGTACAAACAAGATGTCCTTTATGTGGAAGGAAATGGAAGGCAGAAAATCAACGTTTCCTCCTCTTTCCAGCCTTCCCTCCAGGCAGCCTTCCAGCGGATCTAACACGGGGTCTTGCAGGTGGGGTCGATGTGGCAGCAGGAGGATGGTGTTCCGCAAGCCGGGCCGGGTCACATAGCCCAGTCTCTGGGGTCAGCAGGCCCCTCTGCATCCACCAAAGGACCTGGTTCATCAGGGCCTTTGCCAGTCTTCTCTGGTCCTCCTCCCCTTCATTTAAATCATGGGCCAATGAGGCACTGAAGGCCTCTGTGGGGTTGAGGGGGGCCCTCATGATGGCGCTTGCCTCCTGTATCATGCGGAGGCTTGCCTCCTCCACAGGCCTCAACTGCCTCCTTCGGCCTGATGGCCTCACCTGGGGGGGAGAAGACTGGCTGGTGGTGGTTCTCCTGGCCGGGGGGACCTGCTGCAGGCCACTGGGCCCAGCCTCCTCCTGGCTGCCACTGACCCCGGCCTCCTCCTGGCTGCCACTGACCCCGGCCTCCTCCTGGCTGCCACTGACCCCGGCCTCCTCCTGGCTGACAGACACCTGAGGATCTGCCACCTCCTGGCTGATCTCTTCTTCCTGTGTGGAAAAAAAAGGACATTTTTTACAATTTCGCTAAATAAAACCACACTCATTTTCATGTTTTTCGTTTAGTATTTTCTGTTCATTATTACTTGAATACACTCTACTTCTGACCCCTGCAGTTGTCATCTCTGACACCTATTTGTCTGAACACCTTTTTTTTTGCTTTTTCCCAGCTTGGCTTTTTTTTTACAATATCTAATCATTAATCCACCAAGAATTATTTACGCAAGAAATATAGAGGAAACTACTATACCTCCTCATCGAAGGGTGGCAGATCTGCATCTCTGTCAGCCAGGCCCTCTTCCTCCGACTCTGCAGGGCTGTGGTCATCTGGGGAAGGTCCGCTGGAAGGTAGCATGGAGGAAAGGTTGGAAGAAAGACTCGACATCGTTTTCCTGCCTTCCATTTCGTCCCGCAAAAAAGCCATCTGTTTATAATACCACAGTTTGGGTTCCTTTGCTTGTCTTGCTGCTGCTCCTGATTTTTTGCTTTTATTAGCTTTGTATGCTCTCCTGTATGTGCTTCTGAGGTTGGCAAGTTTATCCTTCACCATGTTGGCAGTGCATCCTGGCACCCAAGTTTGCATATAGTTTGCTAGCTCTTCTAGTGCTGCCGCTCGTACCTCTTTATTGCAATATAATGCGTGTTTGGAATTCCACAGGATGGGCGTCTCCTGATATTTTTGGAGTAAGGCCTCTATAGCTTCCTTGGTTTGTAGGAGGTCCATTGAATTTTTTGAAAAATTATATTTCTTTTTGAGTCTAGATTCCAAAAACATAAACCACAGAAAAATAAATATTCAAAAGGATCAGCGTTGACCTTGATCTAATATGTGTCTTCAAATTTATTACCTATATCTAATTACAAACACAGTCTCTCTTGTTTAAACAATGATTGGCAGCTCGGCCGCATTGCTTGTACCAAACATTGATTTGCTAGATGCAGAGCCATTGTTAACATTGCAGTAAATATTTTTAATATAGAAAACTAAACAATGCTTACAAATGACAGTATTCATCTAGGCACTCTTTCATGTGTAAATCTCATGCCCCTGACAATGGATGACATAAAAGACACTTCCTAATGACCTCTGTACAACCAACACTTGAACAATACTTTGCCTGATCTGAATACACCATTCAAAAACTTGTCAATGAGGTACAGCATTGTTCACATCTCTATTTTGTGAGGTGTCCAAAAGCATTTGGATACCAAAATAACATTGTGGTACCCCATAGACAGAATAGCTTAAAAAGGGTGCAACCAACAGCCCAAACCCCCATCCCATGTGTCTACATTTTCAAGGCCTCTGCTGATCACATTTTTAATTTCCTTACCTTCCTGTCTCTCGCTCCTCGTTTCTCATGCTCGCCTAATTACCGCGTAAGATGCGTAATCACGGCGTGCACCTTTTAAACACTCCGCGTATTTATTAAACCCCGCCCTCGTCACCTTTGCGAGGCCCCTAATCAATGAGTTTAGGAAATATGGCGTTAACTGTGTATGTTCTGTATGCGCTCGAAGATTCTCCGCGTAACCGACGTAAACACGTTGTTTGCATTCTCTACACTCCGCGTATGTATTAAACGCCGCCCTCTTCTCCGCCCATGGCGTAAGAATTCATCTTTTCCACGCCCATAATCTCTGTGGGAAAGGAAAGATGGCGATGTCACACGAGCGGGCACGATGCTCTCATGCCACAAGTGAAGGGACAGAGGCAGGGACGTCCCGATCAAGGCAAAGAAGATATAAAGCCACTAATATGCGGTTCCAGGAAATGGTGGAGTTAGTTTACATCATGCGAAAGAAGGACTATGATGGTGAATTAGGGCCATACAAGACCCCTAACCGCCGAAAGGCACATATTATGGACAAGGTGGCGAGGAGAATGCAGAGGCTGTTTGGGATCACCAGGTCCAAGGAACAGCTGAGGAAACGATGGTCAGACTTAAAATTGAGGGAGCCACATCAGATGAAGAAAATACTTAAAATTCTGCGTAAAAGTAAGTAAATATATATTGGGGTTGGGGGGGGGGGGGGTGATTGTCTGCAATAATGTGTTGCCATGTATATTTCACCATCTGCCTCCTTGGCCTGCTTGTAATTTTAAAGACATGTTGTCATTTATTTTTTATGACCTAAATACCAACATATTTACAAATAGTGTTCTTAGTAAACAACGTAACATCACATAGTTTCTCAGAAAGGCTCGGTTATTCCAGGAACAACACACCTGGACATGGCTCACTGGCCAAAAACTTTGTTTGTAAACATTGTGTAAAAGCTAGTTCTAGAAAATAAAATTATGAGAATGGGAAAGGCAAACAGGATTCATTCTAAAAACAGTGGTAATAAAGCAGATGTTTTCACATCTGCAATGCAGAGCACCTGTGTCTCCCCAAATCAAAAATGGGTTTTGGTAGGGTCTCCCAGAAATACAGTTTAGGGGGGACATCCATGTGTGTCACTTTGCTAAAAAGGGGCAGGATCAGAGCTTGCCATATAGAAGTAATTGCAAAATGTAGGTTTGGTGAAAGATAAAAGTAACTAAATGAAAGCATCTTCTAAGCAATGTGTGCGATTTATGCTCTCCAATATCTGTGTGCTGATGAGTCTACATTTTTTTTGGTTTATTTCAGGGGAAAGAAGTCGCCAGCATTTGGAGGAGGCAGAGAGGGCCAGACAAGGCCAAAATCTGCCATCTCAACATGTGGAGGAGGAGGAGGATGTGGAAGGAGAAGAGGATGTGGAGGGAGAAGAGGATGTGGAAGGAGAAGAGGATGTGGAAGGAGAAGAGGATGTGGAAGGAGAAGAGGATGTGGAAGGAGAGGAGGAAGGAAGAAAGGAGGAAGGAAGAGAGGAGGAAGAAGTAATTTTGGACTTAGAAGTTATAGCAGATGAAGGGCAAGTGGCGGAAGAACAATTTGGCGAATTGAAAGAAGGTGGATTGATGGATGAAGGAGGAGTCCAAGATGATGGGGAAGTGGTGGAAGAAGGAGGAGTGATAGAAGATGATGGGGAGGTGGTGGAAGAAGGAGGAGTGATAGAAGATGTCGAAGAGGTGGAAAGGAGAAGCCCATCAGGTCAGTGTCACCCTAGCTTGATTCAAAAAAACATATGTAGATAGGCCTCATCGAAAAATAATGTTGTAAATGCCATTTTTTTTTTTTTTTTAGGGGAGGAGGATGGTGTGCCAATATTTTCACGTGCAAGTGCTGCTATAATTATTCAGCAGGTAATGGAGTGCAGCACTGAAATGCACAATATGCGTGAAAGGATGGTTGTCATGGAAGAGAATTTAACAAATGTCCTTTTGGAATGCTGCACGGAAATGGACAATATGCGGCAAAGAATGATGGTCATCGAATCTAATTTTAAAAACATTATTGACATGATGGGCCGTGTCAAAGACTGAAACACCCCCCGCCCATCCCCCGCCCCCACAAACATTTTTACAGTTTTAATAATGAATACGCCAAAATTTGAAGATACACACACAGTGTGCCAACATGTGCTATCTGCCATCACAGAATATCTAATGTCTGTGCTTTGTGGGTCCAACCCCCTCCTCCATCCTCAAGTAGTTGAGAGGAAGGGGTTGCTCCCACAGAACACAGACATTGATCACCCATGATGTCAGATAGCACATGTGGCCATTTGTCTGTTGAACCAATGACATTTGGCGAGTTTGCACTCAATGTGTGTATCTTCCAATTTTGGCGTGTTCCAGTGTGAAAGCACACCATGACTGACTGCTGTTGTGAGTTTTTATATTTTTGGAATTGGATTTTGTTTCTTTTTGACCATGTTGAACATTTTGGGATACTATAAAGTTTAGACCATAAAGAATAAACAACGCCAAAAAATTTAAAATATATATATATAGAATTATAAATCTCTCTAATCACTGAATTTAGTGAAGTAGAGATTTGACTCCAAAATCTCACCTAAAAATTTACTTTTTGAAAAACACACCAAAAACAAAAAAAATGGTTAAAAAATTATTGTTTTTTGTGCATAAAAAATATGCCCAAAAAAAAAAATTAAGGCGGTAAACACCCCACCAAAAATAGTCTATATATATATATATATATGTAAACAATAAATCTAACTATATTTGATAAAAAAAAATGTGAACTTGTTAATAAATGTATAATCTGCATAATATTTTTGGTTGAATTACCTGAAAAAAAAAAATAATAAAAAAATTTTGTAGACTCCTAAGTACAAAAGCAGGGAGTAATGAAAAAAATATAAAATAATTTTTGGGGTCATGAACAAGCAAAAATTAAAATACTTGACCTCAAAATTTACAAATGGAGTTGCTTCTTATTTCTAGACTCAATACCCTGTTTGTAGATGAGTGAATACTGTGCAAAATGTGGTTAGTTACTAAAAGTGGAGAAATCAATTATGCATTACAATTGAAGAAGTTAGTTAGAGAACCAGGAAGACAGAGAAAAAGAGAAAAAGCATTAATGACAAACAACTGTATAAAGTCCAATGGTCTAATTATTTATTATTTTTGAGAATATTCCTTTCTTTGGGGGCCGAATTAGAAAGAAATATGATCTGGCATAGCAATGGCCCCCCGACCCATGAAGTACTCAACATATTTGTCGCGTACCTCACGAGCTGATTGGGGGGCCAAGCCAGCGCGACCAGTGTCCAGCCCGGGAAGGGGATCTGAGGGTAGTCTTGCCTCAGAACCGATGTCGGGTAGGTACGTCTGGGAGTGCCTGCGTAAAAAGTTGTGCAAAATGCAGCAGGCAAATACAACGGTGTCCAATTTATATTCCGCCAGATGTATCGATGTCCTGAACAGGCGGAACCGGTTGGTGAGTATCCCAAAGGCATTCTCGACTACCCTCCGAGCCCTGGCCAACCGAAAATTAAACACACTCCTCTCTGAGGTGAGGGTCCTCTGGGGAAAAGGCCGCATGAGGTGAGGACCAAGCCCGAAAGCCTCGTCCGCTAGGAACACAAACGGAAGTCCTTCCACATTATCTTCATCTGGTGGCAATGCCAGACCACCAGCTTGGAGACGATCATAGAAATCAGTCCGTGCGAACACTCCCCCATCAGACATCCGGCCGTTCTTCCCCACGTCCACATATAGAAACTCATACTGTGCCGACACCACCGCCATCAACACAATACTATGATAACCCTTGTAATTATAATAGTAGGACCCCGAGCGGGGTGGGGGCACAATGCGGACGTGTTTCCCATCTATTGCTCCACCGCAGTTTGGAAAATCCCACCGCTGGGCAAATTGGGAAGCCACAGACTGCCATTCCTGTGGTGTGGAGGGTAGCTGTGGGGACAAACAAAAAAAGAGATTTAGTACTTTGTAACAAAAACATCCTACAAGCATCCTTGTGACAGTTCACAGTATTAAAATTGCATTAGAAAAATGTGCATGGAGAATTTGGGAAATGAAATATATAGGGCCACTTCATTAAGAGACTCCACAGCCCTCTGATGGGGACAATAAAAGTTTGAAGGGGGGGGGGGGGACACAAAAAACAAAAAGTCCTGTTTTAAAAAATGGCAAGGTGGGTTTGTCCCTAGGATAGCATGCTGGACAGGTTAATATTGGGTAAGGGACAAATATGCAGGTAGGTCAAGAAAAAAACATGTAAAAGCTGATATCAACATGCATAGGGAGAAAAGGTAACGTTAGTTAAACACACAGCATATCTGGGAAAATAAAAATAAAGTTAGTTGGCCACATTATTACAGCCAGGAAACTTACCTTAATATACTCCTCATGCATAACTTTGATGATGGCAGCACACGTGTCCGGTATGATGACCCCAAGCGCCTGCGGAGAGATGCCTGTCGAGAACTTGAGGTCCTGCAGGCTCCTCCCAGTCGCCAGGTACCGCAACGTGGCAATAAGCCTCTGCTCGGCCGTGATGGCTTGGCGCATCACAGTGTCCTGCCTCGTGATATAGGGGGACAGAAGTTCCAGCAGACTGTTGAATACGGGGTCCGTCATGCGGAGAAAATTCCTAAAGTCATTAGGATTATTCTCCTGGAGTTCCCTAAGCAGAGGCATATGTGAGAACTGGTCACGCTGGCGCAACCAATTCTTGGTCCAGAAACGCCTCCGCCCCCTGTTTCTGGCCAAAGTACTGGACAAATGAACATATCCAGCAGCCATCCCATAAACAGCACCAACTCGCGAAAATTGACGCTGCTGCTCCATCATGGCTTCAAACCGGCCGGCTGGTCAGTCAAGAACACACTGAAACAGAAAGCACTCGCAAATCCAGCACTACCTGCGACAAACGCGTGACAAACAGATACGAGCGCACAGGATGCAACTGCTAAAGCAGAAACAACCTGCTAGCCTATAGCCGAATGACAACTACGTTACCGCAAGCACACGCACTGAACCCGTGAATACACGCTGTCAAAGCCTGGAGACCGAGAAGCGCGAATCAGCTCTAACCAAACCTTCACTAACACGAGCAAACCCGTAACTAGCAAAAGAGGAACAGAGGGCGGCGCCATTAAGTTTGGTCTTCCCCTTTATAGTGACGTCGTACGTAGTTTACGTGCACGCGTTCCGGTACGACGGTAATTTGGTCCGCTGGTGTGTACACGCCAGCGGAACCAAACACAAATCAGCCTTGTACGCCGGAAACTGTCGGGCAGACAGTTTCCAGCGCACAGATCCGGTCGTGAGTACAAGGCCTACAGCTTGTATAACAGTGTAAATTTGCTGTTCCCTCAAAATAACTCAACACACAGCCATTAATGTCTAATCCGCTGGCAACAAAAGTGAGAACAGCCTTAAGTGAAAATGTCCAAATTGGGCCCAAAGTATCAATATTTTGTGTGGCCACCATTATTTTTCAGCATTGCCTTAACCCTCTTGGGCATTGAGTTCACCAGAACTTCACAGGTTGCCACTGGAGTCCTCTTCCACTCCTCCATGATGACATCAAGGAGCTGGTGGATGTTAGAGACCTTGTGCTCCTCCACCTTCCATTTGAGGATGCCCCACAGATGCTCAATAGGATTTAGGTCTGGAAACATGCTTGGCCAGTCCATCACCTTTACCCTTAGCTTCTTTAGCAAAGCAGTGGTTGTCTTGGAGGTGTGTTTGGTGTCGTTATCATGTTGGAATACTTCCCTGCGGCCCAGTCTCCAAAGGGAAGGGATCATGCTCTGCCTGAGTATGTCACAGTACATGTTGGCATTCATGGTTCCCTCAATGAACTGTAGCTTCCCAATGCCGACAGCACTTATGCAGCCCCAAACCATGACACTCCCACCACCATGCTTGACTTTAGGCAAGACACACTTGTCTTTGTACTCCTCACCCAGTTGCTGCCATACATGCTTGACACCATCTAATCCAAATAAGTTTATCTTGGTCTCATCAGACCACAGGACATGGTTTCAGTAATCCATGTCCTTAGTCTGCTTGTCTTCAGCAAACTGTTTACAGGCTTTTTTTCTGCATCATCTGCTTCCTTCTGGGACGACAGCCATGCAGACCAATTTGATGCAGTGTGCGGCGTATGGTCTAAGCACTGACAGGCTGACCCCCATCCTTTCAACCCCTGCACAAATTTTTTGACCAAAGGTTAACTGAACGATGGGGCCCACACACGATCGGTTTGGACCGATGAAAAGGTCCTTCAGTCCGTTTTCATCGGTTTTCATCGTGTGTACGCGGCCTAAGTGTAGCAATATGGTTACATTTAACCAGTTAAGCCCCGGACCAATATGCAGCCTAAAGACCCAAGGTGTTTTTACAGTTCGGGACTGCGTCGCTTTAACAGACAATTGCGCGGTCGTGCGACGTGGCTCCCAAACAAAATTGGTGTCCTTTTCCCCCCCACAAATAGAGCTTTCTTTTGGTGGTATTTGATCACATCTGCGGTTTTTAGTTTTTGCGCTATAAACAAAAATAGAGCGACAATTTTGAAAAAAAATGCAATATTTTTTACTTTTTGCTGTAATAAATATCCCCCAAAAACATATATAAAAACATTTTTTTTCCTCAGTTTAGGCCGATACGTATTCTTCTACCTATTTTTAGTAAAAAAAATCGCAATAAGCGTTTATCGATTGGTTTGCGCAAAATTTATAGTGTTTACAAAATAGGGGATAGTTTTATTGCATTTTTTATAAATTTTTTTTTTTTACTACTAATGGCGGCGATCAGCAATTTTTTTCGTGACTGCGACATTATGGCGGACACTTCGGACAATTTTGACACATTTTTGGGACCATTGTCATTTTCACAGCAAAAAATGCATTTAAATTGCATTCTTTATTGTGAAAATGACAGTTGCAGTTTGGGAGTTAACCACAGGTGGCGCTGTAGGAGTTAGGGTGCACCTAGTATGTGTTTACAACTGTTTGGGGGTGTGGCTGTAGGAATGACGTCATCGATCGTGTCTTCCCTATAAAGGGAATGACGCGATCGATGCGCCGCCATAGTGAAGGACGGGGAAGCCGTGTTTACACACGGCTCTCCCCGTTCTTCAGCTCCGGGGAGCGATCGCGACGGAGCGGCTATAAACAAATAGCCGCGCCGTGGTCCCGGATCGCTCCCCGAGCGGACCCGACCTCCGCATGTAGCGGGGGGGGTCCCGATCGGACCCCCCACCCGCTAATAGGCGAGGACGTACGTGTACGCCCATGTGCCTGTACGTGCCATATTGTGGACGTATATGTACATGCGGGGGTCGGGAACTGGTTAAGGAAGGTACAACATTTAGCAACTCACATGGTTGATGATTAAAAAATCATCCTCCTCACCACCAGTGACATCTTCCCTTCCACTCTGCGCTCCATGGGCGCTTCAAGCTTTTTGCTTTTAGATCGCTCTACTGCAGGGTAGTCTTCCCGGTCACAATTGCAGACTGACAGCGCTGAGAAACGGCAGTGTGGAGGATGGTCTATTTGGACATCTTTACCCTGGTCGCCTGCAAACTTAACTGTGCCTCTTTTAATCATCAACCATGTGAGTTTCTAAATCTTCATTAAATGTAACCATATTGCTACACCTTGGCCTCGTACACACGACTGAGAATCTCGTCGTAAAAGAACATTGTTTTCCTCGACGAGGTTCTTGTCAGGCTTGACGAGAATTTTGTCAAGCTTTCCTTGCATACACACTGTCAAGACAAAATCTCGTCATTCTCAAATGCGGTGAAGTACAACAGGTACGACGGCACTATAAAGGGGGAGTTCGATTCCACTGGCGCCACCCTTGGGGCTGCTAATCTCGTGTTACCGTGTGTTAGTAAAAGTTTGGTGAGAGACGATTAGCGCTTTTCAGTCTGTTACAGGATGACGAATGTGCTATCTCTATTATGAACGCTACTTTTACCGAAGGTGCGCTCCCGTCTCATACTTTATTCTGAGCATGCGCAGGTTTCTAAGCATACACACAAACTTGTTTCTCGTCGTAAACCAGCCCGTCGAGAAACACGACAAGGAAATTGAGACTCCCGAAAAAAGAGAGCATGTTTTCTCTACGAAAAACATACACACGGCCGTTTTTCTCTGCAAAAATGCTCTGCCAGGAGGAAAACGGTCGTGTGTACGAGGCCTGAGATTTGCCTCTCTTCTCTTTTATACTCTGTAGCTGCAGCTAGATTTTGCTTTCAGTCCCCTTGAGGAGGCTGCCATTTGTGGATGGACATTTTATGATTACACAATCACATTGCTATAATCTTTTTATATGGACTATAAACTGACGGACTTATTTATAAATGGTTGTGGATCGAATCATTTGAGGTTCTATTATTTCTTATGGGGACATTTGCTTTGATATACAAGCGTTTTGGATTACAAGCATGTTTCTGGAACGAATTATGCTCACAATCCAAGGTTTTACTGTATTTAACTTCAGAATTAGCGATGCAGTACTGAAGCCAAGGACAGCAAGACAATTAGCATTTTCAGAAACATCAGCAGACCTCCATTTTCATCTTTCAACAAAGTTTTCCATTAAACAAATTGTTACATTTTGTTGATCATCTTCTTAGCAACACAAACTTCTAGTTTTCTAGTTTTCTAGTTTCATCAGGCAGTTCAGTATATTTTGAAGAATACCATAGAAAAGCAATATACTTTGCTTGAAGTGAGTCTATTCTTTGCACAAGGGCAGAGCAACAGGTTCACTTAATATAAACCTCCACCGACCTATATACATATCCTCTTTACCCTCCTGTGCTTCCCTTTGGGTTTCTGGAGTAAATGCTACATGCACTAGAGTCATGGGTTATAAGATTCAACTTCCCATGAATGGCGCGTCACTGTCACATGCTATACATAATACATGTGTATCTAGTGACACACACAGTGCGGCTCAGCGCTGCCCCCTGCTCCCTCCACACAGGATTTTGTTGACGGCCACAGGAGTCAATCCCTGTGAGGAGAGAGAGCAGTCCTGCTTCTCTCGGGCATAGTGCTGGGTTGAGATCAAGCTAAGGTATTTAGGGAGTGGCTGTTGGGGGTTAGCTGAAAATGAACTTTTTTTTACCTTAATTCAGAAAATGCATTAAGGTAAAAACCTTTAGCCTTTACAACCACTTAAAGTGGTAGTAAACTCTGTACTACCACTTTAACCTACAGGTATGCCTATAATAAGGCTTACCTGTAGGTATAAAGAATATCTCCTAAACCTTACAGGTTTAGGAGATATTCCCCCCGCAATGCGCCGCTGACAGCAGCGGCGCATGCGCAGCGGGGATCCTCGGCTAAAGGAGAGAAGTCTCCCGCGCGCATGCACGGGAGTGATGACATCGCCGCTCCAATCAATCACAGCGCTGAGCGGCGATACCCGGAAGACACGCCGAGGAAAGATGACATCTCCCTCGGCGTGGACCAGGTAAGTTCCTCTCACCTCGTTCCAAGGTAAGTATTTCATAATCAGCTAGTATGCGGGGCATACTAGCTGATTATGGCTTTTGCTTTTCAGGTTTAAAAAAAAAATGACAGCAGGTATACAATCGCTTTAAGGTTGGTGACAGGGTAATTTTGACCAAAAACGATTTTCTCCAAAATGATGGTGATTTTGGGTCTATAAAATTTTTGGACTGAGATCATAAAAGTTGAGTTACATTAAAGCCCTAAAAACTTATACTACAAAAAGAACAGTTGATGCTGAAAAAGCTGGGGAGCTACTGACTAAATTTAAACTGCATTTCCTGCACTGCTGATCTTCTCTGACAACTTCTTACCACAGCAATGGATTCTGATAGTGGATCCTAACAACTCTCCTGCTTTCTGTCCTTGAATGAAACATGTTGCACGTTACAGTGCATGACAAGCCAAAAACATTTTCTTCTAGTTTTGGATGGGGAAGGTTAAGAACACATGTCTGGAACAGAACTTCTCTTTCTCCACGCAAACCGAAACAAAAACTCTAGGACAACATGCACACCACCCACAATCCTTGGGAAAATCAATCATCACCCCAAGCACCAAAGTCAAAAGCCTCAGAGTCATCTTTGACTCAGACATGACTATGGACGCACAAATAGGATCAGTAGTCAGCGGATCTCAATACCTTCTCCGCCTGCTACGTAGACTCATCCCCTTCATCTCGGAAGAGGACACAGCAGTAGTAGTTGGAACAATAATCAATTCCCGATTCGACTACGCAAACTCCCTCTACCTCGTACTCCCCAAATACCAAATTTTGCATCTACAAGTCATAGGATGCATTAAGGTGAACAAACATTTACCTTTACAACCCCTTTAAGCAAAATATTCATGAAGAGTGGTCAGTTTTTTGGGGATTTTAATAGTCTTCTGTCTGAAGTAGGGAATGATAATGAAGGCACAATGGTGGGCCCGGGGCTACAGACTTCACGTGGGCCCATGGAGATGCTAAAAAAGTATTCCGGCTTGTTTTCTAAATGGAATCAGCAATGGCAGCTGTCCTCCAAGTGGATTTTCCTTAAAGATAATCAAAGCACCTGAAAGCATTGCTTCGATATTATCTGTTGTTATCACATGAGCAATTTACATAGTTACATCATTTTGTAAGGTTGAATAAAGACATCAGTCCATCCAGTTCAACCTGTGTGGGAGTGGGTGTGTGTTCATGTCAAAAAAAATTCCCATATTCCTGTATACTGTGTTTGTTAAGATACTCATCCAAGAGTTTTATCAATACTTCCCGCTGACACCACAGACTGTGTAAGTGAATTCCACATCCTTACCACTGAAAAAAACCCTATGTAGTTTAGGGTAAACTGTTTCTCCTCCAATTTCATTGAGTGACCCCATGTCTTTTTTCACTCCCTGAGACTGAATAGTTTATTCCCTATGCCAGAATTGCCATTGAGGTATTTATATATTGCTATCATATTACCTCTCAAGCATCTCTTCTCCAGAGAGACTGATTATAGTGGTTCCTTGTAGGTGAGGTCCTCCAGTCCTCCTATTATCTTTGTTGCCCTTTTCTAGGCTCTCTCCAGTTCCTGAACCTCCCTCCTGAGGACTGGTGACCAGAACGGGATGGCATACTATTTGCATAATATTCAATGGCATGAAATCTAAGTCAATTTGAACGATCAAAAATACATGTTAATTGCAAAATTCATATGCTTGAGTAAGTTGACCCTCATGTATGACCTCATTAAACTGGCGTGGGCTCATGAAATGGGGACATAAAACGACACACCAATCAAGATTCTAAGTGCACCCCAATCCTGTTATATGTTTCCCACTGATTCATGATGTGTGAATTTTATTGACGGGTCTACTTTATGCTGCTACAGTAACACATCAGAGATGGCAATTGTTCCAGAACTGTACCATTTCAGACCACAAAAAAAAATCTATTTTTGCTGCAGATTCCTTCTGCTTAGCCTGTGCTAAACACATGTAAAAACTTCTCAGGCGAATGCAACTTGTAAGGTCAGTAGGATTTGCAATATTAGTGTTGTCCTAGATACATTTCATTAAAATATTCTTAATACAGCGCTCACACCATTTAACAAAGGCATAAAGTTACCTTAAAAAAAAATTCTCAAATAGTACAATTCACTTAAGCTGTAGTTAAAGAGCCTTTAAAAAAGCAATGTTTTAATGTTTGCATGCATTAAACACAAGGTAGTCAGTTTAATGACTCATGTTTGCACAAGGAGAAATGTTTCCTCTTCACGGTTACTAGTACAAATTACAATTGCTGGAACAACCCACAATATTACAATGTACCCGAGGAGAAAATAAAATAAAAAATAGGCTCTGGGTGATTTTATTGTCTATTTATGCCTTTGCAAGACTTTAAACTGTATTGGTTTTTGTTGTTGTACGGCAGGGGGACACCCTGTGACAATGTGGGTGTTTAACAACTAGTGGCAAGAAGGGGTTAAGATCCTCTGTGTGTCTGATTGCCAAAGCTCCGGAGATGAGAATAAACAGAAGCCGCTCTACTCATTTATCAGCTTATATATATATACACACACATAGACACACACACACACACACGCATACGGACACATATATGTATACATGTATATATACAGTATATACAGAATTTATATATATATATATATATATATATATATATATATATATATATATATTTACAGCAAATCACAGATATCTCAGTTTTTGTCTCACTAAGTACACAGCTTGTCAGAAAAAGTGAGGGTATCTTGCAAGGGACACTGCACCCACAGATGATTCATATATAGCTGAAAAGCCACTACTCAAATTAAAACACTAAAACATCACTCAGCAAAATATCAAAAACTAATCATATATTAGTCAGTGATAGACCTGTTATTGGTATTGCTTAGGTATCTACTGTGTCCTACCACGGTCATCTATAAACCTAATTTTGGTACCCTACAATTTCTGAGTCTCTGGATCAGCGCCATCTCCTACACCCTTGTATCCGAGGCCACGCACTTCCGCCCCTGTTCTCTAAGACTCCGGGACCTCCCCAGCTACTGTTTTCCAGCAGAAAGGGACAGCCTGTTTTAAAAGAGCTTAACTATTCCAGTGCTTATTTTTTTCTGCTGGATCTCAAATTCTAAAGAAGAATATGAGACAATTTAAGCTTTTAGGAAATGTCTATTTTCCTTTTCAGTATTCAGACTTCTCTTTTCCATAACGATGCATGGTTTTTATTCATCTAAGGATGGTTGACAGGTCCGGTATGGTTATCTGGAAATTGCTGCGTCAGTCGGAAGGACAGTTCTGGTCCTCTACGTTTGAGGGTATTTATAAGCTTGCGTATAGTTATGTGCGCAATTCCACTAATTGATTATCTCTGTTTTTTAATGAACAAGCAAAGCAATTCAGCCAATTGATCATCTCTGTTTTAATGAACAAGGAAAGTTTACTGTAAACTGTTTATCCACTTAGGCCCCACAAAAAAGTGAAGACTATATATATATATATATATATATATATATATATATATATATATATATATACACTGCTCAAAAAAAGGAACACTTTGAAAACATATCAGATCTCAACGGGCAAAAATCTCATGCTGGATATCTATACTGATATGGACTGGGTAATGTGTTCGGAATGAAAGGATGGCACATCATTTGATGGAAATTAAAATTATCCACCTACAGAGGGCTGAATTCAAAGACACCCGAAAATCAAAGTGAAGAAATTATGCAGCAAGCCAGTCCATTTTGCTGAAATTTCATTGCAGCAACTCAAAATGGTCCTCAGCAGTTTGTATGGCCCCCAAGTGCTTGTATGCATGCCTGACAACATCAGGGCATGCTCCTAATGAGACGGATAGTGTCCTGGGGTATTTCCTCCCAGATCTGGACCAGAGCATCACTGAGCTCTTGAACAGACTGAGGTGCAACCTGGCAGCACCGGATGGACCGAAACATAATGTCCCAGAGGTGTTCATTTGGATTTAGGTCAGGTGAGCGTGGGGGCCATTCAATGGTATTACTTTCTTCATCCTCCAGGAACTGGCTTTATGCTCTCGCCACATGAGGCTGGGCATTGTCGTGCACCAGGAGGAACCCAGGACCCACTGCACCAGCGTAGGCTCTGACAATGGGTCCAAGGATTTCATCCCAATACCTAATGGCAGTCAGGGTGCCATTATGTAACCTGTAGAGGGATGTGCGTTCCTCCATGGATATGCCCCCCCAGAGCATCACTGACCCACCACCAAACCGGTCATGCTGAACAATGTTACAGGCAGCATAAAGTTCTCTGCGGCTTCTCCAGACCCTTTCACGTCTGTCACATATGCTCAGGGTGAACCTGCTCTTATCTGTGAAATGGATGGGACACCAGTGGCGGACCTGCCAATTCTGGTGTTTAATGGAAAATGCCAATCGAGCTCCACAGTGTCCGGCAGTGAGCACAGAGCACACTAGAGGATGTTGGGCCCTCTGGCCACCCTCATGAAGCCTGTTTCTAAATGTTTGGTCAGAGACATTCACACCAGTGGCCTGCTGGAGGTCATTTTGTAGGGCTCTGGCAGTGCTCATACTGTTCCTCCTTGCACAAAGGAGCAGATACCGGACCTGCTGATGGGTTAAGGACCTTCTACAGCTCTCTCCAGCTCTCCTAGAATAACTGCCTGTCTCCTGGAATTTCTTCCATGCTCTTGAGACTGTGCTGGGAGACACGGCAAACCTTCTGACAATGACACGTATTGATGTGCCATCCTGGAGGAGTTGGACTGTCTGTGCAACCTTTATAGGGTCCAAGTATCGTCTCGTGCTACCAGTAGTGACACTGACCCTAGCCAAATGGAAAACTAGTGAAAAATAGTCAGAAAAGATGAGTAGGAAAAAAAAATGTCAGACACCTCCACCTGAAAAAACATTCCTGTTTTGGAGGTCGTCTCATTGTTGCCCATCTAGTGCACCTGTTAATTTCAATTAACAGCAAAGCAGCTGAAACTGATTAACAACCCCCTTTGTATACACCCCTCCCCCTCTGCTACTTAACTGACCAGATCAATATCCCAGGAGTTCTGATTCAAAAGTGTTCCTTTAATTTTTTTGTAGCAGTGTATATATAAAATGCACTTTACGCTACATTACTTGCCAGAGGGACAGATCTAAAGAATTTTGTACATTTAAGTGAACTCTTATTCTCAGCAAATCTCTCAATCAATCGGCCCAGTTTTATATAGAGGGAAGTAGATTGTAGCCTGGTTATCCACCTGGATCCCACAGTTGCATTACTTTCCTTGTCTAGTTTTCTCATTCAAAGACCACTAGATTTTAAATATCAGGATACTTATTATTCACAGTCTTTCTTAGATAGTTCAATAAAAGGCAGTTCCATTATTATATATATACATAATGTCTAAATAAGGTATAGAGGAAGGCTGGAAAGTTGAGGAATTTGGAGAATGAAGAAAAAAATGGTAGTTCTTATTTGGACAAAATCAAGCCCAAGCTTTCTTTTTTTTTTTTTTATTAAAGTTGAAAAACAAAAGTAACATGACCCTCTTGAAACATACCAGTCTGGTTCACCGATAAGGCATCAACATTAATGGAGGTCTGCATGCAAGCATGTAGGCCCCCTGCTAGACTAATGACAGCTCATATGCCTTTAACACCATGTAGGAAGGAGCAGGCTCTTTTCTCCACTGCGGGTGGCACTCAACCACAGTGGTGTCGCAGAGAGAAAAGAAGCCAAGAGGACCATGGTTCCTATGTGGTGTCTGGGTCATCGTGGCAGTGACCCGGTTGTTTGTTGGCCAATCCTGTGACTCTGGCAGCCATATTAGGTCTGCCATAGTCTATTTAGGGCCCTAAAGATACTGTTTAAACTCTATGCTAAGGGTTTAAAGTTTTTGATGCATATGTAGCTGCCTGCACAAATGGTTAACCCAATTGGGGAAACCCCAATTCACATTCAGGTATATGCAGTGCTATTATTTGTGTATTCCCAATACAATATTACTATAAATCAATTCATAATGAAGGTGATAAACATCATTAAAACATCACAAAAATCATATCAAATTCATAAACCCTAAAGTACTCTGCGCCTTTAAATCATTATCACATCACCTAAAGTACTGAAAGTGCTCTGTGCCTTTAAATTGATTTTACTACTGGTGTCTTAAACATATTATAAAGTCCATAAACATAAGAAGTCTATAGTGTATAAAAAGTGCTCAGTGCTTCAAACTTCAAAAATGTCTTCAGTGACCTGTGTGAAAACACTCCATGCTTCCCTCCTTTGTTTCCACACTGACCAAAACATGAAAGTACAAGCGTTTTATATGCAAAACCAATGATCTTTCTTGAGCTGTCCCCGCTGCCCTCTTTTGGAATGAATGGATACATCTCAGTGATGCGCATATGTATGGGGAGATAAAAACAAGCAGTCCTTCATAGCGTAATTCCATTTATTTTAAATGCATTATGAACAGTAAAAAAATTACTCACATTATACAAATGCTCGCATTACACAAGCAACAATCGCATGCAATGGTGTCCCTGGCATGTACCAATCTTGTGTGCTCTATTTGCCGGAAGTACGTAAGCGAAAGTGACGTCAGCAAGCCCTGTCCTATTTGGGACCCTGGCTCTTGGGCTTGGCGCGCATTTTTGGACAGTGGATAGGTTAGGGAAAGATTAAGCTATTAAAATGGTAGCCGGTATTAGGATTGCATTATTATCAATTAAATAATGAATCAATTAACCAATCAGAATATTTTAACTGTCATGAGGGAATCACTCATAATTCCATGCATATGTGTATGAGATCCACTTCCGTTCTTCAGGATTTCGAATGGACCATGGTGGATGAAAAAAGACTTGTGGTTGTCAAAAGGCGCTTAAGGTGTTAGGGTAAGCACCTTAGGAAGATGGATATTATTGCACACTATGTAAAAAGCACTCAAACTACTGCATAAAAGATCTTAGGAGCACATTGCAGATCATGTTTGGCAAAAACATAGGTCTGAATGAGACCTCATTTTGTAGCCTGAAAAAAAATAAAAAAATCTGTACTCCGCTTATGTAGAAAAAAGCAACACGCTTGCTTTAATGCAGCAGCACATACTCATTTTCCGTTCACTTTCCTGCACCTTTGAGTTGGTGGGAGTATAGTAAATATCCTGGGGAGCTTGTGGCTTCCTTTCATTTGACAGTGCTGATGCCCTAGTGTTGTCAGGTAGGGTCAGGGAGACAGTCCGCAACCCAGTGTAAGCCAGTCCTCGACTCCTGTGCACAAGTGAGTACCGGATAAACTTGAGCTTGTAATGGATAGTGTCAAAGGCCTTTCTGCCCTCAAGAAAAGGGGTATCCTAACAGTCAAGTGAGAAAAGAAAAAGAGGGCGCACCAACCTTGTGCTTAGGTATTTTTTATTAGAAGCAAAGTAAAACAAAACTACTCACAAACAGATGGTAAAAGCTTGCCATACAAGTAGTCTCTAAGGCCCCGTACACACGGTCGGTTTGGTCCGATGAGAATGAACCGAAGTTCATTTTCAGCGGACCAAACCGACCGTCTGTATAGGCTATCGGTCTGGTTTCCTTCGGTCCAAAATTTCTAAACATGCTTCAAAACCGAACCGATGGACCGCTGCCCCATCGGACCAAACCGATGGTTAGTACAGAAAAGCATCGGTTCAAAACCTGCGCATGCTCAGAATCAAGTCGACGTATGCTTGGAAGCATTGAACTTCATTTTATTCAGCACGTCGTGTGTTTGACGTCACCGCGTTCTTACCCGATCGGATTTTGGACTGATGGTGTGTACACATATCAGGCCGTACGGCCACTTCAGAGGTGAACCGATGAAAACGGTCCGACAGGCCAGTCTCATCGGTTTGGTCCGACCGTGTGTACGGGGCCTAAATGACAGCAATTGGTCTGAAGACAACGGACTCCAGATGGTACCAGAGGAGATTACAAAGGCCACTGCCTGCTGACGCGTTTCGAAAACGTGTCAGTGGCCTTTGTAATCTCCTCTGGTACCATCTGGAGTCCGTTGTCTTCAGACCAATTGCTGTCATCTGGAGACTACTTGTATCGCAAGTTTTTACCATCTGTTTGTGAGTAGTTTTGTTTTACTTTGCTTCTAATAAAAAATACCTAAGGATATTGCACTAGGTTGGTACGCTCTCTTTTTAAATTAAATTCAATTAAAATTTAAATTAAAGATGTCATCTGGTATTTTTTTCTGAATAGAGCAGTGGGGGAATCAAAGGGATGTTGACTATGTGCTGATGAAGCATGTCGTCATTTAAAGGGGTTGTAAAAGTACAATTTTTTTTCCTAAATAGCTTCCTTTACCTTAGTTCAGTCCTTCTTCACTTACCTCATCCTTCGATTTTGCTTTTAAATGTCCTTATTTCTTCTGAGAAATCCTCACTTCCTGTTCTTCTGTCTGTAACTCCACACAGTAATGCAAGGCTTTCTCCCTGGTGTGGAGTGTTGTGCTCGCCCCCTCCCTTGGACCACAGGAGAGTCAGGATGCCCACTAACACACAGCTCCTTTCTCCTTTCACACAGCTCCTGCAACGTAGAGAGCGTCCTGACTCTCCCGTAGTCCAAGAAAGGGGGCAAGCACGGCACTCCACACCAGGGAGAAAGCCTTGCATTACTGTGTGGAGTTACAGACAGAAGAACAGGAAGTGAGGATTTCTCAGAAGAAATAAGGACATTTAAAAGCAACATCGAAGACAGGGTTAAGTGAAGGAGGTCAAAAAACAGTTGCAGAGTAATAAAATGATCCAAATATTGAACAGCCTCTGGTCTCTGGTCAGAAGAAACATATATTCCCACCGAGAGGTAAGTAAGGGTGTGCTCTTACCAGATCCACGATCATAAAAAGCGTGTCGATCCACTCAGGTCATGGAGAAAAATCGGTCACAGCTGACAGGCAGAATATCCTCTCCAATGTGTTTAACGGCTCCACGTCCATCCGGCGAACCAGGGGAAGAAATAGGCTCAGAATGTGAAGTACCGTCAAATATTTATTAAAAATTGTGCAACATATACACAGCGGTACATATAATTTAAAATTGCCGGCTAAAACAAGCAAACAGATACAAATAAAAAACGTGCGCCCGTGCATCCGGGGTCACGTAAAACGCAATGACGTTCGGTGCGTGGCTCCGCCCTGGGCGGAGCCACGCACCGAACGTCATTGCGTTTTACGTGACCCCGGATGCACGGGCGCACGTTTTTTATTTGTATCTGTTTGCTTGTTTTAGCCGGCAATTTTAAATTATATGTACCGCTGTGTATATGTTGCACAATTTTTAATAAATATTTGACGGTACTTCACATTCTGAGCCTATTTCTTCCCCTGGTTCGCCGGATGGACGTGGAGCCGTTAAACACATTGGAGAGGATATTCTGCCTGTCAGCTGTGACCGATTTTTCTCCATGACCTGAGTGGATCGACACGCTTTTTATGATCGTGGATCTGGTAAGAGCACACCCTTACTTACCTCTCGGTGGGAATATATGTTTCTTCTGACCAGAGACCAGAGGCTGTTCAATATTTGGATCATTTTATTACTCTGCAACTGTTTTTTGACCATCTATTTGGACATTCATATGTTTTGGGGTTCTGCTGTTGATTTCCCCTCTCATTTTGGACTGCCTAACAATTGATTAGTATGCAATTCTAATGGACTAACAAAGTTTTTTAAGCGTTTGGTCCCAAATAGCAGATTGTTGTATTTACTCCGAAAGGTTTTTCCCATGACTGTTTGGGCATCATCCCTTTTTTTTGCTATTTTTTGCACTAGCACTTTATTCATTTATTCATTTATGCATTTATTTATTTATATTATTTTCGCATTAAGTTGCGACTCCTAGCGCAACTCATCTTTTTTCTTTTTACTTTTTGCGTGTATATCACATGTTTAGCGTTGCTGCTGGAATTACTCACTATTTATTTATTCACTTATCCATTTGAAATTCATTTATATTCATTCTCCTAGCGCAAGGAAAACCCCCCCTCTTTCCTTTAAGTGAAGGAGGACTGCACTAAGGTAAAGGAAGCTGTAACGGAATGACCCGTGACACCCAAAGACTTTGTGAGGATGGAGGATACTCCTGTGTCAGCGTCACTGATAACTCTTGGGTCTGAGTCCACTCTGTGCCCTTTGGGCATGGAGTGGCAAGGGAATCATAATTCATGTATTACATGAGATAGGACCTCAATAATAGTTCATATTGCAGGATCTTGAGAAATTGCAAGATGTTGGCCCAACCAGTCAATAGTGACTCATTTCTAGTGACATGCTAATTGCATCAGGGCCTGGGAGACAGTTCATTGTCCTTGTGTAAAGGTGTTGTAACGGACAGGTGTTAACCCCAGGTCTGCTCCCAGAACTCTAATTATGCATACTAAATACTGCTTACGTGTGATAACCCTGTCTAGAGCCTAGCCTATTGATGCTCAGAGGTGTCAAGCTGTGTGCGGAGACGGAGTGGGTGAAGGTGTTTTGTTGTTGATTAAGGAATGTTAAGAAATTACCCTTAGTGTGTGAATAGGGGGGTGGAGATCTCATTGTCCCTTTGAATACTGTCACATGCTTGTACTGTATAAAAAGCTGAGAAGAAACCATTAAAGTTTTCATTACATTTGGAACAAGTACAGAGCTACGTGTCTCGTCTTGATTCTGGGAAATTGATATGGATCGGGTCCTGTCGGTTGGAGTGTCGATAAGCTGTCGTGACTGGGATGGAAGGTCGTAAACGGTGGTGACCGTTACAGTGGTGGCACAGCAGTGGGATAATTCCATCGCTTAAAGGACGGCTACAAGGACACAGGACGATGGAGACGCTGTATGAACGGCTGAAGCTCTCTTCCCTCAAGGACTTACTGGAGAGCCGGGGCAGATCGACCAGCAACCGTAAGAGAAGGGACATTATCGCACAACTTGTCGAAATGGATAGAGCTGAGAGGCCCAGCATAACAGACAGGAAACCCGATGAAGAGTTTTGGGACCGGGCTGTTAGACGTGGACTGGCACAGTATGGGCCTAATCCTCCACCGGAGATCATAGACCGGGTTATAGCGGCTGTGGATGCCACTTGGCTAGAGCAAAGAGGTGCTGCAGCAGCAGAAGTCACAGCAGCACCAACTGAAGAGAGGGGAGAGGTACAGATGCCAGTCACCATGAAAGTGTAGTTCCAGGGAGCCGGGGCAATTGGCCCCTCTCCCCAGCAACAAGCTGTGGTGGTAAAGCATTTACCCCCAGCTGAATCCCTGGCAGCAGGGCAGGATGCGACTGGCTGCGGCACACAACTGCAGCTTGAGCTGACATCGGGGGATGGGACTGTGGTCTCCCCCCAAAGCGGCCCAGCAGAAGAGCTGGCAGCAGTGCAGAGCGCCACAAGCCTCTGCTCTCACCTAGCAGGAGAGGGAGTTCCTGTGGGAGTGGATGGGACTGTGGTCTCCACTCAAAGCGACCCAGCAGAAGAGCTGGCAACAGAGCAGAGTGCCACAAGCCTCTGCTCTCTACTAGCAGGAGAGGGAGTTCCTGGGGCAGTGGATGGGACTGTGGTCTCCACTGACACAACCCCAGAAAATGGTGCGTCACAGAGACAGGAGGATGTCGGCTTGGCTTTGCAAGCATCGGGGGATTTTCACCTACCAGTGGATGGGACTTCAGTCTCCACTGGTATACCCCAGGAATGGTGGCCAGTTGGCCCAGATCCCCAGCAGCATGATGAACTGAGCCCAGTCACCCTGTCTTCTCTCCAGCGGCTGAAAGGACTCCAGGGAGAAGGGCCAGTCCAGGCCTCTCCCCAGTGGCAGGCAGGTTCTCTGAGAGAGACAGAGGTTGGCGGGGTGAGTAAGGCTCTGTTTGGAGCAATTTATTTGGGGTACGGTATGGATACCAGCATTGGAGGACTAGATCTACTGACTGACTTCGGAGTCAACCCGTTCGGGGTCTCCTCCTGTGTCAGTCTCCCACCGAAAGGGGAGAGATGTAACGGAATGACCCGTGACACCCAAAGACTTTGTGAGGATGGAGGATACTCCTGTGTCAGCGTCACTGATAACTCTTGGGTCTGAGTCCACTCTGTGCCCTTTGGGCATGGAGTGGCAAGGGAATCATAATTCATGTATTACATGAGATAGGACCTCAATAATAGTTCATATTGCAGGATCTTGAGAAATTGCAAGATGTTGGCCCAACCAGTCAATAGTGACTCATTTCTGCTAATTGCATCAGGGCCTGGGAGACAGTCCATTGTCCTTGTGTAAAGGTGTTGTAACGGACAGGTGTTAACCCCAGGTCTGCTCCCAGAACTCTAATTATGCATACTAAATACTGCTTACGTGTGATAACACTGTATAGAGCAGTGGTCTCAAAGTACCGGCCCGCGGGCCATTTGCGGCCCGCGGACCAGTTATAAATGGCCCGCAGGCAGGGTGGAAGTGAGGGGAGCAAAAAAAAAAAAAAACATTTTTTTTTTTTTTTTTTTTTAGCTGGCGCCATCTGGTGGTGAGCCATTGGTATTACAAGTTATTACCACCAGATGTGAGCTGGCGCCATCTGGTGGTGGCCGTTGGTATTACAAGTTAAGCATTACAAGTTAAACAGCAATTCTAATGTCATTTTACACTATTTTCACTGCCATATTCTTCCCTCTAATTAGAACCCCCAAACATTATATATATTTTTTTATCCTAACACCCTAGAGAATAAAATAGCGATCGTTGCAATACTTTCTGTTACGCCGTATTTGCGCAGTGGTCTTACAAGCGCACTTTTTTGGGAAAAATTACACTTTTTTTAATAAAAAAATAAGACAACAGTAAAGTTATCCCCATTTTTTTTAATATTATGAAAGATAATGTTACGCCGAGTAAATTCATACCCAACATGTCACGCTTCAAAATTGTGTCCGCTTGTGGAATGCCGACAAACTTATTTACCCTTTAAAATCTTCATAGGCGACGTTTAAAAAAATCTACAGGTTGCATGTTTTAAGTTACAGAGAAGGTCTAGGGCTAGAATTATTGCTCTCACTCTACCAATCGCGGCGATACCTCACATGTGTGGTTTGAACACCGTTTACATATGCGGGCGCTGCTCACGTATGTGTTCGCTTCTGCGCGCAAGCTCGTCGGGACGGGGTGCGTTTTCTGGCTCCTAACTTTTTTAGCTGGCTCCTAGATTCCAAGCAAATTTGTCAAACCCTGACTTACACCAGTGCTGGTGGTAATAATGCGCTCGCTCACACCAGTGCTGGTGGTAATAATGCGCTCGCTGACACCAGGGCTGGGGGTTAATAATGTGTTCGCTGACACCAGTACTGTTGTTTTTGAAGTTTGAAAGTTTGCATGCGGCCCCCCATGGCATATGAAAACTTGTCTTGTGGCCCTCAGGTAATTTGAGTTTGAGACCCCTGGTCTAGAGCCTAGCCTATTGATGCTCAGAGGTGTCAAGCTGTGTGCGGAGACGGAGTGGGTGAAGGTGTTTTGTTGTTGATTAAGGAATGTTAAGTAATTACCCTTAGTGTGTGATTAGGGGGGTGGAGATCTCATTGTCCCTTTGAATACTGTCACATGCTTGTACTGTATAAAAAGCTGAGAAGAAACCATTAAAGTTGTCATTACATTTGGAACAAGCACAGAGCTGTGTCTCGTCTTGATTCTGGGCAAATGAAATGGGATCGGGTCCTGTCGGTTGGAGTGTCGATAAGCTGTCGTGACTGGGATGGAAGGTCGTAAACGGTGGTGACCGTTACAGAAGCTATTTAGGATTTTTTTTTTTCCTTTACAACCCCTTTAAAGGGGTTGTAAAGGTTCATTTTTTATTTTCTAAAAGGGTTCCTTTAAGCTAGTGCATTGTTGGTTCACTTACCTTTTCCTTCAAATTCCCTTCTACATTTTTTTTTCTTTGTCTGAATTTCTCACTTCCTGTTTCTCCTCAGTAAGCTTGCCCCCATCATCCAAGCGGTGGTTAGTCAGCCAAAACAGCTTACTGAGTATTAAACAGGAAGTGAGAAATTCAGACAAAGAAAACAAACAGAAAATAAATTTAGAAGGAAATGGAAAGAAAAGGTAAGTGAACCAACAATGCACTAGCTTAACCACTTAACGCCCGCCGCACGACTATTTACGTCCGCAAAATGGCACGGACAGGCAGAAGGGCGGGATCGGGACCCCCCCCCGCTGCGTGCGGCGGGCGGATTCCCTCGGGGAGCGATCCGGGACGACGGCGCGGCTATTCGTTTATAGCCGCTCCGTCGCGATCGCTACCCGGTGCTGAAGAACGGGGAGAGCCGTATGTAAACACGGCTTCCCCGTGCTTCACTGTGGCGGCGCATCGATCGTGTCATCCCCTTTATAGGGGAGACACAATCGATGACATCAGACCTACAGCCACACCCCCCTACTGTTGTAAACACACACTAGGTGAACACTAACTCCTACAGCGCCACCTGTGGTTAACTCCCAAACTGCAACTGTCATTTTCACAATAAAGAATGCAATTTAAATGCATTTTTTGCTGTGAAAATGACAATTTTCCCAAAAATGTGTCAAAATTGTCCCAAGTGTCCGCCATAATGTCGCAGTCACGAAAAAAATCGCTGATCGCCGCCATTAGTAGTAACAATTTTTTTTTTTAATAAAAATGCAATAAAAATATCCCCTATTTTGTAAACGCTATACATTTTGCGCAAACCAATCGATAAACGCTTATTTCGATTTTTTTTACCAAAAATAGGTAGAAGAATATGTATCGGCCTAAACTGAGGAAAAACAAATTTTTATATATGTTTTTGGGGGACATTTATTACAGCAAAAAGTAAAAAATATTGCATTTTTTTCAAAATTGTTGCTCTATTTTTGTTTATAGCGCAAAAAATAAAAACCGCAGAGGTGATCAAATACCACCAAAAGAAAGCTCTATTTGTGGGGAAAAAAGGACGCCAATTTTGTTTGGGAGCCACGTCGCACGACCGCGCAATTGTCTGTTAAAGCAACGCAGTGCCGAATCGCAAAACCTGGCCTGGGCATTTAGCTGCCTAAAGGTCCGGGGCTTAAGTGGTTAAAGGAACCTATTTAGAAAATAAAAAACAAACCTTTCCAACCCCTTTAATTAATAGGAGACCCAAGTTTGTTTCTTTGCTGGAGTTTGCAGATCTTTTGGGCTCCCTGTTGGAACTCCCACATCATTTTAAAGGCTGTATGAACAAACATGCTAGAGTGCCTATCTTCAGTGCTTACTGATCTCTGGCTATAGAGTTACCAGCCTGTATATACCTTATTTGGAAGGTTGATATTATTCACATACTGAGATACTATTAAAAAAAAGAACAAGGAATCAGTGAGTAATATTTACATATTATATTGCTCTACATACTCTAAATGTTAGCAGCCAGCCTTTGACAGAATGTTTATCATATCACTGAGCACTGTATATTTATGATGTAGTAACCTCTGCCAGGAAAACTGTCACAAAGTGTACTAGATTAATCACATGGAGAACTTGGGACTCGAATTTAGTGAGTAGTTTATGAATGTGTATAATCTATATATCATATACTCAGGTCACAATGGGACATTTGCATGGTACAAATTATAAGGGTGCACATATTTAATATTGTACAAATACTTCTACTTGTTCACCTTACACATATCAAAGCATATTGGCACATTTCAGTTGTTGGAACTGTCCCAAAAATAGGGATACATCAAAGCCTTGGATCTAAACTAAAGCTATGCTTGCAGGAAAGATGAAATATTTAGGTCAAGATGTGAACTTATGCTGCTTTAAACCACCAACTCTAATAAAAAAGGATTGCAACTAAATAGAAACCAGGTTTATTATTTGTCATTTAATTTACCAGGTCCAGTGACACATACAGACCCTTTTCTATATGTGCCTTCCTGCCATTATTCTGATCAATCCTGCATGCAGACGTGCAAAACTCTCCTTTATTTAAAGTATGAAAGCTATTGAAATATTATTTTACTGCTCTTGGAAACAAATATTACCCCTCTAGAAGTAATCTCTGCTGTCTAGTCCCTTAAAATGGGCAAATAACAAGGGCCTGGTGGCTTCTCTACCTTGTTTCTGTAACATTTTTGCAGAAGTAGTGATGCCGCGCCTAGTTGCAATGTATAATGAGGTCAAAACCTCCAACACTTTTTTCCTGACTTTTCAATAGCATAATTTGTCATGGTGCCTAAATCAAACAAAGATCCCAGCTTTGATCCAATTAGACACATATCCTCCATGAACATATACTTGAAAGGTCTTACAAATGTTATGCCCCAGAGGCTTAAACTCTGGTTTAAAAATAAAATGATATTTAATTGTGTATTCTTAAATCATAAAAGTACCTTCTATTGATCCCCAGTGTCTCCAACTTTCCAAGTATTTTTTTTTTCTGCAGTAATCTGACTTCCTGTAAGGGATTTGTAGTGTGCATAGAGGAGGGAAAGGAAATGCACAGAGGCAACAAAACACAGTAAAAAAACAACTTAATGAAAAATAAATTACAGTGGCGTTAAGTAGAGTTGGGCCGAACACCCCCCCGTTGTTCGGTTTGCACCAGAACATGCAAACAGGCAACAAATTTGCTATTAAAGTCTATGGGACACGAACATGAAAAATCGAAAGTGCTAATTTTAAAGGCTTATATGCAAGTTATTGCCAATTTTTTTAGGAGCAGTGGGCCAGATTCACGTAGAATCGCGGCGGCGTAACTTATCCTAGATAAGTTACACCGCCGCAATTTTTCATCGCAAGTGCCTGATTCACCAAGCACTTGCGATGAAAACTACACCCGCGGCCTCCGGCGCAAGGCGGGCCAATTCAAATGGGCGTGTGCCATTTAAATTAGGCGCGCTCCCGCGCCGGACCTACTGCGCATGCTCCGTTTCCTAACTCCCGCCGTGCTTTGCGCGCCGGGACGTAATTTTTTTAAACGGCGACACGCGTAGCGTACTTCCGTATTCCCGGACGGCTTACGCAAACGATGTTAAATTTTGATTTTCGACGCGGGAACGACGGCCATACTTTAGACAGCAATACACTTGCTGACTAAAGTTAGGGCACCAAAAAAAACGACTAACTTTGCGACGGGAAACTTGACTACGGACGACGTAGCGAACGCGAAAAACCGTCGTGGATCGGCCATAACTCCTAATTTGCATACCCGACTCTGGTTTACGACGCAAACTCCCCCCAGCGGCATCCGCGGTACTGCATCCTAAGATCCGACAGTGTAAAACTATTACACCTGTCGGATCTTAGGGATATCTATGCGTAACTGATTCTATGAATCAGTCGCATAGATAGAAACAGGGATACGACGGCGTATCAGGAGAAACGCCATCGTATCCCTTTTGTGAATCTGGCCCAGTGATTTTAAGAATACCTAAAGGGAAACAATAAAAATTAGATATTCCTTTAAATATCGTGCTGGGGGGTCCTCTTAGTCTGCCTGTAAAGTAGCACATCTGTCTAATGTGTTTTACAGTCCCACAGCAAGATGACATTTCTAAAGGAACATTTTTTATTTAAATTTGCTTGCGGTTGTAATGTATTTGCGACTCCCGATAATATAGTTAAAAATCAAGGAAGAAAAATGCTGTTAGGGGGGCCCAGTCCAAACCAGGCCCTTTGGCTTGCCAAAATGTAAAAAACTAAATCAGCGCAGGGTCCACCCCAAAATAACTCCACGCCAAAATAAAATAAAAATTGCCGTGGGGTCCCCCCAAAATCCATACCAAACCCTTATCCGAGCATGCAGCCTGGAGGACAGTATAGGGGGGCCACATGCCCTCAACATGGGGAGGGTGCTTTTGGGGTCCTCCCTCAAAATACCTTGTCCCCATGTTGATGAGGACAAGGGCCTCATCCCCACAGCCCTTGCCCGGTGGTTGTGGGGATCTGCGGGTGGGGGTCTTATTATAATTTGGAAGCCCTCTTTAACAAGAGGGCCCCCAGATCCTGGCCCTCCCCCTATGTGAATGGGTATCGGGTACATTGTACACAGAGGCACCACTTTTAGCTGAGTTGAGGCTGCAGCGCTTCCCTCCCTCTCTCTCTCCCCTGCTTTGATTGTCTAGTGTATTCCCACACACAGCGGGGATGTCACGCTGTGATCCCCGCTGTGTAGTACGGAGCTGCATGGGTCTATGTTCGGCGCTCGGTGTAACAAGATCCGCCCCTAGACCGCTCGTGTGATAGTATCAGTGTTACGCCTAAGAAATGAGCCGTCTAGGGGGGCGGGACCTTGTTACACCGCGCTATGAACACAGACCCATGCAGCTCCGTGCCACAAAGCGGGGATCACAGTGGGACATCCCAGCTGTGTGTGTGTGAATACACAAGACAAGCAAAGTGGGGGGGGGGGGGGAGAGAGGGAGGGGAGTGATCCATCCAGGTGAGTCTGTATACACAGAAGGGGGCAGAGTCCGGGATATCCATTAAGACTAGAGCGATCTCTGTGTAGAAAAGTAACAACTACCCACCTCACACCTCCTCCATACCCACCTCAAGGTGTCTGTATTGATAAGGCACAGTCAATCTGCTTTGATGGGGCACAGGGAGGCTGCGGGCACAGTGAGGCTGCATTTAAAGGCACAGTGAGGCTGCGTTCACAGGCACAGAGAGGCTGCATTCACAGGCACAGTGAGGCTGCGTTCACAGGCACGGAGAGGCTGCGTTCACAGGCATGGAGAGGCTACAGGCACAGTGAGGCTGCATTCACAGGCACGGAGAGGCTGCGTTCACAGGAACAGTGAGGCTGCGTTCACAGGCACAGTGAGGCTGCGTTCACAGGCACAATGCGGCTGCATTAACGGGCAGTAAGGGTGTGTTAATGGACACAAAGGGGCAGCAATGATGGGCACAGTGAGAGTGCATTTATGGGCATAGTGAGGCTGCATTCATTGGCACTGTAAAGCTGCATTGATGGGCACAGTGAGGCTGCATTGATGGGCACAGTGAGGTTGCATTGATGGGCACAGTGAGGCTGCATTCATGGGCACCATAAAGCTGCATTTCGTGGGCACAGTGAGGCTGCATTCATGGGCACAGTGAGGCTGCATTTATGGGCACCATAAAGCTGCATTTCATGGGCACACTGAGGCTGCATTCATGGGCACCGTAAAGCTGCATTTGATGGGCAAAGTGAGGCTGCATTTGATGGGTACTGATATGCTTTATGTTAATATTATTAAAGTTGTTGTTATTTAGTTTTGGAACTTAATTTTGCTTTAAACATTTAACAGTGTAATTTTATGAGATCATTTACAAGGGCGTGTTTAGGGGCGGACTTATGGGTGGGGCAGGGGAGAGGTTGGGTGGCACAACTGATGGCGAGTAACTCTTAAGGCCTGGCTAGTGGCTCAGGACTTGAAATTTTGAGCCCTGCTGTACACTGACTGCACTGTATATATATATATATATATATATATATATATATATATATATATACACACTAAACTTCCTGCACACCACTAACTAACCTGTAAGCAGCCTTATATAGTGTGGGGCGTGGAGTTAGCCCCCTGAGCCATGATTGGCTAAAGGCATCCTGCTGCGTGCTGTGATTGGCCAAAGCATGCAGGTCAGGTGCATGCTTTGGCCAATCATCAGACATCAATGCACTGTGATCTCGCAGTGCATTATGGGGCGTTGTGCGGCACTCGATTTTGCCACGAACATCGGGACCATCCCTAGCGTTAAGTATTATCTGTGTAAGGATTATATTTGTAGAATAGGGATATCATTTAGCGTCATTTTAACTGCTGTTTATGGGAACTAATACATTGGGATCAAAAGGCATTTTACCTATAGGGACACATGAAAAAAAAATTCAGTTGACATAGATAAAATAAAATAAAATACAAAGTTGGTACCATCATAATTTGGCTGCAAAAGCAGAAATGCACTTTAAGGTATCCCCCAAGTATAAAATTTGAATGATTTGTGTATTTGCAATGTTTCCTTAAGGCTGGGTTCATATATGTGCGGCCTCGGGTTCGTGTCTGGGATCCGGTCTGTTCACCGGTTCAGGTGTGATTCAGGTCTGAATTTTAGCCTGAATTCACACCTGAACTGAACTCAAACCTGCACAGGACCCTTTTGCAAATCCACTCCAAGGCCGCTCTGGACCTGTGTGAACTGGCTTCATTAATTGCCAGTCACACTTGTATGTCATGCAAACTGGATGCAGGGTATCCAATTCGCAAATATGTTAACCTAGCCTTAAGCCACATTAAAAGTCCCTCCTCCTTCAAAACGCTATTTTAATTTTTTTATGTGGTGCCACTTGCACAAGTGCATGCGGCGACAGGTCTCAACATGTGTTTTGCTTTATTGTTGGGGATTGCCGAAATCAGCCTGAGTGCAGTGACAAAAGTGAGCATTGATGCAGTGAATGGGGTGTTGTGTATCAATGCAGTGGTGGTAGGTGCATGGCCACAGAACAGAGGTGAAGTGAAGGGAAGCACACTGAAGTGAAGTAGACTCAATAAATTGTCACCTGAAGTATTTATTCAAACCCAATAACCACCTGCCTACAAAAGGGTGCACATAGGGCCAAAGCATACTGGGAATCTGCAGTTGCCACTTGTACTGTACTTCTGGACTTCCTCCTCTATTTAGCAGCCAGCAGACCTGAACTTTCTTTTATCATAGTGGCCGTCACTGCCACAAATGGGTTTTAAGGTTTGGTATTTATATGGCGCTTACAATTTATGCAGGAGTTTACATACAGTATATACTGTACATTCACATTGGTTCCTGCCCACAAGGAACTTACAATCAAAAATCTCTTACCTTTCATGCACACACACAACTTTGGAGTGTGGGAGGAAACTCATGCAAGCACAGGAAGAACATGCAAACTTCATGCAGCTAGGGTCAAACCGTGGGAGCCCATCGCTGCTCGGCAGTGCGTTAGAGACTGTGCTTCAATTTATAGTACACATTAGAAATACAAGCTGGCATTGCAGCAACAGCATATTACAGGATAACAGCTTTATTGGTCCTCAATTGACAAGTCTATAGGCAAGTCTATTGTCAAGACTCTTGAGAATAGTAGCCTTCTAATGTTTTTCAAACAGCAATCATTCAGCAAGGGTACCGACTGCATTGTCAAATATAAACTAGAAGGAAAATTGCAAATGCGTGTACAGAAAGTGGTAATAAAAATGTGGCACCCCAAGCATACAACAAAAATTTTAAAATAATTCGATTTTTTTTAGGGTGAAATTAGAATAACAACTCAAACTTAATAGTTGAATACTCTGCAATAAAGGCAGTGCTGCAGTTACATGAGCTAATAAAACACTGGCAGTAATAAAAGCTAGACAATGGATGTGTGTGCTTTTTCAAATACCTGGTTAACTGTGAGCATTGCCAGACAGGGAATCGGTAGGTTTTGTTTATCATTGCTTAATATTGCATGTTTTGTACAGAAGTTCATTTACAAAAAATGAATCTGATTACTCTGTAAATACGGATACATAAAACTGTAAAAAATTGTTGTGAAAAAAGTGATTACTGTCCACAGTTGTCGCTGGGTAGTGTGGAAACAGCTCCAACTCAGGACAGTCCCTTTTCAGTCGCTGAGTGACACTTAGAGACTCTTTGTCCCAAGGATCACAGAGTGACAGACAAGGGAAGACTTAATGGGCTGGTATTTGCTGAGGGTAAACAGCGCCGTTTGCTTACAAAATTCCCTCCTTCCACCTCTGTACACCATTTAACCACTTTACTGCCAACCTGGCATGAAGCATATTCCAGAACAAAATGGCATAAATGAGGTTAAATTCTACTTTTTCTCATCATCATGTTAAAATAAAAATTGCTGTGCGCTGAATCTGCTAGCAGATTTTCGGGAATGCTTACTTGTTCTAGGGGGGCGACATGAACGTACCACTTGCCCCAGCGGTAGACACTTCTTCGGGTACCTCATCCCTGAGTACGGGTACACACAAGCGTATATCACGAGACCTTCATGACGCACAGTTGATAGATGTCTGGCGGCTGCACCATCAAGGAGAACGAGATTATACCTTTTTCTCGTCCCCGCACAAGGTCTACTCGAGAATAGATTATATTTTTGTCCCTCACAATCAGTTAGAGGAGGTCCACAACATTGACATAGGCAACATTACGTGGTCGGATCACGCGCCCATCACCATGTCGCCTTCTTTGTTCCTCAGATCCAGGTTCTGGAGGCTAAATGAGAGTCTCCTGCAAGACCCGACAGTATTGTCGGATGTCACAAACTAAATGAAGCACTACTTCCAAACAAATGATACTGCTGAGTGTGACCCTGGAATCCTGTGGGAGGCCCATAAGGCGGTCATACGAGGAGTATTAATTAAACATGGCGCGAGAATTAAAAAAGGGAAGGTAACAAACACTACTCGATCTGCTGCGCAGGATACAAGACATAGAATCGAAACATAAACACACGCCGGTGGCCTCACTTGAAATGGAGCTAATGTCCCTCAGGAAACAGATAGTAGATCTGTTACACTTTAGAGCCAAGGCAGCACTGCAGGTCTGTCAAAAAGTTTACTATGAATCGGGAAACAAATGCGGGAAATTGTTAGCTAGGACGGTCAGGAAGAAGAGGCTCAACGCATATATTCCCCAAATCATAGCCCCCTTGTGTCAAAGGAAGTCCACACCATCCCAAATAGTGACGGAATTTAGAGACTTTTACTCCTCTCTTTAAAACCTCCCTACCCCAAACGAATCAACAGTACGGGACTATATTCCGGCTTCCCAGATCCCCCAACTGTCGGCGGAGGCGAGGGCAGGACTGGAGGATCCCATTACAGTGGAGGAATTACAGCGAGCGGTAGGCGGGATGAAACCGGGCTAGGCACCTTGCCCGGACGGGTTCACACTGCAGTACTATCGAACACTTATGCCACTTTTAGGCCCTTACATAGTATAGATATTCAACGGTCTAGGAGATGGTGCGCTGCTTCCTAAAGATACTCTTAGGGCGCATATATCCCTTATCCTGAAGGAAGGCAAAGACCCAGCAGCATGTGGCAGCTACAGGCCTATTTCCCTCCTTAATATTGACCTTAAGCTATTCACTAAGATTTTGGCCAACAGAATCTCTCAGTTGAAAGTAGCAAAGGACGGATGGACGGCCGCACACCAAAGAACTCTTGAGTTGTCTTTATTGAAGGAACATGAGCAAACACCGCAAATACACAGCAGAAATCAAAAACAGCCGAAACGTTTCACACTTAGTTAGTGCTTATTCATGGCCACAATTGCACAAAGATTCAGGAACTAAACTATAAGATTCTGACCCGATGGTACTACACTCCTAGCCAACTGCATAAGTTCTTCCCGGCCAACACAGACAGATGCTGGAGATGTCAGATAGAGAAGGGGACCCTCCTCCACCTCTTCTGGTCTTGCCCTCTACTGCAGCAATACTGGACGACAGTCCGCACGGTCACTCAAAAATTCACAGACCATCAAATTAAAGATGACCCAGCCGTTATCTTTCTTCTTGCTACTACACTCCTGGTCCGGAGTTACAAAAAATCGATTGTGAGACACCTCCTGAATGCGGCCAAGGCTTGCATTCCACTTTTATGGAAGAAAACGTATCCTCCGACTGCGGGGATGTGGCTGCGTAGGGTGGAGGAGATCAGGAAACTGGAGGACCTAGTCCGTACAGCTCAAAACAAACAGGAGCAACACTCCCGGTCATGGTTGCTCTGGACCATGTTCATATACTCCGATGAAGGGGTGGCTCTGTTGGCCACTTGAATGACAGCATATGACAAATAGGGTAGATGTCACACCTTTCCCGCGTGGACCAAGCCCCTCAGGTCCCCCCCCCTCTTTTTCCCTCACCCAATTTCCTCCTTTTTTCTTTCTGCTTCACTACACTCTTCTTTCTTCATCTTCCATACACACGTGTTCCAGGTTCAGGGCATCAAAGGATACTAATTGATGTATTGGTGGTCAAGGTCTGGGTAAGGTGACCAGGCCAGGAGCTGTGTTGATGTAGAATAATTTAAGTCCGCCTGGCGTGACTCCCGTGAATAGGTACTTTATATAATTACGGATGGCCTTATAACTACCTGCCGCACCAATATCACTGTTAATGTTGTGCACCTATGTACGTCGGAGTTCCATACAGACGAATTGAATTGCGATAGAATTTTTTTCGTCAGAAAAAAAGAGAACATGTTCTCTTTCTAAGTCCGGCAGAATTTCCCGAAGGAAAAACTCAGATGGGGCACACACACGATCTGACTTTTTCCATCAGAAATTCCGATCGTGTGTACGTGGCATTACATGTTGGCCAGAGATGTTTACCATGTAAGAATATTTGCAGGTTTTCTTTAAATCAGTTTCTTATGCCTGAATTGCTTCACAATGTTAAGATGCTGAAGATCCAATGTGAATGCAAAACCTGCTTGAAGCCAGTCAGACAAAAATCAGATACACTTGCCCATAAATTGTGGATGATTGATAAAGTGTCTAAAACTGATGCCTTCGACACAAGTACTAAGCTCATTAACACAGGCTGTGAGGGTCTGAACATAGAATAAATAATAATAGCTGACCAGTGTTTGCTTCCTACACTCCCCAAATGCTCCTTAATGTTAAAGCTGAAAGAGCTAAAGAGTGCATTCTGAAATAGTGCCTCCAATGTGTGTAGACCAACCTGCTTTGGAAAGGACCAATGACAGATCTTGTGCAGAAAATGTAAAACATGCATTATATACGAACACTAAAGTCCAAACACTTTTGGATAAGGATAATGAGCAATAGTTAGAACCCCAAATACAGTGGGGATCGAAAGTTTGGGCACCCCAGGTAAAAATTTGTATTAATGTGCATAACAAAGTCAAGGAAAGATGGAAAAATCTCCAAAATGCATCAAATTACAGATTAGACATTCTTATAATATGTCAAAAAAAGTTAGATTTTATTTCCATCATTTACACTTTCAAAATTACAGAAAACAAAAAAATGGCGTCTGCAAAAGTTTGGGCACCCTGCAGAATTTATAGCACGCACTGCCCCCTTTGCAAAGCTGAGACCTGCCAGTGTCATGGATTGTTCTCAATCATCATCTGGGAAGACCAGGTGATGTCAATCTCAAAGGTTTTAAATGCCCAGACTCATCTGACCTTGCCCCAACAATCAGCACCATGGGTTCTTCTAAGCAGTTGTCTAGAAAACTGAAACTGATAATAGTTGATGCTCACAAAGCTGGAGAAGGCTATAAGAAGATAGCAAAGCGTTTTTAGATGTCAATATCCTCTGTTCGGATTGTAATTAAAAAATGGCAGTCATCAGGAACAGTGGAAGTTAAAGCAAGATTTGGAAGACCAAGAAAAATATCAGACAGAACAGCTTGCAGGATTGTGAGAAAAGCAGTTCAAAACCCACGTTTGACTGCACGATCCCTCCAGAAAGATCTGACAGACACTGGAGTTGTGGTACACTATTCCACTATAGAGAGATACTTGTACAAATATGGTCTTCATGGAAGAGTCATTAAAAGAAAACCTCTTCTATGTCCTCACCACAAAAATCAGCGTTTGAAATTTGTAAATGAACATATAGACAAACCTGATGCATTTTGGAAACAAGTTCTGTGGACCGATGAGGTTAAAATATAACTTTTTGGCCGGAATGAGCAAAGGTACGTTTGGAGAAGAAAGGGCACCGAATTTAATGAAAAGAACCTCTGTCCAACTGTTAAGCATGGGGGTGGATCAATCATGCTTTGGGGTTGTATTACAGCCAGTGGCACAGAGAACATTTCACGAGTAGAAGGAAAAATGGATTCAATAAAATTTCAGCAAATTTTGGATGGTAACTTGATGCCATCTGTGAAAAAGCTCAAGTTAAAGGGAGGATGGCTTCTACAATGATCCTAAACACACCTCAAAATCCATGGGGGATTACATCAAGAGGCATAAACTGAAGGTTTTGCCATGGCCTTCACAATCTCCTGACCTCAACATAATTGAAAATCTATGAATAGACCTTAAAAGAGCAGTGCGTGACAGACAGCCCAGAAATTTCAAAGAACTGGAAGACTTTTGTAAGGAAGAATGGGCAAAGATACCTCAAACAAGAATTGAAAGACTCTTGGCTGGCTACAAAAAGCGTTTACAAGCTGTGATACTTGCCAAACTTTGCAAGACGCAATTTTTTTTGTTTTCTGTAAATTTGAAAGTGTAAATGATGGAAATAAAATCTAACTTTTTTTGACATATTATAAGAATATCTAATCTGTAATTTGATGCATTTTGGAGATTTTTCCATCTTTCCTTGGCTTCGTTATGCACATTAATACAATTTTTTTACCTGGGGTGCCCAAACTTCCGACCCCCACTGTATATCTATTGTTTGCTGAGATTGCCATTCACTTACTGCCCTAGAGCAAAACAGGTAAGAGGAAATATCCCAAAAGTAGGTGATTTGTTTTTAGAATGTTGTCACCAGATCAGGTGTTCCAGTTTTGAGAGTTACCTGTTCCAACATGTTAGATTTTGCAACACTTTCTGTCCCAGTTATAATGGTCCCCTGGTCAAATAGTGAGCGTCATCTCCCCAGAAAGGGACACAGACAGCAATAAAGAGGTACTACAATATCCAAAACTAAAACATATTTTTGCTTTAGCTATACTTCAGATTTTTTTGCATGCCTGCGGAAATGCTGCTTGGCTGTGATTATCTCCAATCCTTTCTTCACCATATACGGCTGGACTGTGCCACGACTTAGTTGGAATAATTTACACAGCAATAATTTAGGCAATGTTAGTTAAAATATAGTCAGCAAGATGATCAGGTAATAAGCCATCATTTCCACAAGAAGAATTATAAACTTTATAGCACAAAGAACAAATTCAACTGTACACTGATGATCTGCACAGTACTAATAAGTCACTTTGTACTGTAAACTTACTGTGGTACAGTCTGTGGAAATTATTTAATACATGTTTAATAATACAATATGTGCTTTATTAACTGAATGGTAAAATATTTGTAACATTTTCTTCCATCTCACTCTTTTCTTTCTTTTTCCTGTGGTCTTTGCAGGGCTGGGACACGGTAGGAGGATGAGGTGGTGGGGGAGTAACAGGAGGGGAAGCTGCCCTGGGCATAGTTATCACTTTGCAGTGTCATTTCCCAATTGCAATGTTGTAAGGGTCACAGAGCGGGCGCCCTGCACTGGAACACTGAGCGTTCCAACACTAGCCAGCTGTGAGTAAATTCTGTTATAACTTTACTTTGCATTAAATAGGTTAAATTATCTTAACTATTTCCTTATCCTGAAAAGACACTGACTTACGCATAATTAACTGTGAGAGTGGGGTTGAGGGAAGCGTGAGCTCTTCGCTCTTGGCACTGGATGACCTTGTCCCTGCATTGGGTCTTTATCTAATTTTATAGTGCAAAATGCAATGATGTGCAACTATTCAGGTATATCAGGTTTTAGCAATCTTTCAGAGGTTTAATGCCTTTCACAGATGAAAGTTAAAGTTCACATCTGGATGTAGCAGAAATATGTGTTTCTGTCCACATTTCTGCAAATGCGCAGTACCCTTGCAGTGCATGCTCGAAAAACGTGCAAAAACCCTTGACACAAAAAGTGCTTGGCTCAGTGCCCAAATTTTCTATATGAGCTTCTTTAGTGCGTTTTTGGAGCAGAGAGATGCTTATTCAAATGAATGGTGTTGCTCCAAAAATGTTCTATAAAAAATGCAACGTGACAGTGTGAACAGAGTCTAAAGTAGAACTGAAGGAAAAACTTTTTTTCATTTTGAATAGAGTAAGGAATAAGATCTGTCAAGTTATTGACAGGCGGTATTTTGCCATCTGTGTCCAATTGGAGAAATGTAATTGTGCTTCCTGTCCTATAGTCACAACATGAAGTTATGGAAATCCCTGGTAGTCACTAGAGTCTCCAAAACACTTAAAGATTTCCCCTCTATTTCTGTTCTGGTGACAACTCAAAATTTTCGATTTTCCTTAACTTTCACCTTTGGTGATAATGGTCACCGGGTCAAATACAGAGGGTGAATCTTCCTATTGGGAACACAGACCACAATAAACACCTGACTGGTGTTCTGATTCATCTTCACCCAAACTAAACCTAAAAAAGTTTTGCCTTCAGTTATAGTACAAATTCAGTTTATCATAACAGTTTTAGCCAACTTCTACAAGCCCATTCTAAGGTATGGAGTAGAAAAAGAAATAGAAAACTTTTCATGATCTTATAGTTTGAGCCAACAAGTTAACAACCTGTTTATGATATGAACTAAAGTTATAGGGCCTTGTTTGGTGAATGTCTTCTCCACTGAACTTCCACTGAATGATAACAGAAGAAAATTACATTCAATATGCAAGTCTAACCACTTAAATGTCTTGGTGGTCTGCTTGGTATCCCAGATGATGCTGTAGACACTTTAATTGTAGAAAACATGGCTCTTAGTAACACAGAGACAACCAACAATGTTTCATCCAGTTGCCCCTTCACCATTCCAACCCAATCCAGGCAAAGAAAGATCAGAAGATCCTAGTAATACCATGTCATCATGCAACAGGGTTAGAAAGTTTTACCATAGACAACCCTCCCTCCTTCAATTATAGCGCAATTAAAACATTTTGTTTTTAGATACAGTAATCGAGGATTAGCGCATGTTTTTTTGTTGCCTGTGTCCCTAGGGGGAAGTTTCACCCTCAGTTTATATTTGAGCAAGAAGTGATAGGGAAATCTCTCTCTCAAAAAATATATATATCAATTTTTAGCAATAACCCCTTTCTTATTTCCTGTTAAGGCATCACAAGGACAGGAAGTGATGGAAATCTCGCCAGTGGTATCTCTGACAGATACAAATCTAACATAAAAAGTATGTATTTTTCTCCTCTTTATCAAAAAGTAAAAAAAAAAAAAAACATTGCCTGGAGTTCGACTTTAAGCAGCTAATTTAGTCTCATATTTGTTCATTACTGACTCTGCCACATAGAATAGGTCAAGTCATTCTATTTATGCTGGAGCTCTGTAATTCATGTCAGTGGTCGGTACCCCTTGTTCCTTGTTGCTTTGTCAGCAGGAACAGTAATCTGAACATAAACTCCTCAATCCACCTGCTTTAGAACCTTTATTTGGTGACTGTGGATAACTGTACTTGATTACAGGTGCTAAGTACTGGTGCTCACCTCCTTGGATATTAGGACCAGGCAGGGGAAATGAGGGCTGCCAAAATTCTGACTAAATCCCTCTCCTTTTTGGCCCACAGTGCTATCCCTTGTCTTTAAACTGCAAAATGTCAAAGCCTCTGCTTTCCATAGAAGTTCTTACATTTGTCAACTAAAAAAATGCTGAATTTTGCATTAGGAAGGAAGTTCGAGTTAATCAGGGCCTACGTCTTACAGGGCTGCACATGGATTTATTTGAAGATTAATACAGCTACATGCTGGCCTCACAAGGTGTGAGTATATCAGCACTGTTTACATCTTAGGAAACTATTTAAAGGGGTTGTAAAGTAGAAAAAAAAAATCCCTAAATTGCTTTCTTTACCTTAGTGCAGTCCTCCATCACTTACCTCATCCTTCGATTTTGCTTTTAAATGTCCTTATTTCTTCTGAGAAATCCTCACTTCCTGTTCTTCTGTCTGTAACTACACACCGTTATGCAAGGTTTTCTTCCTGGTGTGGAGAAAGCCTCTTGAGGGGGGAGGGGGCGAGCAGAAGTGTCAGGTCACCCACTAACACACAGCTCCTTTCTCTATCTGCAAAGTAGAGAGTGTCCTGACTTGCCTGCTTGCCCCCTTCCCCCTCAAGAGGCTTTTTCCACACCAGGGAGAAAGCCTTGCATTACGGTGTGTAGTTACAGACAGAAGAACAGGAAGTGAGCATTTCTCAGAAGAAATAAGGACATTTAAAAGCAAAATCGAAGGATGAGGTTAGTGAAGAAGGAATGCACTAAGGTAAAGGAAGCTATTTAGGGGGAAAAAAATCCTTTACAACCCCTTTAAGCCTGGTCAGGTTTGCTTTAACACTTTAATAATGGATTTTTAAATATAGATAAAGCTGGAAGATCTCTGCTCAATTCTCCTGTCTCTGGTCTCCACTAAGCCATGTACGATATGGAGAAACTGCTGGTATAGAGATATGCCTTGAATTGTGCCTGCATGGTCGACTGCCCTCATATGTCTATTACAACTCTAATTTAAATTAAGGATGCAGCCTTTGCACTAATTATAACATTACTCTAGCACCTGTTTTTCTTTATAATGATTACCTGTATTAAGCAGTCTGCCACTTACGCAAACTCAGCTTTAGGTACACAAAGTTCAAGAGTGATGAACAAGGAGTCAGACTGTCAAATGGAGCTGAGAGAACATCTGAACACTACATTCAGATAATGGAGAAATATCTCCTTAGGGTGTTCCTGCCAATGTGTTTTTTCATTGCTGCCCATGTAAATAAAAAAAAAATCTACTGGATGCAACAAACACAAAAAGTTAAATGTTAAAACAATAGTAAGCATTGTTTCATAAATAGAATCAGAAAAGGTTAAAAATGGGTAAATTCTGTTTGGAAAAAAGCTTTCAAAAATAGGATTTATGAATTGTCGTAAAATTCTTACTTGGAGTACAGGGACACAGAGTGAAGTATTCAGGTACATTGGGTTATGACAGCCTTCTATGTCTGGGAAACACTAACTGATCTGGGGGAGTGCGCTTTGTCAGCTAAAGGCAGACGATAGTGGAACATGAAGCAGGCTGTTCCCTACGGGGGCCTTCAAGAGTGATGAACAAGGCTTCAAACTGTCAAAAGGGAGCTGAGAGAACATCTGAACACTACATTCAGATAATGGAGAAAAATCTCCTTAGGATGTTTAGGAGCTGGTCAAAGAGATGACAATGAAACAATGCTGGTTAAAGTGAACGGAAGAAACCACATTGGGAAGAAAAGAACACTTTGGCTTCAAAACAACCTTACCTTTGTGTAGGACAAAAAAATAGTTCTTTACAGGTTTTAGATTGTAACGAGCAGGGCCATCTTATTCCACTTATGTTTAATTGTATTGTAACTGTACTGTCTGTCTTCGTGTTGTAAAGCACTGTCCAAACTGTTGACGCTATATAAATCCTGTATAATAATAATAATGACAAGTTAAAGCCACCAGTCCAGAGACTTGCCTCGCTGATGTAATGGCAATGAGAAAGACAACCTTGTGATTAAGGTTAGTCAGAGGAATATTCCTAACAGGTTCAAGAAGTTTCTGAAGAACTGACTTAACCAGGTTGAGATCCCATGGTGTTACTGGGGAATGTACAAAGGGGTAATATAAGCCACACCCTATAAGAAGGCCTTTACCGAGGCGTGACAGCCAAGCAATTTTTGAAAAAGAACCATTAAGGCTGAGACTTGACCATTGATGGTATTCAAGGTCAACCATTGATCCAGATCAGACTAGGAAAACTTGAGTAAGGAGAGAGGAGTGCATAGTGTCCAGAATAAGAAAACTCTTAATGAAGAATATAATCGGTTTTTGGAATTGCCCCCCCCCCCCCTTCTTCAGGGTTGTTAGTACATTTTAATGGAGATTGGTAGGCTCCACGATTGTACCTAAGTTACTTAGGAAAGCTGATGACTGTTTGTGAGATGCAGAGGCAGACTTCCAGAACCATTGCCTTTGTGCTTATGATCTGCCATCCTGCCAAGGTACAAGGTGAGAGACTGTGAACAATAGTACTCCCAAATTGCTTTTAAACTAGTAAGAGCAAATGTTGTCTATGACTAGGTTACTGTGATGCTGCGTACACACGACCGTTTTTAATGTCATGGAAAAAACAACGCTTTTCTCGACATGATTCTTGTCAAGCCTGCCTTGCATACACACGATCGTGAAAAAAAAAATGCTCAAGCAAAGCGCGGTGACGTACAACACGTACAACGGCACTATAAAGGGGAAGTTCCATTCGGATGGCGCCACCCTTTGGGCTGCTTTTGCTAATTTTGTGTTAGTAAAAGTTTGGTGAGAGACGATTCACGCTTTTCAGTTTTCGTGCTTTTCAGTCTGTTACAGCGTGACGAATGTGCTATCTCCATTACAAACGCCAGTGCTATCCATCCCTGTCACATCTGAGAACTGTGCCGGATCCGCAGCTGTGGGCGCGATATGACATTAAAACCCTAAGAGATGTCATGCCGGAGGGTCGTTTGCTCTCTTTTGGCGTGTTAAAAACTAAGGGCCAGATTTACGTAGAATTGTGGCAGTTTTCATCGCAAGTGCCTGATTCACAAAGCACTTGCGATGAAAACTACACCCGCGGCCTCCGGCGCAAGGCGGGCCAATTCAAATGGGCGTGTGCCATTTAAATTAGGCGCGCTCCCGCGCCGGACCTACTGCGCATGCTCCGTTTCCTAACTCCCGCCGTGCTTTGCGCGCCGTGACGTCATTTTCTTGAACGGCGACGGGCGTAGCGTACTTCCGTATTCCCGGACGTGTTACGCAAACGACGTTAAATTTTACATTTCGACGCGGGAACGACGGCCATACTTTAGACAGCAATAAGTTTGCTGACTAAAGTTAGGGCACCTAAAACGACGACTAACTTTGCGACGGGAAACTAGACTAGCGGCGACGTAGCGAACGCGAAAATCCGTCGGGGATCCGCCATAACTCCTAATTTGCATACCCGACGCTGGTTTACGAAGCAAACTCCCCCCAGCGGCGGCCGCGGTACTGCATCCTAAGATCCGACAGTGTAAAACTATTACACCTGTCGGATCTTAGGGATATCTATGCGTAACTGATTCTATGAATCAGTCGCATAGATAGAAACAGGGATACGACGGCGTATCAGGAGAAACGCCGTCGTATCCCTTTTGTGAATCTGGCTCTAAGTTTAAACTTCCCCCCTGGATGTTCTTCAGATTCCTTCAGCTTTGGCATGCGATCAGAGCGCAGTTTCCAGACCTTATCAGGGTGGAGCCCCACTCGGTGGAGAGACTCCTTACTTCGCGTATTGTGGACAGGGTGCTCTCCTCTATTTACTTTAGATTGACCTGTGCTGGGGGGGCTGGGGCCTCGTGGGCCTTCTCGGCCTGGCAGCGGGACTTGCCGGCACTCACATCGGAGGACTGGTCGGAGGGATTGCAGCAGTGCATTCCCCTTATGATATCAGCGAAGGAGCGCTTCATTCAGTTGAAATGTATTCACAGGGTTTATTATATGCCTCAGAGGCTCGCGGTTATTTACCACACCTCTGAGGATAAATGCCCTAGATGCAACCGAGACGTGGGGAGTTTTATCCACGTGGTCTGGCTCTGCCCGAGGGTCCAGGAGTTTTGGCGGCTGGTAGCGGCTGAGATTGAATCGATTGGTGGCGTGGCTGTTGGGCTGAATCCCTTGATCCTATTGCTGGGTATCACAGATAACCTCCCTACCTCCACACATAAGAAGCTTTTTATCTTCTATGCAGCATTTTATGCTTGAAAGGCAATCCTACTTTAATGGAAGACAGCTGACCCGCCTGGTTTGTCTGCCTGGCGGAAGCTGGTGAACGACACCCTCCCCATGTTTAAGCTAACATACATGGGACGTAACTGCCCCAAGAAGTTTGATAAGATCTGGGGGGCTTGGGTGGCGGCCAGGAGACTGACGGTCTAATGTGTTTGGGTCTAGTTGTATGCCCTTTTTCCTCCGGGGTGGTCCTGGGCTTTCCCCCACCCCTCCCTGGTTTGTGGTATGGGATAGTGGGGCCTTCGCACTTAGGTTTTGGTAATAATTCCATGTTTGGGACTCACTGTGGACGCACGCTGTAATAGATGGTTTGGTCACTCCATTTGGCTTGCTGGATGGGATGTGGCCCCTCCCTCTCCTCCCCCCTTCCCTCTCCCCTTCCCCCTTTCTTTCCTCTCCCCCATCTGGATAAGCTATCGTGATGTTCTACAATGAAGTTGGTTTTCCTTGCACTGTCTGTAACAACTGTTTGGAGCCTTGTGGCCCTGTTTGTATTACTTGACTGGTATAAGCATGTAACCATTTGATTTTCTTGAATAAATATTCCTTCTGTTAAAAAAAAAAAAAAAAAAACGCCAGTGCTCCCATCTCATAACTTGCTTCTGAGCATGCTCGTTTTTTTCCCGTCGTTAAAGCCTACACACGGTCCTTTTTCACGACGTGAAAAACGACGACGTGAAAAACGCTGAGACAAATTAGAGTGTTCTAAATTTTTAATGCCCATTTTTCACGTAGAGAAAAATGCTCTGGAGCCCACACACGATCGTTTTTAATGACCAAATTAAAAAATTTAATTTTTCTCGTCATGAAAAATGGTCGTGTGTACGAGGCATAAGACGGAAGTAAGCCCAGGTAACATCCAGAGGAACCTAGATTTGATGTAGGTGCAGATGAGATGGCGGAAGGTGATAAAGTCCATGCACACATATGAAAATAACAGCATAACCCAATGTACCTGAATACTTTTTGCTTTGTCCCTTAATGTGTAAATAAGAAATATCTGTTAAGCAGGTTTATAGCATATGTCACCCTTCTGTGGATGGGAAGAATAGATACGCCATGCTGACTGACTCTTCACACTACCAAGGTTCATATTAATGTATTTGTGAGCACTTGCTGAAATGCTCCTAAAGAAGAATTACAAGGGATGTAGATGATTCTATCTTAGACACAACAGGCCTCCAGGTTCTTTGCAGAGGGGAATGTGGAAGAGATATACAGTAAGCTGAGAATACGCAGGACCGTCCGGAATGCTGGGCATGAGTAAGAAAACTAGCAGAGTAGTAGACACGGAGATCATATAGAGAGGGGAACAGACATTTCCAAAACTTTTGTGGATTGCTACAGAAATAAGAGTTTCTTTAGGTATTAAAGTAAAATATTGATAGTATTATTTCCATTATTAATGCATTGGAATAAACACAGAAGCAATCAATGAAAAATAAACAACTTATAATATTGAGAACATTTAAATTTTTTTTAGATGTGCAGGTACTGCAAAGGGTTCTCTTCATGAACAAAGTCTTAGTAGGAGTAGTTAATTCACTAATCCCGCAATGCCCCAAAGATGCTGCTTGCGGGACTTTTTTTCTCGTCCTGAAAGCGGAGTGCTTTTACACTGGGGTGGCTTGAGAGGCACTTTTCAGGCACTTTACAGATGCTATTTTTACCTCAAAAACACCTGAAAAGTGTCCCAGTGTGAAAGTAGCCTAACTGACAACTGAAACAGATACATATTCAAAGCCTACTGCACATCAAGGACAACCATATTGGGGGGTTCAGGATAGCAGCTTTGCAGCCAAGAGGATGTGCATGTGGGACTGCAGGGTGCTGTACTGGACATGCCAGAGGTCCCAGTGAGTAGATCACAGTTGTCCCTAGGATAAGGTGACTAGATTTTTTAAATGAAATCCGGGGACATATTTTTTCTTTACTAGTAATGGCAACAATCAGCGATTGTAGATGTAGCGCTCACCCCCGAAGGGGCCGCTGGTTGATTTGGGATTGGCGTATTAAGTTACCAAATTTTTCTGTCTAGGGGTAGTACTTGTGAGTGTGGATAAAAAGAGCAAGTGTCCAGCCAGTAGCATGAGTTTTCAATGCTTTATTCCAAGGCCAACATGGCCAACATCAACATGACACACAGTAGAGAAAAGGGTTGATGAGTAGGAAGAACTTGTAGCATCAGGCCTTGGATATCAGAAGCATAGAGAGCAAGCCTGCTCTGAGCACAGACGATTCAAAACGTCGCCACCCTTGCCAGGGTGGGTAAGTGCCCCCTGGACAGGCAATTAACTTGAACCTGGCAGCCAAAGGGTCACTTGCAATAATCAAATCACTGGGAGGAAACAATGCCTCTGCCACAGGCTTAGTAAAACTTCTCAGTATAGTCAAAGCGTAAGGATAACTAATCCTCCCAGTAAGTCCTATTCTGTAGGGTCACCTACTGACAGCAAAAAAGGGGTACCTGTCATGTGGCGTGGTGACCGAATCCCCGGTGGTTCGTCCAGGCCTCGCAAACAACTCTGTACTTAGGTTCTCCCGAGCCAATCCCCCACCGTTCAGCTCCCATTTTAGGATCTGGAACCCAGCAAGCCGCTGGGGTCCCTCTCTTCATCAAAAGAAGGCTCCGCGGTTATGAGCCTATACTCACAGCCAAAAGCTAGAATAAAGATAAACGAGACTATGTCGGAACCCTTTGAGATATGGAATGGGACGCGGCAAGGTTGTCCCCTGTCACCAATAATTTTTATTTTGACACTTGAACCCTTTCTGAGGATGATAAGGAGGAATACCGATATTAGAGGTATCTGTGTAAAGGGAGGAACATACAAGTTAACCGCTTTTGCGGATGATTTGATGTTTTCTCTTACGGAACCTGTTTTATCTCTTCCCCCATTGCTGGCTGAGATTGCTGAATATGGCGCGTTATCAAATTTTAAAGTAAACTATGACAAGTCGGAGGCAATGGGGGTGGAGATGAACATGGTACAACAACGACAATTAGCCGCCTCTTTTATGTTTAAATGGACAAATTCTCATATTGGATATCTGGGGACTAAAATCCCGAAGAAATTAAATAGAATCTTAGAGCTTAATTTAGCACCATTGATAAGGCAAATAAAACGTGATTTACAGAAATGGGATAAGGAGGTTTTTACCTGGTTTGGCAGGGTCAATATTATAAAGATGAATGCAATGCCTAGGATATTATATCTATTACAGACACTCCCTACCAGTATACCCCAAGGGTTCTTGAAAGAGATCAGAATGAAGTTTGCGGGATTCATATGGGCAGGGAAACCAGCCAGAGTCAGAAGAGATATCTTAACTTTACCTAAAGAAAAAGGGGGCATAGGTTTCCCAGATCCACTCGCATACTATGAGGCTGTACATTTGTCAAGAGTTCTTGACTGGTGTGTTACCCCGAAGACTAAACCATGGATTCTCTTCGAACAGGCAATGATAGAAATACCGTTGGAAGGACTAATTTGGCTTTCTAAATCCATTTTACCACAATCAGTTAAAAAGCATCCAACAATAGGGACGACAATCATGGTGGTGAAAAAAGTATTTAGAAAATCAAATGATGAAACAGAAGCAAATCCTCTAACTCCGGTCCTGGGAAACCCGGCATTTATGCCGGGTGTAAATGACCCAGGGTTCGAGAATTTAAAAAGACAAGGCAAAACCAGATTGATCCACTTTCAGAAGGAAAATCGGGTGATGACATGGGAGGAAATTGAAAGTGAACTAGCTGAGGTTCTAGAACCATTCAGGCGAAGACAGCTAAGGGGTTTCCTGCGATCAATACAGAGCCAGACAACAGTGAGGACGAGTTTGTCGGAATTTGAGAAATTATGTCTTAAGGGAGAGGCGATGAGACATTCGTTATCAATATTTTATTCCCTGGTAAATGAACTTAAAGCTCCACAAGAAATAGGCTTTATACAAGCTTGGGAGAGAGACCTAGGGGTAACTTTTACAGAGAACCAGAAGGGAAAAATTTTTGAGTTTAATCATAAAGCCTCTCTAGCATCCAAATATCAGGAGGGAGGATATAAGATCCTGAGCAGGTGGTATAGGACCCCGGAAGTGTTAAACCAAATTTTTCCACAAGCGTCAAATCTTTGTTGGCGATGTTTAAAAGAGGAAGGAACTCTGATACATATCTTTTGGAACTGTGAAGGAGTGAAAGAATTTTGGAGGATGGTATCTGAGGAAATAGAAGAGATAACTGAAATGTCTCTTGGAGAGAACCCAGCGGTCTACCTGTTGTTAGACATCCCTATATCAGTAGTTAAATATAAAAAATCTTTGGTAAGACACTTATTAATAACAGCTAGAGCGTGCATTCCAGCTTTATGGAAGAGCATGTGTTCACCAAGTAGACCTCAATGGCATGAAAAAATCAGGGAAATCCAATGTATGGAAAATCTCACGATGGCTCTGAGGGAACAGGAGGGGAAGTATAGGGAGATATGGGCCCCCTATGATAGGTATAGGGAACGAGGGGAGTAGGGGGGGGGGAGAGGGAGGAATGGAAAGTATTGGGGTTTTTTTTTTTTTTTTTTTTTTTTTTTTTTTTTTTTTTGCCCGGACCCGGGAAGGTCTTTTTTTTTTTTTTGGACAAGGGGTCCGGACATTGGGGTGGGCGAGAGGGAGATTGGGTCTCTCAATTCCTTAAACAGAGAGAGGACAGGTTAAATGGCCTGGGGGAATAGGAAATAGGAAGAACGAGAAATCATTATTTTTTTTTTTTAGAGATAGGTCAGGAACAAGTATAATGTATAGTGGTTTGATTGTTGGCTTTTGTTTTCTGATATGATAATATCCCTGTTCTTATGGAATTGTGAAATGAGGAAAAATGAAAAATAAAGAATTATAAAAAAGAAGGCTCCGCGAGGGGCATAGCTTCAGCCAGGCAGGCCATGAGGACGGGGGGCCCTTGGATGCGCACACCAAGGGGGTGGATGCCGCACCTGGATCTCGGGCCCCGCAGAGAACAACCAAAAAATGGCTGGTGCCACAGATATATATCCCCCGCCAGCACGCCCAAAGAGGGAAAAAAAAACTCTGATTGGCTGCTGGGGAGAATGGTTCTGTCAGAACCCCTATAGCGCCAACTGTCGCCCAGGGGTGGCAACGCACCCCTGGACACACAGACTGACCCACGAAGCAGTTCCGAACTGGCAACAGCACAAACTAACAATTAGTGAATGGGAGCAACTGAAATCTCCCATTCCCCACTAACTTTAGCGTAACGCCCCACTAACTTTAAAGGGGGGGGGGGCGCTACATAGATGTATAGGCAAAATTGTATTTTTCATTTTGGATAGATGAAGGGAGGGTTATAATCCCTTTCAGATTTATTTGCGCCATCTGTGTCCCATTGAGGAGATTTTTCTGTTCACTTTCTCACCCATAGCCCAACAGGAGGTGAGGCAGTGAGGAAAACTCTGCAAATGAAGGGAATTTCTTGGAGACCCCCAGGTTTACCTGAACTAGTGTCCCCATTGGAAGATTTCCCCTTTATGACTTTTCTGGGGAAAACCCCAAATTTGGGATTTTATTTTATATTCACTTTCAATGATAATGGTAAGCAGGACAAATAGAGGGGGTAAATCTCCCTAAAGGGGGGGGGGGGGGCACAGACAGCAATAAAAACTGACAGGTGTTCTAAGCCATCCCCGTTGTATCCAAAACAAAACAAAAAAGGTTTTGCCTTTAGTTATACTTTAATAACTACTGACCCCTGGACTTTGCACTACTTATATTGTACTACTAGCCCCAGCACTCTGTGTTGCTTACTTCTGACCTTTGCAGTCTGCCTAATTTACCACTGATCCATGCACTCTGCGTTACTTACCACTGACCTCTGAACTCTGCGTTACTACTGACCCTTGAACTCTCCATTATTCACCACTGACCTTAAAAATCTTCAGTACTTACTACTAACCCCCAAACTCTGCATTCGTTACTCCTGACTTCTGAACTCTGCTTTACATCTGACTCCTGTGTTACTTACTACTGGCCCCTTCACTGTTCATTACTACTAAATTCTGAACTCTGTGTTGCTTACTACTGACCTCTAAACTACTTAATACTGATCTCTGAACTATGCCTTGGTTACTACTGACCCATGCACTCTGCATTACTTACCACTGAGCCCTTAACTTTGTGTTACTACTGATCTCCTAACTCTGTTATTTTCTACTAACCTCTGAACTCTGCATTAGTGACCTCTGACATTTGCAATATCCACTTTATTGATCATACCTCCATACCTATGTCTGTAATGTTTTTTATTCTAGCCATGTATGTACATCTTGGTGTCTCCTATTTGAAATCTGTTTAGGTTTAAAGTGGACATGGTCAATGGGGTATCTGGTAACATTATGCCCTGTACACACGATCGGTCCATCCGATGAAAACGGTCTGATGGACCGTTTTCATCGGTTAACCAATGAAGCTGACTAAAGGTCAGTTGTGCCTACACACCATCGGTTAAAAAAACGATTGTGTCAGAACGCGGTGACGTAAAACACAACGACTTGCTGAAAAAAATTAAGTTCAATGCTTCCAAGCATGCGTCGACTTGATTCTGAGCATGCGTGGATTTTTAACCGATGGACGTGCCTACAAACGACCGTTTTTTTTTCTATCGGTTAGGTATCCATCGGTTAAATTTAAAACAAGATTGCTTTTTTTAACCTATGGATAAATAACCGATGGGGCCTACACACGATCGGTTTGGTCCGATGAAAACGGTCCATCAGACCGTTCTCATCTTTTTGGCCGATCGTGTGTACGCGGCATTACTCTTTTCTGTAAGCATAAGCATTATTTAGTACTTACTACCATTCTATTCTTCTGCAGACTAGTAAAGGGACTGCCCTACAACTTTTGTTTCTATTCAATAGTGTTTTAATACAGTATAACAATGTCACCTTTATTTTAAAGCTACTGCATAGATACATACTAGTTTCTGCCTGATGCACAGTACTTATAACTTATACCATATTTGCATTGGTGTTACCTATTCTGTTCTGGTTTATGGTATATTTAGGTTAGGTTTGGCAAACGCAGGATAAACTGTCTCCTAAAATGACACGATTCCCGTTGAGGTTCGACCACTTCATTAGAAATGCGCTGCATGGCTTGTGACTGAGATAGCTGTTAAAGTGGTTCTAAAGGCTGAAGGTTTTTTTTCTTTTACTCTAATGCATTTACTGCATTCAAGTTAAAATACCTTCCCATTGGAGTAAACCCCCCAACCCCCAGGCCCCCCTTATACTTAGCTGAGCACGATCTCAATTCAGCAATGTGCACAAGAGCAGCTGCTCTCTCAGCTTCCTCCCTCCTTATTGGCAGGAACAAGTGCACTGACACTTATTAAAATCACTAATGAGAGTGAACACAAGAGGGCACCCAAGTCCTGCAGCCCTAGGCTTCATGTACATTTGAATTACTTTGAGCGTTGGTCACGCCTTGATTTTACCACAATTTTGCATGTTTTGCAGGCGGTGGTCAAAACCTTCCTATCCTGAACACAATTCTTCCGCGTTCAGGAGAGGGAAGTTAGGGGAGGTTGAACCTCCTCTAACCTCAGCAGCCTCTTAAACAATCCTAAAAGCCTATGTGTACATGGACACATAGGCTTTTATGCTCTGCCCCCCCGTGAGCTCACTGGATCATTAGGCTGTGGAGGGGGCGGGAGCGGTGGCTCAGGCTCTAAGTGGCTCACTGAGAGGCTGAGCCGGATGACGGTCCAGGCATGTGGGCAGATGCCAACCATATGGTCGCATACTTTCCCAAGACTGGACCAGCTCTGTGACATCAGCCGACAGTAGGCTTCAGACATTGGAGCGGTGAAGGAACGGTGTGTATACCACTCCTCCATCGCTGCTGCCCATTGCAATCAATGGGACAGCCCGGCTATACCTCTTTCTCGGCCGCTAGCGGGGGTTAAATGCATTATCAGATAACTCAGTTCACAGACACAGTGTAAAGAGCTGATTTAAGTGGCTCAATATCATGTGATCACTATGATGACCAATCACAGCAATCCCAGACGTAAACAGTGTAGTGTTTACATCTTAGAGCCTGCCACATCCTCTTACAATGGAGAAAGGGGAGGAAGGAGGAACCAATGAATGAATAAATCATTAATTAGTTCCAGATGATAATTTTCAGCTGCAGGGTAGGAGGGGGTTACTTGTTGGATCATTTATTTTAACCCTCTCAACCCCCCCTCCTCTCCTGTGCATCTGATTTGCATCCAGTCTCTTATGTGACCTGTATATTAATCCATAACCTCCCTTATCCTGCACATCTGTACATGTAAAGTATCTAGTGCACCGTTACCAAGCTGAGCACCATGTTTTAATTTCCTCAATAACAGCATGTGTCTGCATTTCCAGAAATGTGCGGTGGAATTAATAAAACTGGAGAGTGCAAAATCGGGTGCAGCTGTGCATATTAGCCAATCGGCTTCTAACTTCAGATTGTTCAATTAAGCTTTGACAAAAAAAAACTGGAAGCTGATTGGTTGCTATGCACAGCTGCACAAGATTCTGTACTCTCTGGTTTTAGTTAGGCCCCTTTCACACTAACCCAAAGGCTTTCACAGTGAAGCGGTGCTCTAGCAGGACCGCTCCAAAAGTCCTGCTAGCCGCATCTTTGGAGCGGTATAGGAGCGGGGTGTTTACCGCTCCTACACCGCTCCTTCCTATTGAAATCAATGGCAAACTGCGGTAAAACCGCCGGCAATGCGCCTCTGCAGAGGTGCTTTGCGGGCGATATTAACCCTTTTTCGGCTGCTAGCGGGGGTTAAAACCGCACCGCTAGTGGCCGAATATTGCCGTAAATACGACAGTATAGCGGCGCTAAAAATCGCTCTGCTATACCGCCATCGCACCTCCCTTGCCCTGTGTGAAAGGAGCCTAAACCATCCCCTATGTGTCGAAAATTAGGTCAAATAGAGGGGGCAGATCCACAGACAGAGTACGCCGGCGTATCTACTGATACGCCGGCGTACTTTCAAATTACCCGCGCCGTATCTTTAGTTTGAATCCTCAAACCAAGATACGACAGCATCTGAGTTAGATCCGACAGGTATACGTCCTCGTACGCCTTTCGGATCTAAGATGCAATACTTCGGCGTCCGCTGGGTGGCGTTCACGTCGTTTTCCGCGTCGGGTATGCAAATTAGCTATTTCCGACGATCCACGAACATACGCGCGGCCGTCGCATTCTCTTACGTCGTCTCTAGTCGGCTTTTTCCGGCGTATAGTTAAAGCTGCTTTTTTGCGGCGTATAGTTAGATTTGCCATGTTAAGTATGGCCGTCGTTCCCGCGTCGAAATTTGAATTTTTTCTTTTTTTTTGTGTAAGTCGTCCGTGAATCGGGATGGACGTAAGTCACGTCTAAGTTTAAAAAATTACGTCCTTGCGACGTCATTTCGCGCAATTCACGGCGGGAAATTTAGGGACAGCGCATGCGCAGTTCATTCGGCGCGGGGACGCACTTCATTTAAATGAAACACGCCCCCTACTCGCGGATTTGAATTAGGCGCCCTTACGTCGCGAGAGATAGACTACGCCGCCGGAACTTACGGCGCGAATTCTTTGAGGATTCAAAGTTTAAAAATGTAAGTTACAGCGGCGTAGTGTATCTTCCATACGCTGCGCCCATGCAGATCTCTGTGGATCTGCCCCGAGGTGTCTACTTTCCATTCAAGCATTTTTTATTTATATGTTTTATGAAAAAAAAAAAAAAGTTTTTAAGTTTTCAGTCTTTTTTTATTTTACATAAACATTTATGTAAAAAAATAAATAAAAAAAAACAGTGGTTAATAAATACCAGCAAAAGAAAGCGCTATCTGTCTCAAACAATGATATACAATTCATTTGGGTATAGGGCTGCATGATGGAGTATCAGTCAAACCATCACAGCACCACTTTGTTTGACTTGTTTAATGTTGTTCTTACTTTGTGAATGCATATCTAAATTCTTAATAAAAATGATTTTACAAGAAAAAAAAAATCTATCCCAGGACCAAAAACTGAAAAGTTGGCCTTTTAATGAAAGGGTATATAATAGCATTACAAACACTAACTATAGTTGACAATTACAAGCTTGAAAATATCCTTTCATGTTGAGTGTTGAGAGTGCTGCCTGTCTGCTGACTATCTCTTACCACAACTTCCGGGATTCCCTGCATGCTTTGCAGCTTCTACTCTGCTGTCTACTTTCCATTGAAAACACAGCATAGTGTCACCCCTAATGTAGTGTCCCCTGTGCCCTTCACCTCTCCCACCCCGTTAAAAAGCAGCATACTCTCCCCTTTACATACCCCCACTGCAGTCTCCTTTGCCCCTCAAAGCAATTTCCTCTGTCCTCTTCACACCCTCCCCCCACTAGGGTTGCCACCTCATCCCTTTAAAACAGAACACATATGAATTACACAGGTTCTGAGGCTAATTAAGGTGGTAATTAGACTCATTTGGTGCCTTTCCTGCATTAAATTAGCCTCAGAACCTGTGTAATTCATATGTGTTCTGTTTTAAAGGGATGAGGTGGCAACCCTACCCCCCACTGTAGTGTCTTCTGCCCACCCAAGCAATGTAATTTGTCCCCCTCATACACTCCCCATCCATTGTAGTGTCCTCTACCCCCCCCCAAATAAATTTTCCTCTGTCACCTTCGTACCCTCCCACCCCACAGTAGTGTTCCCTGTCCCCTTCACCTTCCCCCACTTTAGTATCCCCCCAATGCAATGTCCTCTGTCTCCTACATGCACCCCTCCCCCCCACTGTAGCGTCCTCTGTCCCCTTCACACCAGTGTGTAGGTAGCACTCTCCTACCTTACACTGGTGTATAGCAGAGCAGAGAGCAGGAAGTATGACAATACTGGATCTTTAAGAGACTAAATCAGGGGTAGGCAACCTTTTAGAGGTTTAGATCTACCTGGTCAACATGGAAGAAATCAAAGATACTGGGGGGAACAGGGGGGGGGGCACCTTTTAGCTATGAAGTGCCCACTGCTCCCCACAGTAGGGACCTCTTCCCCCATACAGTAGTATCCCTTTGCTCCCCCCTGCAGTAGGGTCCTCTGTCCCTCTTACTATTGCAGTGTCCTGTGCCCCCCAAAGCAAAGCAGTGTCTTCTGTCCCCCTTCACATCACCCCCCCAACTGTAGTGTCATCTGTCCCCCCATAGGAGTATCCTCTGTCCCCTTCACATCACAACCCCCCACTGTAGTGTCATCTGCACCCCATAGCAATGTCCTGTGTCCATTTCACACCCTCCCCTCCACTGTAGTGTCCTCTGCCCCCCCAAAGAAATGTCCTCTGTCCCCTTCACACCCATTCCCCACTGTAGTGTCCTCTGCACCCCCCAATGTAGTGTCCCCTGTCCCCTTCACCCCCCACTGTAGTGTGCTCTGACCCCCTAATGCAATGTCCTCTGTCCCCTACACACACCCCTCTCCTCGTTGTAGTGTACTCTGCCCCCACCCCCCATGTGATGTCCTCTGTTCCCTTCACACTCCCCCAAATGCAGTGTCCTCTGTCCCCTTTTCATCACCCCCACATTGTCCTCTGTCCCCCCAATGTGATGTCCTCTGTCCCCTACACCCCCCCCCTCCACTGTAGTGTCTTATATCTCCTTCACACCAAGTATCGGGAGCTTTCCGTCACACTTTAGCATCGACATTAAAGCCCACCTGCCCAGAGGCCACATACAGTACAGTATATGTGTACAGCCATCAGGAACAAGGTTAAGATGAGGTTTAGGCGTTAGGTGAAGGTTAAGAATTATATATAAGTTGGAGGTTAAGGGTGGTTGCAGTATTGCTGTATCAGATTGGGATTTGTGATAACCATAGTGAAATCACTTTTGAGAATCTCTTTGGCTTCAGTCTAGGCTGGTTAGTCCTTATATTCATTTCCACATTGAATTTTAATTATTTCTACCCCTTGCCCATGAATCTGAATGATTCTGATAAATCTGTAAACTTACATTGTAAAGATCTCCACATATTTACACCGTTAAATTTTGTGACACTTGTTCACTACGCCCTTTGGGAGGACACTCCTGTGTCACATATTTCACAGAGCCTACCTTTTAAACTACAGAGGAGCAGAGAGGTGTTTCATCAGGCAGAGGCAGCACACCACATCACTCCCGATTGCAGGCAGTAAGGTACCATGGGATATGTAGTCCTCAGAATTTGAAAGTAAATCAAAGGGATAAGCAGGAGAGGAGAAGCTGCAAAGCATGCAGGGAATCTAGTTGTGGAAAAAGATGGCCAGCGGACAGGCAGCATTCACAATAGGAAAGGAGATTTTTTAAGTAGGCTCATATTGTCAAATAAATCAATTGTTTGTATTGCTATTACAGTGCTGGTGTTGGTACTGTAGAATGAAAGTGTATTCTGTAACTATAGATTTAATTTACCTATCAAAATATTTCTGTTCCGCCACACTGGTAATTGACGCCTGCTGCATGGTATACAAAACCACAAAACCCACTATGTCCAACCAAAGATAGTCTGTTCATCAGTCTTTCCTACTGCAGAAAACGTGATCGCACTGTGCAACACCTGACTGGCTCACAATGCATAACCTCCCACTTTCGCTTGTTATTTGCTTTGCAGGGGATTATAGGAAAATAAAATAAAGATGTTAAACATTTACCTTACCAGCATCCTAAAATAAATCCAACCTTTTTAATACCTGTTATAATTTTTTAGTTGATCAAAAAGGAAGGTATAAACGATGAGCAGTGCTGTGACAGATCCTCCTACATCCTGCCCATCAGGTCTTTGGGGTCCCTCTGAGAGTAACAATCTTTAGAAAAAGGTGGCCAATCTAGGCCTAATTTTGGTCATGTATTTGTAAATATTTCTTCTTTTTCAGTGCCAGGTTTGCTGTTGTAGAGCTATTTTGACCTATTTCTGTTATTCCAGTTTTGTATCTGCCTTTATGTATTCTTAGTTTGTTTATTCCTGTTTCCTGCTTCTGCCTCTCTTACTATGTTCATTGGCTTTGATTACCTGTTGTGACCTTCTAGATTTGGCTCATCTTACCATTCTCTCTAATGCACTTCAAAGCTTTTGTCTTCATTGGTGTTCTTGGCCTCTCCCTTCTACTGTAATCCAGAGTTCAAAACTCCTGAAAATGTTTAAATTGTTGAACCCATAGCTCTTCATTTACAGTTCTTTTTTGTTCTCTCCTTGTGGTGCCAATCTTTTTAAGTCACTAGATAGGTGTAGACAAGGCTGCATAGACAATGTCACTGCTGTACTTCTTTTCTGCTGTATTTTAACTCATGATGGTTGCAACTAATGACCACCTGTCCTGACATCTTGAAGCTTTAGGCCTGATTCACACCTCAACAGGTTGCAGTTTGCATATTCCAGGTGCATTTTGCATTTTTTATTACCGTACTTGCCGGCGTATAAGGCTACTGGGCGTATAAGACGACCCCCTAATTTTTCAGCTAAAATGTTGGTTTTGGGATATACTTACCGTATAAGACGACCCCTCACTGTGCCATTGCCTCACCTAACTGTGCCATTGTCTCACCTTACTGTGCCATTGTCTCACCTCACTGTGCCATTGTCTCACCTCACTGTGCCATTGTCTCACTGTGCCATTGTCTCACTGTGCCATTGCCTCACCGTGCCATTGCCTCACTGTGCCATTGTCTCACTGTGCCATTGTCTCACTGTGCCATTGTCTCACTGTGCCATTGCCTCACTGTCCCATTGCCTCACTGTTTCATTGCCTCACTGTGCCATTGCCTCACCGTGCCATTGCCTCACCTCACATCGCCGATCTTCATTACTTGCCTGGTGTGAGTCAGACTGCGGGCGTCTAATTTTTAAAAGCTGCGCCTCTTCCTCGTGCTGTTCCATGATAGGCGGAACATTCAGTTTCCCAGCAGAGCCTGTGTTCTGTGTTCCGCCTATCATGGACGTCCTTTCGTCCGAGGATGAGACAACGTCCGTGATAGGCGGATCACTGAGCCTATCACGGAACAGCATGAGGAGGAGGCGCGGATTTAAAAAAAAGGACGCCTGCAGTCTGCATCCGTCGTATAAGACGCCCCCCTATTTTTGAGCCAAATTTTTAGGTACAAAAACGTTGTCTTATACGCCAGCAAATACGGTACACGTTTTTGATCCGTTGAAGTCTATGAAATCAAATACCTGAAAAAAGTTCCTGGCCCTTTCCACAAAATGCACAGATGTGAACTACATCTATAGGAAACCATGTGAAATGGACTGTAGTGTGTTTCTGCAAAACTGAAAATGCACTTCAAAAATGAATAGGTGTGAATTAGGCCTGATTTCTTGACAATGACTTCATACCCACAGTGGTGACATTTAATTACAAATTGGAAGTTGATTTTATGTCCATTTAGGTAAGATATATAAAACAGTGTGGGGCACTTAGATCCAATCACAATGCATCTTCTTCCTTTCTTTCAATGTTGTGTTATTGTCAGAAATATGTGTATCAGAAAGTGGCCCATACAAAAGAGTACATAGAATAATTATTATATAAAATGGTCTTTTGTCCTAAATTTACTTAAATTGGTGTTTCCTAAACTTTCGTCTGTTAGGTCCTATCACCCATATAGGATAAAGAATTTGCATTGTGTCACAGTTACAAATGTAGAGTTACAAAGAAATGGTTACTGGAATTTGTTTTAAATATTGGCAACAGCACATATATCACAATTACAACGTAAACATAAATGCACAAAATTACTAAACCAGGTGCTGCTTTATCCCAACATAAAATCCACTTTTCAGCAATGAGCAATAATGCAATTTTTCCACTATAGAGAGCAATGCCAACCACTGTGGATCTGCTTGTATGGTTCACATCAAGTCCAGAGTCCAGTACAGTTTATAAAGTTGAGCCCAATAACTCATGTATATCATAAAATTGCAAACCTGCAGTGCACGCCAGTGGTTTTCAGTAGATTAATCATGCTACTGAAATTATTAGCAGTTGTCACTAGCAATACATTGCTAGAAGTAGCAACTAATCAGTAACCAGATGGAATAAATAACTTGCTATGGTATAAGCTACATAAGGATCATGTATGCTGTAGTGATCAGTGACATACAACTAGAGCTTTGTACAATAATATTTGTACAGTTTATTTGCTACTATATGTACTTGTAAAAATTACACCATAGAGAGTCATGTATTCCATTTGTTTATAGAGCACTTAAAGTGATGTTACAAAAAAGACAAAAATAACAAACGTTATACTTACCTGCTCTGTGCAATTGTTTTGCACACAGCAGCCTGATCCTCTTCTTTTTGGGTACCCCAGCGGCGGTACTGGCTCCTCCCCTGCTGAGTGCCCCCCAAAAAAAGCCACTTGCTATAGGGGCTCTTGAGCAGGCTTGCTCCCAAACTGAGCTCTGTGTGTCCATTCCCACACAGAGTGTGGCTTGGCCCTGCCCTGTCCTCTCTTCATTGGCTCACTGGCTTTGATTGACAGCAGTGGGAGCCATTGTGTGAGCCAATGAGGAGAGAGAGACCAGAGAGAGCCTCTGATTCTGTGCACATCGTTGGTCACATAAGGGGATGCTGAGGGGGGTGCTGCATACATATGTTTGTTTACCTTAATGAAAAGTCATTTTTTTCCTGTAAAAATAACAAACATGGCATGGCAGGTAACTGCTCTGCTGCAGTAGATTTGCACAGAGCAGCCTGGATCCTCTTCTTTCCAGGTCCCTCTTCTGTGCTCCTGTCCCCTCTCTCTTGTCGAGTGCCCCCACAGCAAGCAGCTTGCTATGGGGGCACCCGAGCCGAGTCACAGCTCTCTGTGTCCATTCAGACACGGAGCCCCCGCCCTACCTCCTCTTTTTACTAATTGAATGACTGACTTTGATTGACAGCAGCAGGAGCCAATGGAGCCACTGCTGTGTCTCTGCTAATCAGAAGGAGCATCTGGGATGGCCAAGGCACTCATGGATATGCTGGAGAGAGATGGGGCTCAGGTAAGTATATGGGGAGCTGAAACACAAAGAAGGTTTTTTTATTTTAATGCATTCTATAAAAAAAAAACTTTTGCCTTTACAACTCCTTTCAGCCTTTAGAACCACTTTAAAGGACTTAATTGCTAGCAATTTAAAATGCATGAGCAACTTAATTTTTATCTATGTACCTTACAACATAGACAGTGTCAGGTTTCAAGGATTTATATACCATTGCCAATACATTTTTGTTAAAACTGAATTACTGAAGAAACCATTGGGTGGCCCTTGTCTAACTTTCCATTTAAATTGCATCAGGAAGGCAAGTTATGAAATTTTTCATATGACATCCAGGATGTCTCATAGCTCTGATAATGTTCAATAGCATTCTTGCTCAGCATATGTCTTCAGTTATGCATAAAACATTGTTATGTATAAATATTTTACACATGTCTGTAACTTTGCTTTATCTTCAGTGCCAAATCTACATACAGAAGCACATACATAGAAGCCGGTGGCTCAAAATGTCAGTTTGATGGTTGGGATTATCATTTTGCTCAACCACAAAACAAAGGGGCTTATACATATAAATAAAACAAAATGCACGTGTTGTTTTTAGTTCAAACAGTGTGTTGAACAAAAAAAATTATCGGATTCCCCCATCCACACAATCCTCTCACTGTGCTATTGTATTCTGCTGACGGCGAGCCTTCCCCGCTGCCAGAATACAATAAGCAGTATTGCCGGCTATAGCTAATAGGCTAACCTGATAGGCTGGTTGTACCCAAGTCCTTCAATAGTTAAGATATTTGCCAGAACACCATGGAACGACGAAAATAGCGTCCAAGCAGATGATTTATTGCATGATCACAACACAAAGAGAGTGCAACGTTTCGGAGCCACGCAGGGCCCCTTCGTCAGGCTCCTTCAATAGACTGACCAGCTAGCTCATACATGGTATGTGCTAAACTGAATTTTGATCCATGTATGGCTGGCTTAAAATGCACCATCAAGCATGGTAAGCAAGGCAAAACTTTTTTTTTTTTTTTTTAAAACACCAGTAAGTGTCATTGTTCCCTGTGTCCCTGCTGATCAGATTCACATATTTTATGTATCTTGGTGACCTTTGTCAAAAATATAGAAATTGATTGGAAATCCAACATTTTACAGTTGTTGCCATTAGAATAGGTGAGAAAGAAATCTGGGAATAACTGTTCTGCTGACAGGTGTCCCCAATGGAATATTTATTTTTACTCTGGAGAGATTTCATCTTGCTTTTCTGCTGTGTGTCACTCGGGAATGGATGTGAAGGGAAGGCTCCCCAACAAGAGAAATACTTTGAAAAAACTAGAAAAAAATGTAATACCATCCATTGGATTGTTTGCCAATATATCCTAAAGCCTGGTACACACGATCGGATTTTCCGCGGACAAAGCGTAGGACTTTTGTTCGAAGGGCGTGTTTTTTCAGATCTTTAGCGCCACCCTTTGGGGAACTTCTGCTAATGTTGTGTTATGATTAGCATTGCTTCTGAGCATGGGTGTTTGAACTTTATATTTTTTTTCCGAAGGCTTCTCTACACACGATTGGATAATCCGACAGCACACATCTGTTGTCAGAAAATTTTAAAGCATGCTATCCAACATTTGTTGTCGGAAAATCCGTCAATTGTCTGATGGAGCGTACAAACAGTCAGATCAGAAAATCTGATCGTGTGTACGGGCCTCAAGGTTCAGAAAGACAAGCTGTTGTCTACTACAAATATATTACTCCCATAATATTATTGTTCTGTCCCTGGTATTACACTGCAGCCAATAATCTGATCACGTATGAAAATGACCACCAAGTCATAGGTCAAATTCAGACACACAAGTATTTTCCACAAATTTGGGTGACATATACTCTAAATAGAGGCAAGAAGACCTGGTCCATTGAAGTACCAAAATGGATCTTGAATCAAAGGTCACCCAAAGTATGTAAATACTCCAATCCTTGCAAAGAATGGTATTTTAAATGGTCTTATATGAAAAAAGAAAAGTGAGACTTTCTAGGTAGAGAAGAGCTATACACCCCACTATAAAATATGTATCATTGGATATCTTGTTAAAAAGGTTTTACAATCACTTTAATCATATGCCTTTCCTGGTTTAAAAAGCTCACTTCTACAAAAGAATGTATTAGGATTGGATAAAAAAAATGTATAACAGGAATTTTGGTATCACTTCTGCATCTTTAATAACATTGGGAGTAATACATATTTCATAAAATCCTGCTTCAAATTGTTCAGAAAGCACAGGACAATGTCTGGCATCTTCAAGTTGACAATCTGTTGAGATAGTTGAGATTCATGCTAAACATTGGGGGAGTTCCCCAACACAATGCACTTCTTCTGTCTAATGTTTTGTCAGCTCTGACCAGGTTCCTTTTTAAAGACTGGGGGCATATCCGAATTTCTCGACCAGAAAAATGGCCATTAAAAATTTAGAACCTGCTCTATTTTTTCTCTTTGTTTTTCACATCGTCGTTTTTCTCATCATGGAAAACGGTTGTGTGTACACTTTAACGACGTGAAAAAAACGTGCATGCTCAGAAGCAAGTTATGAGACGGTAAAAAAAATAGAATCAGAGTGAAAATGATCACAGGCAAATTTCTGTCTGTATCTTTAGTTCAGTCCTTAACCGTTTTAGATTTTTTTATATGTTTAAACAGAGTTCCAACTACAATTAATAATTTTTTTTTTTAACCTCCCTGGCGGTATGATTCTGTCTGGAATTACGTACCAAAAGCGGTACAATTATTTTGCAAGGAAATTTGGCGTTTTATACTGTAGGCCTGTAATTTTTAGAAATAACTCACTTAAATCTGACCAAGCAAGAGTCTTGTAGGCATCCCGGGTATGATTTTTTTTTTAAAACAAAATTATAAATTATAATATAATAAATAATTATAAATAATTATAACAAATAATAATATAATTATAATAAAAATTATTCAATAATGTAATCAACTCAAAATCACTGAAATTTGCTCAGTTGCAGAATTGTCGCTGTCATTATTTATTTATTTTTATGACGAATTTCCCCACAAATCGCTATCGCACATTTCTGCAAGTGATTATAATTTATTATCGCTGTTTTCTAGCTGATCTAAAACCATTTTTGACATAAAGGGACACTTTTGGACAATCTACAGTTTTTAGGCAGAAAGAACATTTTTTATTATATAAAAGTACATGTAGGGCACTGGGCAGACCACTAGGGACAAGGGGGGTGTGTATTTTTTACATACAGTACTGTAATCTATAAGATTACAGTATACTGTATGTAAAGTGTTTGTTTACTTTTTTGAATTTGGCGCCGTTCTCCGCCCCCGGAGATCGGCGGCACACGGGGACACTGTGAATCGAGCGAGGATGACCCGCTCGCTCACACAGCGGGGTGGCATCGCTGGATCCAGGGACAAGGTAAGTAACTTGCCTGTGGATCCAGCGAGAAGGTAAGCCGCGCCGCTGCACACTCTGCACGTCCACCCCGAGCGTGACTTGGGGATACCGATCCTAACATTGGAAACCTACCCCGAGTCACGCTCGGGTTTACCGCCAAGGGGGTTAAACCTTTCACAAGCATTTACAATGGCATTGTAACACTCACGTCTTCTGTATAATTTTTCCCCCGATGTCTGGTTTCATCTGTTAAAAGAACTTTGATAATGCAGTGGTGGCCGTTTTTATTTTGTTTGTGGGCACGTGAAGCCCACAAGCATCCTGTTCCAGGATACGGTGCTGCTGAGCGACCAGCATACACCGCCCATTCTCTCCCCAATCTCGCGCATGCGCATTGAGTCATGCAGCGTCATAAACTACTAGGTTGCCATCACAACGGTCGGCGGCGTCGGAAGCGCCCGTCCTATTGTGATGGCAACAAAGCTCTCTGCGCTGCCCACTGACTCCTGGGAAATGATGACACACATCTCCCAGGAGCAGTAGCGAGCGGAGGCGCCACGGGAAGTGACATAAGGAGCATAGGAGAGGAAGGAGGAGGATTTCAAGGGACCACATAGCAACAGGCATTAAGAGGTGAGTAAAAAACTAAATAATTATCCAAATGTTTTTTTTAATATTATTTCATGCACAGTAATGCCTTTTTTTTGGTCTGGAACTCCACTTTAATGTATAAAATGCAAGTTTCTTACTTGTTTAAATATTTGGTTTAGGCTTTTATAGTGCATAATTCATTGAGCAACACAGGTGAAACTCGAAAAAATTTGAATATCGTACAAATGTTCATTTATTTCACTAATGCAACTTAAAAGGTGAAACTAATATATGAGATAGACTCATTACATGCAAAACAAGATAGTTCAAGCCGTGATTTGTCATCATTGTAATGATTATAGCTTACAGCTCATGAAAACCCCAAATCCACAACCTCACAGAATTTGAATATTGTGAAAAGGTGCAATATTCTAGGCTCAGCTAATTAAGCCATAACACCTGCAAATGGTTCCTGAGCCTTTAAATGGTCCCTCAGTCTGGTTCAGTAGGAATTACAATCATGTGAAAGACTGCTGACCTGACAGTTGTGCAGAAAACCATCATTGACACCCTCCATAAGGAAGGGAAAGGCTCAAAAAATAAGTTGGATGTTCCCAAAGTGCTGTATCAAAGCACATAAATAGAAAGTTATGTGGAAGGGAAAAGTGTGGAAGAAAAAGGTTCACAAGCAGCAGGGATGACCGCAGCGTGGAGAGGATTGTCAGGAAAAGGCCATTCAAAAGTGTTGGGGACTTTCACAAGGAGTGGACTGAGGCTGGAGTCAGTGCATCAAGAGCCACCACACAGACAGATCCTGGACATGGGCTTCAAATGTCGTATTCCTCTTGTCAAGCCACTCCTGAACAACAAACAACGTCAGAAGCGTCTTACCTGGGCTAAAGAAAAACAGACCTGGACTTTTGCTCAGTGGTCCAAAGTCCTCTTTTCTGATGAGAGCAGATTTTGCATCTCATTAGGAAACCAAGGACCCAGAGTATGGAGGAAAAATGGAGAGGCCCACACTGCAAGATGCTTGAAGTGCAGTGTGAAGTTTCCAGTTTGTGTTGATCTGGGGAGCCATGTCATCTGCTGGTGTTGGTCCACTGTGCTTCATTAAGTCCGGGGTCAACACAGCCGTCTACCAGGAGATTGTGGAGCACTTCATGCTTTCTTTCTGCAGACGAGCTATATCGGGATGCTGACTTCATTTTCCAGCAGGACTTGGCACCTGCCCACACTGCCAAAAGCACCAAAACCTGGTTCAATGACCGTGGCATTACTGTGCTTGATTGGCCAGCAAACTTGCCTGACCTGAACCCAATAGAGAATCTATGGGGCATTGCCAAGAGAAAGATGAGAGACGTGAGACTGAACAATGCAGAAGAGCTGAAGGCTGCTATAGGAGCTTCCTGGTCTTCCATAACACCTCAGCAGTGCCACAAGCTGATGCCTTCCATCCCATGCAGGAATTGCTGCAAAAGGGGCCCAAACCAAGTACTGAGTACATATGCATGCTTATACTTTTCAGAGGTCCGATATTGTTCAATGTACAATCCTTGTTTTATTGATTGCATGTAATATTCTAATTTTCTGAGATTGTGGATTTGGGGTTTTAATGAGCTGTAAGCCATAATCATCACAATTATGACAAATCACGGCTTGAACTATCTTGCTTTGCATGTAATGAGTCTATCTCATGTATTAGTTTCACCTTTTAAGTTGCATTAGTGAAATAAATGAACTTTTGCACGATTTTAAAAATTTTCGAGTTTCACCTTTATATTTATTACAGTCTTGACTTGATGTAAGTACCGTATTTTCCAGGGTATAAGACGACTTTCTAACCCCTGAAATTCTTCTTCAAAGTCGGGGGTCGTCTTATACGCCGGTAACCTAATGCTTACCTTATCCGGGACTGTGACATGCAGATCGCGGCCGTCCTTTTTTGAAAAGCTGCGCCCCTCTTTCTGCTGTTCCATGATAGGCCGAACACTCCGCTTCCCAGGAGACACTGTGTTTAGTGTTCCGCCTATCACGGATGCCCTCTCGTCCGAGACCGAGGACGAGAGGGCATCCGTGATAGGCGGAACACTAAACACAGTGTCTCCTGGGAAGCGGAGTGTTCGGCCTATCACGGAACAGCAGAAAGAGGGGCGCAGCTTTTGAAAAATGGACGGACGCGGTCTGCATGTCACGGATAAGGTAAGCAGTGACACACTGAGGCATGTTGTGGCGCACAGTGAGGCATGTAATTGGGCACAGCGAGGCATGTAATTGGGCACAGTGAGGCATGTAGTGGCGCACAGTGAGGCATGTAATTGGGCACAGTGAGGCATGTAATTGGGCACAGTGATGCATGTAATTGGGCACAGTGATGCATGTAATTGGGCACAGTGATGCATGTAATTGCACAGTGAGGTGAGGCGAGGCATGACTTGTAGGAAGGGGGTCGTCTTATACAGTGAGTATATACCAAAACCAACATTTTAGCTGGAAAATTAGGGGGTCGTCTTATACGCCCAGTCGTCTTATACACCGGCAAATACGGTAAATGGTTTTCATGTATATCTTCATTCTAGAATGAACCCATTACACATTTACTATCAAGGGTGTGCACTGTCCTATGAACCACGTTGTTATGTTTAGAGCAAATAGAAAGAAACACAATTATAGTCATTATAGTCATGGTAAACATTGACACATGTAAGTCATGCTGCATGCACTATAAAGTATACTGACTGATGGGAAAGGCTTACAGGATAACATTTATGGGGCATTTTCATAATAAACTAAAGATGATTACAAGATGATATTTCATTGCAACTTATTGAGCTCAGTGATGTCAGTTACCTCTAGTAAACAGGATTAAATATATTCCTGTCAGTTTCACAGTTTTCACCTCGATAGTCACAAAATAAATATTGAGGGGAAAAAATTGCAATTGCAAAATAAAGAACATCAGTTAATTACTGTAAACATGGTTTACTAAAGCTTGTACATTTGTTATACTTATCATTGCTATTATTATTTTATTTTTTTAAGCAACAAATTACTGTATTATGCAGCATTGTGCATTAATCAATAATTCATACAAATAAACTCTAATGCCGCGTACACACGACAGTTTTTCGGGTTGTAAAAAATAAAGTTTTTTTTTAATGTCATTAAAAACGATCGTGTGTGGGCTTCAGAGCATTTTTCGAGTTCTGTAAAACAGGCAAAAAAAATTCGAACATGCTCTATTTTTTAACAATGTTTTTAACGTTGTCGTTTTTCAAGTTGTAAAAATGGTCGTGTGTAGGCTTTAACGACGTGAAAAATCCGCGCATGCTCAGAAGCAAGTTATGAGACGGGAGCGCTCGTTCTGGTAAAACTAGCGTTCGTAATGGAGTAAGCACATTCATCACGCTGTAACAGACAGAAAAGCGCGAATCGTCTTTTACTAACACAAAATCAGCTTAAGCTGCCCAAAGGGTGGCGTCATCTGAATGGAACTTCCCCTTGTCGTACGTGTTGTACGTCACCACGCTTTGCTAGAGCATTTTTTTTTCACGATCGTGTGTAGGCAAGGCCGTTTTAATGATCGGGTTGAAAAAACTTTGTTCTTTCTAGAGCCTGAAAAACTAATTTTTTTACAACCCGAAAAACGGTCGTGAGTACGCGGCATAAGCCATAGACAAAAATACAACACAATGGGGTTGATTTACTAAAATGGGAGAGTACAAAATCTGGTGCAGCTCTGCATGGTGGCCAATCAGCTTCTAACTTCAGCTTGTTCCATCAGATCGGTTTCTATGCAGAGCTGCACCAGATTTTTCACTCCAGATTTAGAAGATCAACCCAAGTTTTATTTACTAAATGAACAAAGACTCTTCACTTAGAAAAGTGAGTTAATTCTTTGCAAAGTATAAATTCCCTTTGCAAAGTGAACATTCATATAGGTTAGTTAGTAAATAGAGTATGGTTGTTACCAGGGGCGGACTGACAACTCATAGGGCCCCCAGGCAATAGAAGATTATGGGGCCCCCGGGCTTACAGATGGCCACCATGCCAGGAGGCAGTGCAGAGGCGGGGCAGCTAAAATCTCAGGATTTTCACATCAAAAGCATGTCGGTATCGGACATATCAGGGACACATGTAAAAAAACACAGATTTTTACATACTGTCCCTGGTTTTACTGAGCCAGGAAACCCTGATGGGGCCCCCTAGTGGCATGGGGCCCTCGGGCAGTGCCCGAGTGCACAAATGGTCAGTCCGCCCCTGGTTGTTACCAATTCAACCATCTAATTATACGCAAACAAAAACAAAATAATGTTGTTTTAATTTCCCATAATTTTCAAAATATTTATCAAAATATTCAATATTTTTTTTTTTTTTAACAATAGATAAATCCAATACATTTTTTATACAGAAAAAATTAAAACCGATAGACATTCCTTTTCAATGCAACCTGCATTTGTAAGAGCTAAAGCAGAATGCGAATGCCTGATGACAATGGAAGGAGCACTGCTATGTATCATAATGTGCATTGTGAACAGCTCCATTAATTTCTGTTTAGCCATGGCATATTATTCCACTGTGTGCAGGGCAGCACTTCAAAATAAACCTGTTGGTCTACTTCCAGAAGTGCGTTGTTACTCATTTTGTACATGTCGTACATTTATGCTTTAAAAACAAACAAAATAAAGCCTTCACAGTACTGGAAGGAGTTCAGAGTCATAAAATAAAACTAAGTGGAATGGAAGATTTTTTTTTTTTTTTTTTTTTTTAGAAAAGAGAAAAAGCTGTTTGTTTATGCCAGAAAGATAGGTACCTACGAGAATAATAATAACCCTATATAAATCTATTAATTTTCTGTAAAAAATATGCTCTGGGCTAAGTCATCACCATAGATGTACACATGATATAAGGTCATGACTTCGGACTAGAGGAAAGGCGATTTCACCGGTAACAATTACAATAGAAGCCATAACGCATGGAATGTTAATATCAAGGGAGATTACGATGGTCAGTGCAGCATACTACAAAAAATAGCTCAACATAAAAGGAAGACATACATGGTTACAAAATTAAAACAGAAGCACAAAGTTCATCCAAAGAGCATTTAGAAATTTTAAATATTTTCCTATTTACAAGACATGATATAAAAAAAAAAAAAAAAAGTTCACTCATTTAGATCATCAACTCATGGATTACTAGAAAAACAGAAATGAAAGGCACGCACACCTAGTGCATTACCAGAAATAATTTAATAATAGGATTTTTTTTGTATAAAAGTGGGTACTCACAAAATGCAACTGAAAAAAGGCCATAAACATAGTGCGTTTCGGGGGTGCACTCCCTTCCTCAGAGCAGGATCAGGGCTGCTCTGTGCAAAACCATTACATAGAGCAGGTAAGTACAACATGTTTATTATAATTTTAAAAAATGCAGCCTTTACAATCTCATTAACTCCTGTACAAAGTCGCTAAAAACAAGGTAATGCAGATAAAACAAGCACATAAAAGACCTCTAACAATACTTGAATGGCCAAAGTGACTGTAATGCCGCGTACACACGATCGGACAAACCGATGAGAGCGGTCTGATGGACCGTTTTCATCGGACCAAACCGATCATGTGTGGGCCCCATAGGTTATTTATCCATAGGTTAAAAAAAAGCAATCTTGTTTTAAATGTAACCGATGGATACCTAACCGATAGAAAAACGATCGTTTGTAGGCACGTCCATCGGTTAAAAATCCACGCATGCTTGGAAGCATTGAACTTCGTTTTTTTCAGCACGTCGTTGTGTTTTATGTCACTGCGTTCTGACACAATAGTTTCTTTAACTCTTTCTTTCTTTCTTTCTTTCTTTCTTTCTTTCTTTCTTTCTTTCGATGGTGTGTAGGCACGACTGACCATCAGTCAGCTTCATCAGTTAACCGATGAAAACGGTCCATCAGACCGTTTTCATCGGATGGACCGATCGTGTGTACAGGGCATTATGTATGGTCAACTCATGGATGTATGAACATTTGCATCTGATAGGATTAGCAGGTATAAAAGAGAATATGTAAATGTGCTACTAACTTTTACATTTTTACTGACATGATAAAAAATGAAATATCATTCTAATAATAAGGGGCCTTAGTTGTAAGGATTTTTCAAGAGCATTGCACTTTATTTCGCTCTTATGGACATTCAGAGTGGGGCTCGGAAGCTCACACGAGTGCCCCCATAGGAGACAGCTTGCTATGGGGGCAGTGGTCGGGGGGGGGAAGAGCCAGGAGCTTTGGCAAGGGACCCGGGAAGAGGAGGATTGGGGCTGTTCTGTGCAAAACAATTACACAGAGCACGTAAGTACAACATGTTTATTATTTGAATTAAAAAAAATGCAGCCTTTACAATCTCTTTAACTCCTGTACAAAGTCACAAAAAAATAGGGAATGCTGATAAAACAAGCACATAAAAGACTTTCAACAATACTTGAATGGACAATATGATGGTCTATTTAAAGAAACAAAGAGTTGAAATAGGTAAATGAATACTTGTGCCTTTTTTATAAGGGGAGGAATAAATAGTACTGGATCGGTGACTGAAAGGAATATTTTAAACCTGAAAATACACTATTCTGACAAACCTCAGTTTAAGAGTAACTTGGTTTAAGAGCGTTTTGATTTGCGAGCAACTTTTAAAAAAAAATTCTGACTTTGCAAGTGTTGACTCGCAAGACGATCAGAATTAAAGCTAAATAGGCCTGCAGTACCTCATTTGGCCTGAGGTACGGGGGCTTAGGAGCCGAGCAGAGCTGAAAAAAGGCCTGCAGTACCTCATCTGGCCTGAGGTATGGGGGGACAGTAGCCGAGAAAATCCGAACATTAGCCTGCAGCACCTCATTTGGCCTGAGGTACGGGGGCACAGGAGGCGAGCCAAAGTGTCCTCGGCCCTTTTCGGCCATTTTCGATGCTCTCTGGCACCCCCCACCTCTGGCCGCATTTGGTATTGCATCCCATTGAAGTCAATGAGGAACAAATTATTTTCGTTTCCATTGACTTCAATGGGAAAACTTGCTTTGATATGCGAGTACTTTGTTTGAACCATGTTTGGAGGAGAACCAGATGAATTAAGGAGAAGAGTTTAGGATGGATTGGAATGGGTCATCCTGTTCTTTGGTAAAACATACAGAAGGGTGTTACAATCAAATGAGGATATGTTCTAGATTTTTAGGTGTGTCATGCACAGGGCAGATGCAAATGTTTTTATATTGGAAATAACAGGAGGTGGTTATTGTGATAATGAGAATTTGAAATTGGACCACAGAATTACAATTGTATCCTTAAGCATCAAGCCTAATTAACTATGGGTATTAGGATGTTATCAACAGCAATTCAGGTATGGAAGCTGACTGAGACAGCAAAGAAATGGCAAGTTATGTTTTACATTTAAGGAAATGAGGAGACATCAAAGATGTGATAGCAAGTAGATTATTAAGAACTGAAGATAAAAAAAAAAGCAAGGCTGGGAACTGAGAGAAAAATCTGAGTAGTGTCTGTATATATATAATGTTAGGATCTGAATGAACTAATAAGCTTGCCATTATCATGGGTGCAGATAGGGTTCAAGGAGGAAGCGTTGTGGGATGCAATCAGACAGAGAGTAATTTTTTTTCATGAAATAGATAGAAAACTGGCTAAAAGACAGAATTCAGAGAGTAGTGGTTAATGATTCTTACTCTGAATGGTCTAAGGTTATCGGTGGTGTACCCCAAGGTTCAGTGTTGGGACCCTTTAACTTTTTAATATCTTTATAAATGATATTGGGTCTGGTATTAAAAGTAACATTTCTGTCTTTGCAGATGACACCAAGCTATGCAGTGGAATAACATCCTTACAGGATGTCGCCAATTTACAAGCCGACCTCAATGCTCTGTCTAATTGGACAACTAAGTGGCAAATGAGGTTTAATGTTTAGAAATGTAAAGTTATGCACTTGTGGGCTAAGAATATACATGCATCATACATGCTAGGGGGAATACAACTGGGGGGATCCGTAGTGGAGAAGGATCTGGGGGTTTTGGTAGATCATAAGATCAATAATGGCATGCAATGTCAAGCTGCGGTTTCCAAAGCGAGCAAAGTCCTTTCTTGTATTAAGAGAGGTATGGACTCCAGAGAGAGATATAATTTTGCCCCTGTGCTAATCATCAGTAAGACCCCCATCCGGAATAGGCAGTTCAGTTTTGGGCACCAGTTCTAAAAAAGGATATCGGGGAACTGGAGAAAGTGCAGAGAAGAGCAATCAAACTGATAAGAGGTAGGGATGAACCGAACACCCCCCGATTCGGTTCTCACAAGAACCTGCGAACGGACTGAAAGTTTGCGCAAACTTTAGAACCCCATTAAAGTCTATGGGACTCGAACGGTCAAAATCAAAAGTGCTCATTTTAAAGGCTAATATGCAAGTTATTGTTCTAAAAAGGGTCTGGGGACCCGGGTCCTGCCCCAGGGGACATGTATCAATGCAAAAAAAAGTTTTAAAAACTAAATTTTTTTTCGGGAGCAGTGATTTTAATGATGCTTAAAGTGGAAAAAAAAGTGAAATATTCCTTTAAATATCGTACCTGCTGGGTGTCTATAGTATGCCTGTGAAGTGGCACGTGTTTCCCGTGTTTAGAACTGTCCCTGCACAAAATGACATTTCTATAGGAAAAAAGTAATTTAACACTGCTTGTGGCTTTAACCTCCCTGGCGGTATGATTCTGTCTGGAATTACGTACCAAAAGCGGTACAATTATTTTGCAAGGAAATTTGGCGTTTTATACTGTAGGCCTGTAATTCTTAGTAATAACTCACTTAAATCTGACCAAGCAAGAGTCTTGTAGGCATCACGGGTATGATTTTTTTTTTAAAACAAAATTATAAATTATAATATAATAAATAATTATAAATAATTATAACAAATAATAATATAATTATAATAAAAATGATTCAATAATGTAATCAACTCACAATCACTGAATTTTGCTCAGTTGCAGAATTGTCGCTGTCATTATTTTTTATGACAAATTTCCCCACAAATCGCTATCGCACATTTCTGCAAGTGATTGTAATTTATTATCGCTGTTTTCTAGCTGATCTAAAACCATTTTTGACATAAAGGGACACTTTTGGACAATCTACAGTTTTTAGGCAGAAAGAACATTTTTTATTATATAAAAGTACATGTAGGGCACTAGGGACAAGGGGTGTGTGTATTTTTTACATACAGTACTGTAATCTATAAGATTACAGTATATTGTATGTAAAGTGTTTGTTTACTTTTTTGAATTTGGCGCCGTTCTCCGCCCCCGTGCATCGTAACGTCGCAGGAAACGGAGATCGGTGACACACGGGGAGACTGTGAATCGAGCGAGGAGGTCCCGCTCGCTCACACAGCGGGGTGGCATCGCTGGATCCAGGGACAAGGTAAGTAACTTGCCTGTGGATCCAGCGAAAGGTAAGCCGCGCCGCTGCACACTCTGCACGTCCAGCCCGAGCGTGACTCGGGGTTACCGATCCTAGCATAAAAAACCAACCCCGAGTCACGCTCGGGTTTACCGCCAAGGGGGTTAATGTAATGTCTGAGCCTGTGCAAAGGACACTAAAACAGAATACTGGAGGTCCCTGCCTGTATTTGTATGAGAACACCCGCAATTGTATTTAGGTAAGCTTCAGGTGCACACTGTGCAAAGGACACAGTACACTAAGTGAAAATACTGCAGCTCCCTGCCTGTATTTGTACGAGAACACCAGCAATTGTATTTAGGTAAGCTTCAGGTGCACACTGTGCAAAGGACACAGTACACTAAGTGAAAATACTGCAGCTAGCACAATCACCTGCCTGCCTGTCAGTATATTATGAAGAGAATAACAGGAACGGATCTAGCTAAACTGAATACAGTGTATAAATATATATACAACACCTGGGATGCATATTTATCCTCTACACACTGTAACTGAAGCTAACTGACTCGCCTGCCTGCCTGCTCTATCTAACTCAAAATAAATGACACTGTCTCTCTCTGTCTGTCTTTAACCACTACTGCAACACACTACACAAAGCTGCCACGCAGAGGGCCTTATATAGTGAGGGGCGTGTACTAAACCCCCTTGGCTTTGGCCAATTATGGCTCTCCGTTTTTTCCGCACGGTGATTGGCCAAAGCATGCACGTCATAGTGGTCATCAGCCAGCAATGCGATGCCGCAGTGAATTATGGGCCATGTCGCGCCACTCGAATTTAGTGCGAACGGCCCATAATGTTCGAAATTCGGCGAAGGGTTGAACAGCCGATGTTCGAGTCGAATATGGGCTCGACTGGAACTCAAAGCTAATCCCTAATAAGAGGCATGAAGGAACTCAGCTATGAGGAAAGATTGGAGGAACTGAATCTATTCCCCCTTGAGAAGAGGAGATTAAGGGGGATATGATCAACATGTATAAATACATAAGTGGTTCATATCGTGAACTTGGTGTTGAGTTATTCACTTTAAGGTCATCACAGAGGACACTTTCTAGAGGAAAAAAGATTTCATCTCCGAATACGGAAAGGTTTCTTTACAGTACGGTCTTCCCAGATGATTAATGAGAACAATCCATGACACTGGCAGGTCTCAGCTTTGCAAAGGGGGCAGTGCATGCTATAAATTCTGCAGGGTGCCCAAACTTTTGCAGACACCATTTTTTTGTTTTCTGTAATTTTGAAAGTGTAAATGATGGAAATAACATCTAACTTTTTTTGACATATTATAAGAATGTCTAATCTGTAATTTGATGCCTTTTGGAGATTTTTCCATCTTTCCTTGGCTTCGTTATGCACATTAATACAAATTTTTACCTGGGGTGCCCAAACTTTCAAACCCCACTGTAATACTGTCTTCTCTGATCCGCCCCTTCTTTTAATGTCCCCAATCCATCTGCTGATAGAACAGAGCCCTAGGAGGCATTCTGCACATGCTCAGTTTGGTGTGTATTGCTAGAGAGGTTTTTTTCGTGGGGGGGGGGGGGGGATGTGATCAACACAGGGCCAATCAGCACTGCCCAGACAGAAAGTCAGGGGTCATGCAGCCTCATAGGACAGTCCGAGGCAAATGAAAACTCCTACAAGCTTTAACCAGTGCTCGGTTGGGCACTAACAGAAGTCACAAGACTGCTAAATACTGCTGACTAGATAAGATATTTAGCAGTTCATATTTACTAAAATAATTGCATTTCCATGTTCTGTGTACCGTAGGGGACCAGATATAGTAAATGCAGGGTTTATTAACAAAAAGTAGAACAAAAAGTTCTGCTTTAACTTGGCATAGCAAAGTGTCAAAGGCTGAAGGCAGATCAAGGATAACAAGTTGTTCCTAGAGTTCCAGTTAGTAGTTCCCTGGCAAATTTAATGAATGAAGATGATCAAACAGGGAATTATTTGGAAGATTTGCCAATTCTTAGTGATTGTGTTGCTCAAGTATTTTGGAAAAAAGGGAAATGTGAAACATGGCGATAGAGAGGTCTGAGGAGACCAGAGAGATTTTAGGTATTGCTGTTATGATGTGCATGAATGAAGTAGAAATGAACTCAATTATCTGTAAATGGCATAACATTTAAACCTGTCTTCCCTAGCTCTCAGTGCAGTGAATGAAGCAGCTGGCACTCTGTCACCAATGATGGAAAAAACACTGCTCTTTAATTTGAGAATCAGGCAGAAGAAAAGCAAGGATCATTCTTATGTTGCACCTCTGGGTCCACTAAATACTTACGAACAATAAAACAGCTTTTATTGTCAGCTTGTTAAAACAGGAGTATATTAAACTGGCATGCAATAACCTGACTGGTTCCATGCCGAGCCAACATTTTAATAAGGGATATAATAACACCTGCAGAGTTTTACAAGAAGTAAACATATATTCACCTGATCCTAAACCTCAACACAAACAAAGTGAAAAACCATTTAATTTAAACCAACAATCGGTATACTTATATATAGGGTGCAGCACCAAATTACAATATAAAACAAACCAACAAGTGAAAAGAAGAGACTGAATCACAAAACAAACAAAAAAACCTTTCACCTTAAATACAAGTGAATATACAGTATAGGAGACTGTCCCTTTAGAAACAATATTATATAATGTAATATAATAAAGCCCAGGGACATGGGCGTCCTCAAGGGGGGGGGGGGCAGTGCCCCCCCTCCCCCGGAGCAGACACTCAGGGCCGATCCTGGGCAAGTGCAGGTGCACTGCAGCCTAGGGCGCAGCCCCAGACCCTGGGAGGGAGGAGGTGGGGAAGCATCCGGTAAAAGTGACAAGCCGACGGGGTGCTGAAATTAGATGCCGTCAGGATTATATACATGTGTTTGTGTATTTCTTCCACCAAATAGAGGACAACAGTATGCAGAGTAACAGTCAGTACCAGAGTAAGTAACGCTGGCAGCCAACAATGCAGGTCAATATACATTATCCTCCCAAATTATATATTTATAAAGGGTGCAGCGCAAAATTATCATATAAAACAAACCAACAAGTGAAAAGAAGAGGCGGAATCACAAAAAAATTAAAACTTTTACCATAAATACAAGTCAATATATAGGTGCCTTTTGGAACAAATAAAAAAATGATCATATAAAACAAACCAACAAGTGAAAAGAAAAGAAATCGCAAAAAAAAGAATCTCAAAAAAGAATATGAATACAGTATATAAGAGACTGTCCCTTTAACAACAAATATCATAATTTATTTAATAGTCCACTGATTAAATCCACGTGTCCATGTATTTCTTCAACCATATAAAGGATAATGACACCACTGTGTTATCCAGCCACCATCAATGCTCTCAAGCTGCATATATATATACAAAGCAACAAACAATGCATGTAAAGCTTAAAGCAGTAGTAAAGTCTGCTACGATTTCTTCTTTTTAAGGGCCCCCAGGTGGGTTATGCCATAATGTACTAGTGGTCACAGCATATCAGCACATTATGACATACTTATCCTTCAAACTGAGCCCCCCAGCGCTGCACTGTGATTGATCAAATGAGCCTTGGGCACTTCCATCTGCGCCCCCAGACTTCCTTGAAGGTTCCGTGCCTTCAGCCGATTGAATGACATCATTCCCATGCATACCTACATTAGTCACATCACAGTGGCACAGATTGGTGCCATAAGTGCTTACTGAGCTGCACATGCACTGCTCAGTGTACATGACGATAAGATAAACTGTCAGAGCCCCTGGTGCTCTCTCTGGTTCCGCTTCCTGTGACGTCATCGTCTGTGTTCCACGCTGGTTCTGGCTGGCTTCCTGATTACTACAGGATGAATTTCTACACTCTTCTGCCTACCCGTGAGCCTGGATGCACCTTAGACCGGACCGCACTGCGATTACAGCACACAGATGAGCCTGTTTTTTATACATGTTTGTAAGTGCATTTCCTTTTTAATCAATAAATTGTGACTAACATATTGCACTTAGGTGGCGCTTCCTATTTTGTTCCCCAGTGTACATGACGGCTGACAGGCAGGAGGAAGAGTTTATGATAGAAGAGGTCTCTTCTATCATAAATACCCTGTCTGTCAGCATTTTTTTAATAAACACATTTTTCTACCACTTTAAAGTCAGCAACATCTGTAAAATGTCCCCAGTCACAGAAGCAGTGCGAACTTCCTCTGCAGTAAGCCATCCACGCTTGAGAAGAGCTGGGTGGAAAAAGTCTCTCCAAGCGGAGCCAACAAAAATACTATATGGTGTAGTATTTTATTAAAAAGATCAAACTTTCTTTACATAGAAGTAAAAGGCATATAGGTACCATATAAAGCTTCAGACTCCGTGACCAGCAGTCATCTTAGTGAGTGCACTCCTAGGGCCAGATTCACGTAGGGAGCCCGTATTTGTGAGCGGGCGTAACGTATCCTATTTACGTTACGCCTCTGCAACTTTGACAGGCAAGTGCAGTATTCTCAAACCAAAGTTGCGGCAGCGTAGCGTAAATAGGCCGGCATAAGCCCGCCTAATTCCAATATGGAACATGTGGGCGTGTTTTATGTTAATTTCTTGTGACCCCACGTAAATTATGCTTTTTACGAATGGCGCATGCGCCGTCCGTGAAAGTATCCCAGTGCGCATGCTCCAAATTAACCCGCAAAAAGCCAATGCTTTCGACGTGAACGTAAATGACGCACAGCCCTATTCGCGAAACGACTTACGCAAACGACGTAATCGATGGAAAATTTTACGCTGTTCCGACATCCATACCTAACATTGGTACGCCTCATCTACGCCTCATAGAGCAGGGGTAACTTTACGCCGGAAAAAGCCTTACGTAAACGGCGTATCTGTACTGCGACGGCCGGGCATATGTTCGTGAATAGGCGTATCTAGCTGATTTACATATTCTAGGCGTAAATCAGCATACACGCCCCTAGCGGCCAGCGCAAATATGCAGGTAAGATACGACGGCGTAGGAGACTTAAGCTGGTCGTATCTTATACAAATTCTGGCGTATCTGATTCTTTGAATCAGGCGCCAAGATACGACGCCTCACACTCAGAGATACGACGGCGTATCTGGAGATATGCCGTCGTATCTCCTACGTGAATCTGGGTCCTATTGTTTTTTTGCTATGTGTTGCTGAAAATTGTGTTTTTTCATTTTTAAAGTTTTATATGGTACCTATATGTATTTTTACTTCTATGTAATGTAGGTTTTGGACATGTGCAATTTGTTTCGGTCCAAATACAAATTCACACAATTTTTTGGTTATACATTTGAACCTCCGAATTAAATAATAATAATGAATGGTACTGAATTTAGTTGAAATCCATTAAAATTAGTTTTGTTTATTAGTTTTCTAACAAATTCAGAACCATTAGAATTTGGATCGGATGAAAAACTATCGACCGATTATAATTCTGTGTGAAGAATAGCTGGTTGTTAAGGAATAAACCCCCACAATTACCGGACCATAAAACTAAACAAATTCTGACACCAAACTTAACGAGTTCCATACCGAAACAAAATTAGTAACATAATGAATCTATCAAAAACCTAACTAAACTATTTTTTTCTGTTCTGAACATGTCTAGTAGGTCTTATTTTTTTAAACGCTTCAAGTCCGAACACTCCCTTCCATTCAAGGCCAATTTTCTGCTTTCAGCGCTGTCACAATTTGAGTGACAATTACTCAGGCATGCAACACTGTACCAATATAATTTTGTTAATCTTTTTTTTGGAGACAGATAGAGCTTTATTATGGTGATATTTAATCATAACTGGGCTTTTTACTTTTTGTTATATAAATGGAAAAATACAGACAATTTTGAAAACAATCTCACCTTCTCTTAGTATTTGTTATAAAATTTTGCAAAAAAATAATCTTTTTGTCATAACCATGAGGCAAAATGTATTCTGCTGCATTTTTTTTGGTAAAAATAACCAAACACAGTGTATATTATTTTGTCTGCGTGAACGTTATAGCATCTACAAACTGTGGTGTATATATATATATATATATATATATATATATATATATATATATATATATATATATATATATATATATATTTATTTGAAAATGTATCACACACATCTTATTTCATGAGGTCCTAAATGCAAGGTCATTATACATACCCCTATTAAATCACCTGTATTTGGAAAGTAAACAGTTAGATGTATTTAGTAAGGGGCATGGTGAGTTTTTGACAGTTTTTTTTTGTCAAAGTTTTTTGAAAAAATTAAGAGATTAAATAAAATGTGATTTTTGCCCTTTAACAAACTAATTCTCACACCCTCCTGGCCCTTTTATGTGCCCCGCTCAATGGCGGTTGGGTTCCAGTCAGCGCAATGGCTTATTCTTTTTCTTTGGCAATTCTCACACCCATGTAAATAAGGCCTTTGAGTACGAGTGGGCTTTACCACCATATTCATGAATTTGGATATCAAGCCAACAAAGAAATAGATTAGAGCAGTCTTTTTCAACCAGGGTGCCCAGGCACCCTGGGGTGCCTTGCGGGCTCTTCAGGGGTGCCTTGGCTTTTTCAGGGGTACGTTTTTAAAAAAAAATTGTATGTAAGCTAGCAGGTGGATGAAGCCTGCCTTTTTGCTATTCAAAGCCACAAGTTTTCATTATGCACCATTACGAATTTCTAGACCAGTGTTTCTCAACCCCAGTCCTCAAGGCGCCCCAACAGGTCATGTTTTCAGGCTTTCCATTATTTTGCACAGGTGATTTGATCAGTTTCACTGCCTTAGTAATTAACACAGCCGTTTCATCTGAAAGGAAATCCTGAAAACATGACCTGTTGGGGCGCCTTGAGGACTGGAGTTGAGAAACACTGTTCTAGACACTGGTATCCTAACAACCAATGATTTCATCAGTTGATAAGGAAAATGTCTGTTGCCTCCACAGCATCCTTGTTTGACTCTCCTCTCCATCTCATATTAGCTGACTGATGGAAAGAAATTGAGGGAGAAGAGAAACATTGGAATACTAGTCAATACCAGTGTGCAAAAGTGTATTTGCTTTGGAATAATAAATCACCTCTACAATGGGTGTCGTACGTGTGTGGATGTTGCTGCATTATGTAAAACGATTAGAATAGCTTTTATACATTTTAGAATGGGGTGCCACGAGACTGTCCATAATTTTAAAGGATGCTTTGAGATTGTCTATAATTTTAAAGGGTACCTTAACTGAAAAAAGCTTGAGAAACACTGGATTAAGGTACTTGCCCCCCCCCCAAAAAAAAAAGTAATTATCATCACAACAAGTTTGTTTTAAGACCTATACATTAAACTACCGTGAGCGAACAAATATGTAATCAACATCAAAATGGGAAAACTTCTCTACACTTTTTGTCCCAGTGAAAGTTTTACCAGCAAAAGAAAAATCTGTTAGAGACTCTAACCCTCTCCCATTCTATCCAAAACTAAAATGAAAAGTTTTGGCAGAGCTGGTATGTTTGGCTAAGTAAGCAAAAAATGTTAGGAGAGAAGCCAGATGAGGAATCTAAGTAGAATGACTGCTATAATAAAAATGTTAAATGTTATCATAAAAATGTTACAAGTGTTGTAATGTTTCCCTTTAAAATAAGTGACATAAGTATTATTGATTCTTTTTTTTATTTGAAATAATAAATTATGAAGGTATAATTAACAGATTATCTTTCAATCCCAATGATTTCAGCAGCATTGGTGGACAACTAATGGAGCATCTCTATGGACACCACTGAATCACAGAAGTCACTCCCAGTTGAACAATCACAGGAAAAACTCTATTGGCTAGATTCACATAGATTTCGGCGGGTGTAGCGTATCTCAGATACACTACACCGTCGTAAGTTAGAGCAGCGGGTCCTGTTTTCACAAAGAAGTTGCGCTCTAACTTACGGCGGCGTAGTGTAACTGGGCTGGCGTAAGCCCACCTTATTCAAATGTGTAAGATGTGGGCGTGTTGTATGTAAAATCATTGTGACCCCACGTAAATGACGTTTTTTACTAACGCGCATGCGCCGTCCGTGGACGTATCCCAGTGCGCATGCTCCAAATTACGCCGCAAAGACTCATTGGTTTCGACGTGAACGTAAATTACGCCCAGCCCCATTCACGGACGACTTACGCAAACGACGTAAAATGTGAAAAATTTGACGCGGTTCCGACGTCCATACTTAACATTGGCTGCGCCATCTTTTTGGTGGTTTATCTTTACGCCTGAAAATGCCTTACGTAAACGGCGTATCTTTACTGAGATGGCCGGGCGTACGTTCGTGAATAGGCGTATCTAGCTGATTTACATATTCTAGGCGTAAATCAGCGTACACGCCCCTAGCGGCCAGCGTAAATGTGCAGTTAAGATACGACGGCGTAGAAGACTTACGCCGGTCGTATCTTAGCAATATTTAAGCGTATCTCAGTTTGAGAATACGCTTAAATATATGATGGCGGGGATTCGGACTTACGACGGCGTATCTACTGATACGCCCGTCGTAAGTCTACCTGAATCTGGCCCAATGGGATCTATTTATAAAATATTTGCTTTGCGAATTTCTCATCATTTGAACGCAATTAACAAATCATACGTTTGTAATATGTTTGGGATGTCAGTCAATATTCAATCCTAAGAGAAAAATAGCTATATGAACGTTTGACCATAACAGTTAAAGACCTCTGCACTGTGGTTATGGGGTCTGTGGACAGGGGGGCTTTTAAAATAAGGGAACCCTCAGATACCGCTCCCCCACCACATGATTACTCATTTACAACAAAAATGGCAATAGTAAATAAACATACACAGTTTTTTTAAAGATCCTTTCATAAAACATTTTTTAAACTTCTCACAATGTAAATCTGCTTTCAATCACAATGTATCATCAATTGCAATGCCCCTGCCAAAAGAAAGCAACCCACCACCTGCCGACATGTCTGAACCCGTTTGGCTCTCATGGAATATCATCTCCTGGTCTCCATTGGCACAATCTATGCAAAGGGGGGAGTCTCCTGGGTGAGATTCAATAAGTCCTCTCCTGCTAACTCTCACAACCATTGGGCCAGGGATGTGGGGAAGGGGCCCTTATCCTCATTAACATGGAGACAAGGTGCTTTGCCAGGGGGGGGGCACAAGTGGCTTGGTAGGGTTTAGAAATGGGGGGGCACAAGCTTTCCCCCTCCCTTTCCTGGCCAGCCATGCTTTTTTTCTTGTTTTTTGCATTTTGCATGGAGTTCCACCTTAAAATCCATATCAGTCTTCCACGGTTGGGGGGGGGGGGGCATGGTGTTGGTTTGCTTTACTTTTTACTTTTTTTGTTTTTGTTTTACACACTGCAGCTGGAGGTTTGGTTAGCCAAACGCCTATTCATTCAGCTGTTCACATAGGAATCTCCATAGACTGTGTACCCAGTCCTAAGACCTGAACCCCCATAAATAATCTGTGTGGTATTGTCAAGAGGAAGATGAGAGACACCAGACCCAACAATGCAGACACGCTGAAGGCCACCATCAAAGCAACCTGGGCTTTCGTAACACCCCAGCAGTGCCACAGGCTGTTCGCTATATGCCACGCTGCATTGATGCAGGATTTCATGCAAAATGAGCCACCGACCAAGTATTAAGTGCATACTATACTATACATGGACATGCTTTTTAGTAAGCCAACATTTCTGTATTAAAAATCACGCATGTAAGCTGCTAGTTTCACCCAATCCTCCAACCCTTGCGGACTGGATTTGGGAAATGGATAAATATGTAATGTTTGAAAATATACTTATGCTCAATACAAAACTGTTCAGAAGTTTCAAAGGATATGGGGAAAATAGATAGATGCTTCATGTTATAATTAAATTTTAATCCATAATACAGATTGGGTGTATTTTTAGTGGACAGGTAAGGCCCGTCGAAAGAAACAAAAAGAAAAGTTTTCTTATCTGTTCCGGAGTATTTCTGAATGTTTTTTGAATATCTGTGAATATCTTGGGAAAATTGGATGATGATGTATCAAATGTACCAATGCTGATACTGTTTGAAACAATGATTTGACCTTGGTTCGAATGTTTGTTTATTTTTTATTGGTTGCTTTTGTTGATGTTTATTTGTTATAAAAATCTAAAATATAAAGACTCATTTAAAAAAAAAAAATGGGGTATAACCAGCCTGTTGAATGTTACATATGATTATTGCTATGGCTCCATAGGAGGGATTTCCCCATCAACACTGACTGTGTTGATGGGGGAATGAAGCGCTTTACTAAAGAAAAATGCTCCATCTATGGCTGGCTTAAATGTATCCCAGTTAAAGTGGTTGTAAAGGATCATTTTTTTTTTTAAATAACAAACATGTCATTCTTACCTCCACTGTGCAGCTCGATTTGCACAGAGTGGCACCAATCCACCTGTTCTGGGGCCCCTCGGCTGCTCTCGCGGCTCCTCCCCGCATTAGAAAACCCCCTGGGTGAATCGCTCTCCTGAGGGGTTTACCTTGTGGGCGCACTCCCGAGTCATTCATTAGGCGTCTAATATGTAAAAAGGTACTACAGCGCTATTACTAAAACCATATAAAATACTAAAGATAAGCTGCAGACACGTGAGGTGCACAAAACCAAAGTGAATAAATAAGAAAATATTGTGTTGCGCTGATAATCAAGTAAAAAATTGCATACATATATATATATATACACACCATATACATAAATAAGAACCCCCTACACCTCAAATCAGGGAGGTATATGTGCAAAAGATAAACAAAAACCACTCAAAAACTATAATGTGAAAAAATTCAAATAGAACCAGCAAAAATAGTTCATGGAAAAAACACAGTTCAGTACATAGGCTAATAGGAGACAGGTGTGAGATCCACAGTCCTTTGGTGTGCAGCTGTCATTATAGCAAAAAAATAAATAAAAAAATAAATAAAACCTTTTCCTTCTGGACTCCCCGATTAACACAGGATATCAGCCGCTCATAAGGAGAAAAGAAAGATATATGGTGCAAATAACGTAATAAAATGGGAAATGAACCCTGCAATACAATGATTGCACTCACGGAACCTCGATGGTAAAAAGGCTCAACTGCAATCAGTCATTGAACGCAGCTCAGTGCTACGATCTCCTCAGAAGGACGGATTCGACCGTCGATCGCGTCACTCGGCTTCTCCCCCACGCGTATCGTCAATAGCCACTTGACTTATTCATGGACCCATGAATAAGTCAAGTGGCTATTGACGATACGGCGTTCAATGACGCGGCGTTCAATGACTGATTGCAGTTGAGCCTTTTTACCATCGAGGTTCCGTGAGTGCAATCATTGTATTGCAGGGTTCATTTCCCATTTTATTACGTTATTTGCACCATATATCTTTCTTTTCTCCTTATGAGCGGCTGATATCCTGTGTTAATCGGGGAGTCCAGAAGGAAAAGGTTTTATTTTTTTTTTATTTTTTTTTTTGCTATAATGACAGCTGCACACCAAAGGACTGTGGATCTCACACCTGTCTCCTATTAGCCTATGTACTGAACTGTGTTTTTTCCATGAACTATTTTTGCTGGTTCTATTTGAATTTTTTCACATTATAGTTTTTGAGTGGTTTTTGTTTATCTTTTGCACATATACCTCCCTGATTTGAGGTGTAGGGGGTCATTAGGCGTCTAATTGTCGCTCTATTTTTGTTTATAGCGCAAAAAATAAAAACCGCAGAGGTGATCAAATACCACCAAAAGAAAGCTCTATTTGTGGGAAAAAATTACGACAATTTTGTTTGGGAGCTACGTCGCACGACTGCGCAATTGTCAGTTAAAACGAAGCAGTGCGAAATCGCAAAAAGGGGCAAGGTTCTTAACCTGCATAATGGTCCGGGTCTTAAGTGGTTAAAGTGATTGTGATTGTCTCTTTAAAAAAAATAAATAAATAAGAAACATGTTATATTGGCTCTGTGCAGTTGGTTTTGCACAGAGCAGCCCGGATCCTCCTCTTCTCAGATCCCTCTTTGCTGCTCCAGGCCCCTCCCTCCTATCAAGTGCCTCCTCAGCCAGCAGCTCTCTTTGGGGGCACCCGAGCTGATTCAGAGTTCCGTGTATCTATTCAAACACAAAGCCCCAACCTGGCACCCCAACCTGGCCCCTCTCCCTTCTGATTGTTTGACTGACTTTGATTGATAGCGGGAGCCAATGGATGTGTCTCAGCCAATCAGGAGGAGTGTCCCGGACAGCTTGGACACTCGTGGACTTCGCTGGTGAGACAAGGGGCCCAAGTAAGTAATTAAGTAATTAGAAGGGTGCTGGGGAGGCTGCTATACACAAAAGTTTTTTTTATCTTAATGCATAGAATGCATTAAGAAAAAAAAAACCTTCTGCCTTTACAATCCTTTAAGCTTACATCTACATTGAGCCAAAATGCAGGTTATGTACAGATTTTTCCCTCCTAACCTTTTAAACATTATATTATTCATTCAATCATATGTGCCATTAGTGATAATTATTCTGTGAATACAACTATTTTTCATCTATAATCTGACTGGTCAGGTAAATATGGTATTCTACGTCACACCCAGGGGCGGACTGACAACTCATGGGGCCCCCGGGAAATAGAAGATCATGGGGCCCCCTTTGTCCCCACCCACACGCAAGCCACACCTACACAAAGCCCCACCTACATAAATCATGAGCCACACAATAAGACACACAGCAGGGCACAGGCACATCATAGGGCATGGGGCGCACAGCAAGGCACAGCACCGAAACCGAAAGAAAAACTCTACGACAACAAGCACTCCTCCCACCATCCTTGGACAAACCATCGCCCCAAGCACTAAAGCAGGGAGGAGAAGCCTTGTCGTCACCGCGTTACTCGTGTAAGGACCCGGATATTCCGGGCGTACGCTCCTACACAGGCCGGCCGGCTGTGTCATTTTAAGTTCTCTATATGCTCGTTTTTAAAGAGTTTTATGTAAGTACACAATCTGTAGATTTATCAATAAACCTGTATGCAGTATTACGCTATGTGCTCTCCTTGGCTTTCTTCCTATGATTTGGAGCGGTGTGTTTGCTGTTGCTGAGTGGAAACTATTTTCAGTGAGGCTTCATCATTATTTGGAGGATTGATTCTGGCCCTGCAGTGGAGCTTGGATTTCTGCATAAATGCTGGTTTTATTCTGATCTCTGGTAAGAGTCAGTGTTACCCGTGGGTGGAGGTCTCCTGTCTGCACTAACTACTGTGTTGTGGATACTACTGGCATCTATTGTCATTTTCATCACCATACTTTGGGACTCTTTTTGCCTTCTGGCTTCACTGTTTCTTTTTTATTTTTAATTTTCACTATGGTTCATCAATATGTACTATCACTGTAAATTACAATTTTTGCTGTGACAATATTTTTATTGTTATATTAGTCTCACAGACAAAGTATTATTATTATCATCACATTGTGACACGTATTGGTGTCCTTTTTTTCACATTGGTTTATTAGCGCGACTCCCCCTCTTTTCCATACCTGTTTGATGTTGTATGACATCCTTGAGACGCAGCTATTATTGTTTTGTTATTTGGGTATGCGCAATATTTATTTATTTTTTTGTGTTACTAAAGTCAAAAGCCTAGGTGTAATTTTTGATTCGGACATGACCATGGACGCACAAATAGGATCAGTAGTCAGCGGATCCCACCATCTTCTACGCCTGCTACATAGACTCATCCCCTTCATCCCGGAAGAGGACACAGCAGTAGTAGTTGGTACAATCATCAATTCTCGACTCGACTACGCAAACGCAAACTCCCTCAACCTCGGACTACCAAAATACCAGATTTTGCGTCTACAAGTCTTCCAGAATACAGCAGCCAGACTAATAACGGGAAAAAAAAACCTGGGAATCTATCACCCCATCCCTGGGGGCCCTCCATTAGCTAACCGTAAAGGAATGGGTCACATTCAAGACCCTCTGCCTCACCCACAAATGCACACAAGGAAAAGCCCCGCAATACCTATGCGAGAAAATAAAACACTACAACCCTTCGGTCGACGAATCAAAACCTGGTCTGCATTCCCAAGACTCGATTCAAATCTAAAGGAGAACAAAGGTTTTCAGGTCAAGGGCCACGGCTGTGGATGCACTGCCAACGATCATCCGAATTGAAGATAACCATCGCGCCTTCAGGAACAATCTGAAGACCCACCTCTTCTGAAAGGATCATGATGACTCTGGATGGCGATTTAGTTCGCATTTGCAGCGCTATACAACTTCTCACTCACTCACTAAGCAGGGAACAACACAGGGCATGTGGCACACAGTAGGGCACATCACAGGACAAACAGAAAAGCACATCATTGGGTAAAGGGCACATCAGGGGGTACACAGCAGGACACTGAGAACATCACAGGGCATGGGGCATGGCTCACACACTAAACATTTATGCATAATTTAAAGCAACATGCAGGCTTATTAAATGTGTTCATCACAATTATTTTTTTTAGATAATAGACAACTACAAACGTCCTCATAGTGTAACACAGTGTGAGCTACATTGCCTGTTGCTCTTGTGTTCTTGCTCAGTAATGTTACCGTTCACAATGAAACTTTCACAGCTGGATGACAAGTGGATGTTGTACTGTGAAACATGCTAAATATGGGATGAGAGTGGGGAAATTATATGGAAACCATCAGAAAGGGACTTATAGTGAGTGAGAGTACGCATAATTCATGAGAAAGTCTAGCAGAATGTTGGAGCTCAGGAGGGGATTGTCCAGGAAATCTCTCACACAGAGAAAAGCAGTTTATAAGGGGTGTAGAGATTACAAGGAGTGGATGAATGTGATGAAAAATGTACATAGGAATTACTTCCTTCTTCGTGAAACATTTTTTTCTCTGTCATTTGGAGCTTTAGGTGTCCAACTCCTCCCTACATCCTCTCCTAAAGAAAATACATTGAAATATATTGAATAGTCTATACCACCCAAGTTAAGGGTAGAGTACAAAGCAGGGGCATTGCTAGGTGGCAAAAAGACCAGGGGCTTTTTTTTTGCTAGCACGTGACCTACCTGACCTACACACACTTACGGTAGTGACCTACATACATTGACCTACCTGACATACACTCACATACCTGCACTGACGGTAGTGACCTACATACACTGACCTACATACACTGAGTCAGTGTATGTAGGTCAGTGTATGTAGGCCACTACCGTCAGTGAGAGGTACGTCAGTGTATGTAGGTCAGTGTCACTGACCTACATACACTGACCTACCTGCACTGATGGTAGTGACCTACATACACTGATCTTCCTGCACTGATGGTAGTGACCTACATACACTGACCTACCTGACCTATATACATTGTCGGTAGTGACCCACATACACTGACCTACCTGCACTGACGGTAGTTACCTATATACACTAACCTACCTACACACTGACCTACCTGACATACACTGACCTACCTACACTGACCTACCTGACATACTTACACTAACCTACCTGACATACACTGCCCTACCTACACTGACCTACCTGACATACACTGACCTACCTACACTGACCTACATACACTGACCTTTCTGACATACTTACACTGACCTACCTGACATACACTGACCTACCTATCAGATCGATCCCTGCGCTCGCCACTCGCACAGTGGCTCGGGGCTAATAATGCCGTCCTGCCACCGTGAGACTCAGGGCTTTATAGGGTCACATTCGGGGCTTCAGCCACGGCTAGCCACCCCCTCCCGACGCCACTGGTACAAAGAGTTAAGAAATCTATTAAAAACTGCCTTCACAACTCAACAACATTGTTCTGCTTGATTTGTCTTGCAGCCTTAAAGTGGTATTAAACCCAAAATGCAATATAATATACTGTAGTTTGCCAATCATTAGATTTAGTGGCTGCATACGTTTTCCTTTTTTAAGCCTTTTCACCAGGTGTTCTGGCAGATAACACACCTCCTGTAATTTAATGCCTACAGTCTAGATCAGGGTGTCAAACTCAATATTTTCATGGATCGCATCAGCCATAGCTCACAACTGTCCCTGATTTTGGAGGAACAAAGTTCTGTTCCTCTTTCATCCTCATTTGTCCTTCACTTTGGTCTGATCTATATAATTGCATACAAAATGCACTACGTGTCTATCAAAAAGTGTTTTCCAGTGCTAAACCTTTTATCCAATTTCTAAATTGCTGCATTTGTAAATTCCAAAACCAATATAAAGGAATAGAAGTGGTAAAAAAAGCACTTGATTTAAACAATATTTTTTTGTACAATTCTCCTTTAAAGAGGGCGTGACAGGGGGTATGTCCTATACAGGGGTCAAGTCCTGGGAAAAAATGTGTGGGAACTCCCACCCAAGATCCACTCCCCCACCAAAAAAAAAAAAGAAATGATGCGCTCATATGCATAATTACTAAACCGCAAGTTCTTTCTAAATCAGCGGCAGACCTCCGCAATGTCTCCAGGGAACAATGACAAAAGCTCCCAGGAGACATTGCGGCATCGAGGAAGTGACGGAATACCCGCACACTACCTGGTGAATCCATATATAGGAAGCGGCCAGTAACATAAAGGATTACTAAGGTTTGCCTGCCCCTGACAGTGACTCGAGCTGGGCATCGCCGCTTAGTGAAAAATTGGCTCGGGCGGCTCGGGTGCTCTCGGCTGCTCTAGTTCTGCAAAGGGAACTGCGTTCCTGCTGTGAAAAAAGTGCAGGAACTCCGTTCCCACGCGTTCCCGCAGGACTTGAGCCCTGGTCCTATACCTACATACTTTTACTAATAGGTGTCCCTCAGTCCCATCTCAGGAAGTTGGGAGGTATGGCATCAGCATTATGGTGGCCCTCAAAGGACCAGTTGTATCTGTAAGGCCTCGTACACACGACCGTTTTCCTCGACAGAATCCATCAAGAGACTTGGTGGCAGAGCTTTTTTGCCGAGGAAAACGGTCGTGTGCATGTTTTTCATCGAAAAAACTGTCGTGGAACTCGATGAGAAAAAAAAAGAACAAGTTCTCTTTTTCCTTGTCGGGAGTCTCAATTTCCTCGTCGGGCTGGTTTTCGACGAGAAACATGTTCGTGTGTATGCTTAGAAACCTGCACATGCTCAGAAGGGTGGCACCAGTGGAATCAAACTTCCCCTTTATAGTGCCGTCGTACGTGTTTTACGTCACCGTGTTTGAAATTGGCGAGATTTTGTCTTGAAAGTGTGTACGCAAAGAAAGCTTGTCAAGATTCTCGACAAGCCTATCAAGGAAATTGTCGAGGAAAATGATGTTTCATTTACGACGAGTTCCTCGGTCGTGTGTATGAGGCCTCAGGCTATATAATTGTATCTACTCTTTACCATATTAAATAATTGCCTCTGCATTCGTTGTGGGTTTAGTAACACTTTAAAGGCTAGTTTACACTTGCTTCAAAACAAGGCTTCGAACAGGCTTTGTTAAAGCTCTCTGAATGCCAGTCAAAGCCCCTGTTACTAAATTAAATGGTTAGCTTACAGTCCAATTTCACCTGCTTTTGCTTGGTTCTTCGATGAGGCTTCGGTGAGGCTTTGTGGGGCTTCGATGGGTCTTCAAGTGAGCTTTGTCATAAACTTCTATGGAGGCTTTGAAGACGCTTTGAAGCACCACTGAAGATACATGGGGTATAATTTTTGAAGCAAAGCCAAAGCAAAAGCAAGGTATAAACAGGTAAGCTAACCATTTTATTTAGTGGCAGGAACTTTGACCAGCATCCAGAGAGCTTTAAAACAGCATGTCTGAAGCCTTGTTGAAGCTGAAGCGAGTGTAATTGAGCCCTAAGTGTTAAGTAATAAACTAACACTTAGGCCCCGTACACACGACCAGTTTCCTCGGCAGAATTCAGCTTCCGACCGAGTTTCTGGCTGAATTCTGCCGAGAAACCCGGCCGTGTGTACACTTTTGGCCGAGGAAGCCGACGAGGAGCTCGGCGAGGAAATAGAGAACATGTTCTCTATTTCCTTGTTGCTCTATGGGAGCTCTCGTCCCGCCGAGCTCCTCGGCGGCTTCAGTGCTGAACTGGCCGAGGAACTCGATGTGTTTGGCACGTCGAGTTCCTCGGCCGTGTGTACGAGGCCTCAGGGCCGGTTCACACTGACCGATGCCGACTGCGGTCCTTGGTTCAGACGAGTGTTCCCTGTGTTATGCTGGCTATACATTGTGCTCTGGTGAGTGTATACCCTTAAGGGGACCGTGTTCTCACGTGGTGGATTTGAAGAGTTTGATGGAAGGTGCACACTACTATTACGCTAGGATCACCTATGGACACTTTCTGAATTATCACTTGGCTCATCATCTGTCTTAAGACTTTTTGTGTGGAGTTGGCCACATTATATCACTACTACTCAACAATAGCGCTGTTTGTAGTATATGACCGTTTTAGTTTTTACTTTTATTGTTTTTTTTTACTATTTTATATATTACAAGGACTGGTGAAAGATCTCACTGTCCATTATTTGCCTAGTGATGGCAGAGACTGAGTTACTTGGAGCACAACACTTAGTACATAGCACCTATACTGCACTAATACTGCATGCTCTTTTATCAAGACTTTTGTTAAGCGCACCAACACTTCTAAAGGGTCATAACTGTACCGGCAGAAAAAAACAATAATGGACTACAATGCAATTCTACAACCCCCCAACCATTTTCCTGCTACTTATATAAAGAGTACCTCTATCCAGTTAGCCTAGAAATAGCATAGTCCCCTTAACCCCCCTGGCGGTATTCCCGAGTCTGGCTCGGGGTGGTATTTCATTACCAAAAGCGGTAACCCCGAGCCAGACTCAGGATTGCCTCGCAGCAGCCACAGGCATGGTTTACTTACCTTGTCCCTGGATCCTGCGATGCCGCCGCGCTGTGTGATCGAACAGTGTCTCCTCGCTCGATTCACAGTGTCCATGTGTGCCGCCGAGCTCCGTTCCCTGCGCCGTTACGACGCATGGGGGCGGAGAGCGGCGCCAATTTAAAAAAAATAAATAAACACAATACATACAGTATACTGTAATCTTACAGATTACAGTACTGTATGTAAATAATACACACACCCTTTGTCCCTAGTGGTCTGCCCAGTGTTTTACATGTACTTTTATATAATAAAAAATGTTCTTTCTGCCTGCAAACTTTAGATTGTCCATAGCAACCAAAAGTGTCTCTTTATGTCAAAAGTGGTTTTAGACAGCTAGAAAACAGCGATAATAAATTATAATCACTTGCAGAATTGTGCGATAGCGATTTGTGGGGAAATTCGTCATAAAAAAATAAAAGTAATGACGCCGACAATTCTGCAACTGAGCAAATTTCAGTGATTTTGAGTTGATTACATTATTGAATCATTTTTATTATAATTAGATTATTATTTGTTATAATTATTTATTATATTATAATTTATGATTTGGTTTTTCAAACTTTTTCATACCCGAGATGTCTACTAGATTCTTGTTTGGACATATTTAAGTGAGTTATTCCTAAGAATTACAGGCCTACAATATAAAACGCCAAATTTCTTTGCAAAATAATGGTACCGCTTTCAGCACCTAAAATCTGAAATAATCATACCGCCAGGGAGGTTAATGCACATTGGCAGTGTGGTCTCCTAAACACAGTAAACTTAATCACATCACTGTCCATTGCTGCACTCACTGATACCTTGCTACTGTTTAAGCTGGTACATAGCATTATCCTATATCCACTGCTAACTACTGGTCTTACCATATGTTGATCTGAGTTACTACTATTGCCAAATTATTTTTATGTCTGTAATGTTACTAATCAGGCTGTCTGACAATATATGGAGATTTGGTTTCCCTAATCTGGTCGGTGTTTGCTTTCTCACACTTTCCTGTCATGCGAATTGGATGTGGGGAAAGCCACATTCAATTCGCATAAGTTTGAACCCAGCCTAATAGCTGGATTCAGGTAGATTGCCGCATCTTTCCAGCGGCGTAGCGTATCGTATTTACGCTGCCGTAAGTTAGATAGGCAAGTACTGTATTCACAAAGCACTTGCCTCCTAACTTACGGCGGCGTAGCGTAAATGTGGTCGGCGTAAGCGCGCCTAATTCAAATTAGGATGGGGGGGCGTGTTTTATGTAAATGAATAGTGACCCTACGTGATTGACGTTTTTTACGAACGGTGCATGCGCCGTCCGTGTACATATCCCAGTGTGCATTGCTCCAAAGTACGCCGCAAGGACGTATTGGTTTTGACGTGAACGTAAATGACGTCCAGCCCCATTCACGGACGACTTACGCAAACAATGTAAAAATTTCTAATTTTGACGCGGGAACGACGGCCATACTTAACATTGACTAGGCCAGCTATTTGTTGGAATAACTTTACGCCAAAAAATGCCTTACGTAAACGGCGTATCTTTACTGCGACGGGCGCACGTACGTTCGTGAATCGGCGTATCTAGGCTTTTACATATTCTACGCCGAACTCAACGGAAGCGCCACCTAGCGGCCATCGTAAATATTGCACCTAAGATACGACGGCGCAGGCCGTTGTATCTTAGATAGTTTTAAGTGTATCTCAGTTTGAGAATACACTTAAACTTACGACGGCGCAGATTCCGAGTTACGTCGGCGTATCTACTGATACGCCGACGTAACTCTCTCTGAATCCAGCTATATGTGTTGTCTATGAAAAATCATTATTAGCTGCTAAAGTTGGGTTAAATACAAGTGCAGGTTGAAAGTTTTAACAGGCTAGAATTTATATCCCTGTTACCTATCTGCTTATAGCCCTCCGCCCATGAAACTCTCAGCTTTTAATATTAGATCATAGATACCCATAAAGACTGCCAAACAGGGACACTTATGAAAATTCCTACCCTGGCACTGCTAAGGCATTTATGAAGACGTGTAAAAAGAATTTCCTCAATAGCATCCTCGTTTCATAAATCTACCTGGCAAATTTACAAGATGTCAAAGACATACCCATTTAAATTGGATGGAAACTACAAGGAGGCACGTTTTACAAGCTTACAGAAGCCATCACTGTACAAGAACAAGAAGCGTTTCTGGAATGTTTTCTTGGAGACGTAGGAATAGAATCTTGAATCAGTATGACAATAGAAAGAAGGGAACCAGATCTGAATGAGATTCCGGAAATATAGAAGCATGAAAAAAAAAAAAAATAGATGACATTCATAGTCATAAAGTTACCATTGATTAAAACAGATAAACTAAGTTAATTGTCTCACAGATCTCTAGCTTAAAGGACTAAACCTTGGTAATGAACTTTATTCCTTACATGGATCAAAATTCAGCCAGTTAAACAGAGAATTTCAATCCATGTATGGGCACCCTGGTTTTACACAAATCAATCTATTGATCGACCTGTGTACAACCAGCCTGGCCGGTTTTTCCCAAAGGATTAGTGACAACACTTATCATTGTGTTTTGCCAGCAGGAAGGCTCCCCGCCAGCAGAACACAATAGCGCTGCGCGACAGATACTACATCATCAACACTGATTGTGCTGATGGAAGAATGGAGCAATTTTATTTTATTTCCATCCATGGTGAACAGAAAGAAACTTGTATAATCTTTGATCTGCTTTATAGATTGGTTTTTTAAAATGCACTAAAAAGGAGACAGAAATATTGTGTATTGGCCCACAATCTCTACACTTAAGGAAACACCCTTACCTTTGCTGTGACTGCACTCTGAATCTTTCTGTGGGGGAGATTTACTAAAACGGATGCACAGAGAATCTGGTACAGCTGTGCATAGTAACCAACCAGCTTCTACCTAGAAGCTGATTGGTTACTATGCAGAGCTGCACCAGTTTCTGTGTGCATCAGTTTTAGTAAATCTCCCCCACTGTGTGCCTTGTGGAGCATGGATATTAAAGGATCACTAAAGGAAATTTTTCTTTTTTTTGCTGAAATGAGTGTTTACAGGGTATAGAGACATAATAGTTAACTGATTCCTTTTAAAAACGATTAAAAATAGATAGAAATCAATCATATAATGTGCCTCTTAGATGCAAAAACGAAACTGAAACTAGTTTAGTCTTTGCATGTTATTTTATGCCTCTGTGCTGGACAGTGCCATAGAGAGTCATGGCTAGGAAAATGAAACTAAACTCTCCCATGACTTTTTTCATACGGAGCCAGACAACCAGGAAGTGTCCAGAACAGAGAAGAATTACAGCAACATCAGAGCAAAAACGAGCAATGAGGACATGAAACCAGGACTGCAGTAAGGTAAAGGAAGCTATTTAGCTAAAAAAAAAAAAATTCCTTTAGTGACCCTTTAAGCTTATTGTTCGTTTTCATCAGATCGCTACATAGGAAACAGCGGCACCCGACAAGCTCCTCCCTGCTCAGTGAGCAGAGAGGAGCTTGTAATCCACCAGCTCAGCGGAGATCAACGGACTGATCTCCAGCTGAGGTGACGGGAGCAGGCGGACTCCGTCGCTACGGAGTCCGCCTAGTGTGAAAGGAGCCTAAAAGTGGCCGCACCAACAGCTTAGACTTTCCTTCTTTCTTGTGCTCCATCTAAAGTATGTTGCAGCTAGGATCAAACAGAGTTAGCCAAGTGTAAGCGCTAAATGACAATTTGGAGCTTACACTGGGTTGAAGGATCTGCTTTCTATTGGGTGCCTAAGCAGAGAAGACTCAATCATCATTGCGGTCATGTAAGATAAATAAGATTTAGACACATGGCAAACCACACCTAGATTATCGGGTATGCCACTTTATTCCTAGCTGCCAAGAAAAGTAGAAGGAGAGAAATCGGAAGGTAAGTGCCCCGCATTGGCAAAAAACAAGTTGGGCTAGATTCAGAAAGAATTTACGATGGGGTATCTATTGATACGCCGCGTAAATTCAAAGCTGCGCCGGTGTATCTTCTTTCTGTATTCAGAAAGCAAGATACGCCAAAATTAGGCTAAGATCCGACTGGCGTAAGTCTCTTACGCCGTCGTATCTTAGTTGCATATTTACGCTGGCCGCTAGGTGGCGCTTCCGTCGATTTATGCGAGGAATATGCTAATTAGGTAGATACGCCGATTCAGAAACGTACATCCGCCCGGCGCATTTTTTTAAGTCGTTTACGTTAGGCTTTTTCCGCCGCAAAGTTACCCCTGCTATATGAGGCGTACGCAATGTTAAGTATGAACGTCGTTCCCGCATCGAATTTTGAAACTTTTACGTCGTTTGCGTAAGTCATTCGCGAATAGGGCTGTACGTAAGTTACGTTCACGTCTAAAGCATTGACGATTTGCAGCGTAATTTCGAGCATGCGCACTGGGATTCTTTCACGAACGGCGCATACGTGGGGTCAACTAAATTTAAATAAAACACGCCCACATCATCCACATTTGAATTAGGCGGGCTTACGCCGGACCTCATACACTACGCCGCCGTAACTTAGGGCGCAAGTTCTTTATGAATACGGAACTTGCGCCCTAAGTTACGGCGGCGTAACGTATCTGAGATACGTTACGCCAGCAGAAAAATACGCCAGGCTTTCTGAATCTAGCCCAAGTTTACTTTAATCACTTAAGACCCGGACCATTACGCAGGTAAAGGACCTGGCCAGTTTTTGCGATATGGCACTGCGTCGCTTTAACTGACAATTGCGTGGTAGTGCGATGTGGCTCCCAAACAAAATTGGCATCCTTTTTTTTTTACCACAAATAGAGATTTCTTTTGGTGGTATTTGATCACCTCTGTGGTTTTTATTTTTTGCGCTATAAACAAAAATAGAGCGACAATTTTGAAAAAAAAAACAATATTTCTTACTTTTTGCTATGATAAATACCCCCAAAAAAGATATAAAAACAATTTTTTTTCCTCAGTTTAGGCCGATACGTATTCTTGTACATATTTTTGGTAAACAAAATCGCAATAAGCGTTTAACGATTGGTTTGCCAAAATTTATAGCATTTACAAAATAGGGGATAGTTTTATGGCATTTTTATTAATATTTTTTTTTTTACCACTAATGGCGGCGATCAGCGTTTTTTTTTTGTGACTGCGGCATTATGGCGGACACATCGGACAATTTTGACACATTTTTGGGACCATTGTCATTTTCACAGCAAAAATTGCTATAAAAATGCATTGTTTACTGTGAAAATGACAATTGCAGTTTAGGAGTTAACCACTAGGGGGCACTGTAGGGGTTATGTGTGACCTCATATGTGTTTATAACTGTAGGGGGGCGGGGCTGGACATGTGACGTCACTGATCGCCTTTCCCTATATCAGTGAACAGACAATCAGTGACATTGCCACTGTGTGTGTGTTTACATACCCCTCTCCCCGTTCTTCAGCTCCTGTGACCGATCGCGGGACACCGGCGGCGATCGGGTCCGCGGCTTCGGCCGCGGTCATGGAGCTTCGGACCGTGTTGCGGGCGTGTGCGTGCAACCCTCGGCTGGGCACTTAAAGGGGACGTACAGGTACGTGCCTGTGCCCAGCCGTGCCATTCTGTCGACGTAAATGTGCAGGAGGCGGTCCTTAAGTGGTTAAAGTGAATCTAAAGCCTTTTTTTTTTGTTCTTGATAGAGAGGTGAGAACCTCTGACATGTTTATTACTGTCTGTGTCCAAGTTATAGAAATTCACAATCTCTATTTGTCTTGGTGACCATTGTCACTAAGGTAGAAAAATAAAAAAATCCTTTTGAGTTGACATTAGAGCAGGAACAGGTGATACCATCCCCTATCCAAAATTAAAAAAATGCCTTTATGCCGGGTTCACACCTATGCGAATTGGTTGCGGCTTAAACCCCATCCAATTCGCATAACATTATAAAATACATTGATTTCAATGAGGCTGGTTCACATATGTGCGATGCATTCGCACTGCGCATTGCCTAAAAAACGTGTGCGTTTTCTAGGCATTGCGGTGCGGCTCAGGTGCGAATTCAGGCCCATTATCTTCTACGGGCACGCATCTGATTAGCACATGTGTTCATTTCTCTTCAGGATTTCTCTCATTCAGCTCAATACACTTCCCCCCTCCCCCTCTCCTCTCCCAGGTCTCCAAATTCCCGTCTAAAACGGAACTGATCTGCTGAACATTTCTCTTATCTCTCTGCAGAGATAACAGAGCTGAAATTCGCACCGCACAAGTGTGAATCCGGCCTTAGAAATATTTTAAGGTCAAATTAAGGGGGATATTCCAATTGCAAAAATACCCAAAGGTGTTTTTTTTTTTGCTGACATTGAAGATCAGGACAGTTTTCCATCCTTGATATATGCCATCTTAAAGTGGATGTAAACCCAATTCATGAAATTTGAGCTGGGCACAAATAACTGCAGTATTTTGTTATCTCTCTTCAAAGAGCTAAGTCCCGTAGCTCTCTCCTCCTGACCAATTGCTTTGTTATCAGCTTGATAACTCCTGACAAATTCTTGGACACATCAGATAAAAGCAGCCTAAAATCTCTGTCCGGGGAGGTTGCTATTAATAGATTAGCAGGCAGCTGATCCTATTACAAAACACCTCTGAGACCCCGTACACACGACCAAGCTTCTCGGCAGAATTCAGCCAGAAACTCGATCGGAGCCGTATTCTGCCGAGAAACCCGGCCGTGTGTACACTTTTGGCTGAGGAAACCGACGAGGAACTCGTCGAGCCAAATAGAGAACATGTTCTCTATTTCCTCGTTAGTCAGTGGGGAAACTTGGCTCGCTGAGATCCTCGGCGGCTTCACAAGGAACTCGACGAGCAAAACGATGTGTTTTGCCCGTCGAGTTTCTCGGACGTGTGTACAGGGCCTGAGAGTCTCTGCCTATGATGAGAGGGGGTGTGTGCCTTTCCTCCAGTAAGCAATTTTAGCTATCTTGGCTGTATGCCCAGACATCACACTCTGTGTTAAACAGGAAGAAAACATTTCTTAACACAATCTGAACTTTCTAAACAGTATATAAATGTGAAGACAGCAGATATACATAGAGGGCCAGATTCACAGTCGAGATACGACGAAGTATCTCAGATACTCCGTCGTATCTCTCAGAGTATCTATGCGACTGATTCATAGAATCAGTTACGCATAGATATCCAAAAGATCCGACAGGTGTAATTGTTTTACACTGTCGGATTTTAGGATGCAGTACCGCGGCTGCCGCTGGGGGGAGTTTGCGTCGTAAACCAGCGTCGGGTATGCAAATTAGGAGTTACGGCGACCAACGACGGATTTTCGCGTTCGCTACGTCGTCGCTAGTCTAGTTTCCCGTCTCAAAGTTAGTCGTTATTTGACCTGCCCTAACTTTACACAGCAATCGTATTGCTGTATAAAGTATGGCCGCCGTTCCCGCGTCGAAATGTAAAAATTAACGTCGTTTGCGTAAGCCGTTCGGGAATACGGAATTACGCTACGCACGTCGCCGTTCGAAAAAATGACGTCACTGCGCGCAAAGCACGGCGGGAATTCCGAAATGGAGCATGCGCAGTAGGTCCGGCGCGGGAGCGCCCCTAATTTAAATGGCACACGCCCATTTGAATTGGCCCGCCTTGCGCCGGACGTATTTACGATACACCGCCGCAAGTTTCCAGGTAAGTGCTTTGTGGATCGGGCACTAAAACTGGAAACTTGCGGCGGTGTAACGTAAACGGGTTACGTTGCACGGCCGCAAATGTATGTGAATCTGGCCCAGAAAACCTATGCATGGAGATTTAATTAATCCTTGTGTATCATGTGAGGCTGTTCACTTCACTGGGTGCATGGAGGGTTTACACTCACTTTAATGTGCCTTTTTCAATGTCACTAGACCCATAAAAGGAAAAATTTAGGGGTACATCTAAAACATAGACACATTTGGTTTCCTTATATTTACCTCCATTGAAAGGTATCTGAGGCAAAACTAAAAGGGAGCTATTTTGTGCTGCTGTGAGCACGCTTGCCACTCTCATTGTTATAGAACTATCTATCTATCTATCTATCTATCTATCTATCTATCTATCTATCTATCTATCTATCTATCTATCTATCTATCTATCTATTATAAACAGATCAAAAATCTATTTGGCTCAGGACTTTTCAAACCTGGTTACATTATATGAACTGGCAGTGGTTTTCATCACTGACAGCAGTGTATCTTCTTAACCTTTTATGTTGACAGATTGGCACGTCTGGGCAAATGGGCGTACAGGTACGTCCCCTATAATTTGCTGCCGTGTGATGTCTGCCGGTGTCCTGCGTTCAGGTCTATTCCCTGTCATCGGGAACAGCGATCAGTAACGTGTCACTCGTAGCCACGCCCCCTAACAGTTAGAACCTAGGACAAACTTAACCCCTTTAGCGCCCCCTACAGGTTAACCCCTTCACTGCCAGTGTAAGTTTTACAGTAATCAGTGGATTTTTGTAGCACTGATCGCTGTAAAAATGACAATGGTCCCAAAATGGTGTCAAAAGTGTCCAATGTGTCCGCCATAATGTCGCAGTCATGATAAAAATCGCTGATCGCCGCCATTAGTTGTAAAAAATTAATTATTAATACAAATGCTATAAAAATATCCCCTATTTTGTTGACGCTATAACTTTTGGGCAAACCAATCAATAAACGCTTTTTGCAATTTTTTTACCAAAAATATGTAGAATACATTTCGGCCTAAACTGAGGGAAAAAAAATGTTATTTATATATTTTTTAGGGTTAATTAATATAGCAAAAATCAAAAAATATAGAATTTTTTCAAAATTGTCGCTCTATTTTTGTTTATTGCACAAAAAAAAAAATACCAGAGGTGATCAAATACCACCAAAAAAAGGGTAAAAAAAGGGTAAAAAATGGGTAGAAAAGGACAGTCAGTTAAAGCGACACAGTACCGAATTGTAAAAAGTGGCCTGGTCTTTGACCAGCAAAATGGTCCGGGGCTTAAGTGGTTAAATGTTGATTACTATAGTGCTATCATTAATAGTACCAAAAACAAATGGCATTCACTTATGATCCACCTTATTCTCAATATAGTACACCAGGAAACATTGCAGGATCATATGATCTGGATGAGTGTTGTTTTCACTGTATTATTGTGTTTGTAATTTACCAATTTCCTGTTTTACTGCGTGACAATTTAGTTCTAGTCATAATTAAATATTGCACAGTGATTTTAATAGTGGCATAAAGTTTTGAAATCTAAAAATAGTAAAATGTAGCCCCCCTTAAAAAAAGAAGCATAAAAAAAAAAAATCTTAGGGCCAGATTCACGTACGATCGCGTAACTTTGTGCGGGCGTAACGTATCTGATTTACGTTACGCCTCCGCAACTTAGACGGGCAAGTGATGTGTTCTCAAAGCACTTGCTCCGTAAGTTGCGGCGGCGTAGCGTAAATCGGTCGGTGTAAGCCCGCCTAATTCAAATTTGGAACAGGGGGGCGTGTTTTATGTAAATGTTGTGTGACCCGACGTGATTGACGTTTTTCACGAACGGCGCATGCGCCGTCCGTGGAAATCTCCCAGTTTGCATTGCTCCTAATACGCCGCAAGGACGTATTGGTTTTGACGTGAACGTAAATTACGTCCAGCCCCATTCACGGACGAGTTACGCAAACAACGTAAAATTTTAAAATTTCGTCGCGGGAACGACGGCCATACTTAACATTGGTACGCCGCACTTACGCCACCATATAGCAGGGGTAACTATACGCCGGGAAAAGCCTAACGTAAACGGCGTAAATGTACTGCGTCGGCCGGGCGTACGTTCGTGAATTCGCGTATCTAGCTCATTTGCATACTCAACGCAGAATTCGACGGAAGCATGCATTTACGATACGACGGTGTAACACAGTTACGCCAGTCGGATCTACGGGAAATCTAAGCGTAACTGATTCTAAGAATCAGGCGCATAGATACGACCGTGCAACTCAGAGATACGACGGCGTATCTGGAGATACGCCGTCGTATCTCGTTTAAGAATCTGGCCCTTAATTTTTAAACTATGGGCCAGATTCTCAAAGGGCTTACGATGGCGCAACGCCATTAAGTCCTAATTAAGTCCTAATCTGGCCCGGCGTATCTATGCGACTGATTCTTAGAATCAGTTACGCATAGATATCCATTAGATCTGACAGGCGTAAGGCTCTTACAATGTCAGATCTTAGATGCATTTTTTTTCCCGCCGCTAGGTGTCGCCGACGTCGTTTTCCCCGTCGTCTATGCAAATTAGCTATTTACGCGAGATTCCCGAACGTACGCGCGGTCGACGCAGTGAATTTACGACGTTTCCGTAGCTTTTGCGACGCGTAAAGTTGCCCCTGCTATATGAGGGGCAACCAATGTTAAGTATGGCCGTCGTTTCCGCGGCGAAATTTAAAAAAGTACGTTGTTTGCGTAAGTCGTCCGTGACGCCATTTACGTTAACGTCGAAACCAATGACGTCCTTGCGACGTCATTTAGCGCAATGCACGTCCTGGAAATTTTAGGGACGGCGCATGCGCAGTACGATCGGGCCGGGAACGCGCCTAATTTAAATGATCCACGCCCCCTACCTGGATCATTTGAATTAGGCGGGCTTGCGCCGGAGAATTTACGATACGCCGCCGCAACTTTACAGGCAAGTGCTTTGTGAATCAAGCACTTGCCCGTAAAACTTGCGGCCGCGTAACGTAAATGAGATACGTTACGGCCGCATAGTTTAACGCCGATCTACGAGAATCTGGCCCTATGCTTTTTCCATCTGTCCTACCAAAAATGGATCCGTTTGTGCTGCAAAGTCGCTGTGCTTCCTTACGTACTACTGATGTAACAACACATTATACATCTATTATCGGTAACAATTTGTGTATGCATGGCTTTCTAACAGACGGGATTTTATCACCATCTCTGGCACTCTTTCCTTATGTAATAAAGGTGCTCCTGAAGCCCATAGATTAGGATGCCAACTCTCACGCTCACCTGTCAGTGCCTTTTTTGGTCTGTTTAGAACTCGATTTGAAAATGGTTACAATGCAATAACGAGTTAGAAGGCACAAAATAAATAAAACGTAAAAAGTGCGTACAGACCTACTACAAATCAGTGAGAGGGGGCAGCGCAATTCACTCTGCAACCTATAGACTATTAGACAAAGTGCAGGACAAGTCTTGGGATATTGTGCATGTGTAAGGAAACATGTATAGTATGAGAGGAATGTGACAAGATCACACTGGAAACACGGAGAGTGCAGAGACTTAGATCTGGATCTTCACTTGGAAGACATGATATAGTCCCTGACATCTTTTTAGAGAGGCTTCACACTTCTAGGAATAAATCCAACATTCTGAAGCTACAGAGGAAATTCTACAAAATATATATCTACTAAGGGGCCCTACCACTAAGGTACAGGTAGGGGTATACAGAAATAATAACTGGGCTTTTAGAAAAGTTTTTTTTAGGTCCACCAGCAAATAAAAGTAAATAAATGCAAGGCTGCAATGTGACGTGTCCCAGAAGATTGCAGGGAGGGGAAAGCTGAACTTCAGTCCGGTGCCACGGTGCCACGAAGCCCGGGAGAAAGTGGGAGTTAGGTGCCCATAAAAACTGGGCATCCACCCCCCCCCCCCCAAAAAAAATAACATGTCAGGGGGTCACCATCACTTAAAGCAGCAGTTCCATTTTCGGGTGAAACTCTGCTTTAACCACTTGCCTACTGGGCACTTTTACCCCTTTCCTGCCCAGGCCAATTTTCAGCTTTCAGTGCTGTCACCCTAACTATGCCCAAACAATTTTTTTATAACTTTTTTACACAAATAGAGCTTTCTTTTGGTGGCACCTGGCACTTGGACATTTGCTTATAAGGGACATCAAGGAGAAAGTAGAGAGGTCAGCTCAGCAGTTGGTTGCCGCTCCTTCACTGTTGAGCCACAGTCTGGACACAGGAAGGTGACCTAGCTATGTTGCTTTAGCCGACCACAGACTGTGCAATTGCGTAATACCTTCTGTGGAGCTATTGTGTTATTGTGTGGGAGCCTCACAAATGCGCTTGACCTCACAAATGCGCTTCTGGAGGAATAGTAAAAACATTCAAATAGACACACTTGTGGACATCCTTCCCAGAAGAGTTAAAGCTGTTATAGCTGCAAAGGGTGGGCCCACGCAATATTGAAACCTATTGATTGATGCCTTGTACACGCGACCGGGATTTCCGACTGGTGCTCAGTAACTTTTCCCCCATATAAACAAGAGGTTTTTCCTGTCGGGAAATCTCAGATGAGAGCTTTGGTTGGGAATCCCGACCGTGTGTATGCTAGAGATGGCCTGCCGGTTCGCCCGGCGGTCGTTTCGTGGTGAACTTTGCTTGTTCGCGGTCCGCCAAACCGGCGGACATCTGGCAATGTTCGCGGCGGTCCGCAATGTACATGGGTAAGAACTTTGACCTATGACACATCCATCAGGTGGTGCAGGACAGCCAATTGAGACATTTCAGCACATGGACATACCCCCTACCTTATAACTAGACCTGATTTGGCGGCCATCTTACATTCTGCTTTTTGTCAGTGTAGGGAGAGGTTGCTGTTTGGAGCAGGGACAGGCTGTATTCAATCATCTAAAAGGTCCACAAAAGTCCCTTTAAGGACTGGTATAGGTGTGCTACTTGCTGTGCAGTATATAGGTGTTTAATACATTCATATACTTTTTGTCAGTGTAGGGAGAAGTTGGTCCTAATACTGAGTTGTCACATGGAGAATCGCATTGAATTCCTTGCTAACCGCAGTTGTGGTTCACTCCGTTCACCAGTGCTGTTACAATGCCCAATGTACCACCAGCCACAGAATACAAGGTTGTTTGCTGTCAGGTGAACGCCTCTGGGCTAATTTTTGGGGCCTGTAATGGCCGACACTTACTTCTGTATCCGGTGAATAGCTTAATGTACCTCCAGCAATAGAATACAAGGTTGTTTGCTGTCAGGTGAACGCCTGTCGGCTAATTTTTGGGGCTTGTAATGGCCAGCACTTACTTATGTATCTGGTTTTTCACTTAATAATTCTGTTAGGTAAGTGTCCATGTTGTGGGACTATTTGTGCACAGCTAGTAAGTATTTTGTGGCTGCAAATATGACCTGCAGGTTTTTAATATTAGCCTGAAATTAAAGTCAATGGGGCCCGCCGCGAACATCCGACAGGACGGTTCGCGAACGCTAACTACGAACTTTTGCAAATGTCCGCGAACCGTCCCATGGGATGTTCGTCCATCACTAGTGTATACTTCATTGCAGTTTTTCCCATAGCAAAACTGCCAAAAACTGCCGGGAAAACGTCCGCCGGGAATCACGGCAGGAAAAAAGAGAGCAGGTTCTCTTTTTTTTGTCCGGCAGTTTTTGGGCAGTTTTCCAGTCGGAAAAACTGCAAGGAGCATACATAAGGCTGGGATTCCCGGCCAAAGGCTCTCCTCGCAGGCCGTGTGTACGAGGCTTAAGACTGGGATGCCTATTGGCTAAGGCAGGCATCCCAATACTTTTGACAACATAGTGTATGTATATGCTTACCTATTTTCAGGCTGCTCCGGTCACGTGATCTCCCCTGTGTCAGCTAGCAACGGCTGCAGGAAGGAGAGGAGAGAGTGCTTGACAATGGCTGCTAATGCCTGGGAGAGTTGATGTCACCCAGATCCATAGCCCATCCGTGGTGAGCTCACCCTCATCTCCCCTGCAGCAGCCAGATCATGTGACCGGACCAGAGAGGACTGAAAATAGGTAAGCATATATATCCTTCTTACACAGATTAATTAGCCTAGGTGTTAGGAGGGGGGAGGGAGCATTTTTAAAGATTACTTAGGTATAGCCTGGAATTGCACTTTAACAGTAGCAGAGATCAATACAGGTTGCTATGCTATGTGGCAGAATTCTGTAAATCTCAAGACTGGGTGAACAGAAATACAAATGCTTTGAAAGGTAAACAGCTACCTTATACCTGCATTTCATAATTTTTTCATCATTGTATTTAGTTGTTTGACATGAGTTCAGCTTTTGGAAGTTGTAGAGTTCTTTTGCTTGCAAAAGCAGCACAGTGACCTGTGAACTAACTGTTCTAACGGTATCCGGTACACTGTTCATTCGTTCTTCAGTTCTCATTTTCCACATTGGCAAGATGCCATCCTAAGAATCTCCTTATGCCAAGAAGAGGGAAGCAATCAATTCACAGCACCAGTACAGGATTCCATGATACTTGAGACACATTAGCGATTAGTTATATTACACATGTGCAGGAATTCCTTGACTCAAAAGGCCAAATCCTAAAGGAGATTTATTAAAAACAGTGCAGCGTGGCAACAGCATCCAAAATAGGTGCGCCTATATAGTGCTGCATTGAGTGGGGTACGATGGGCTCACTAGGAATAAGGATTGAAAGCGTGGGGAGATTTCAGAGTTTACTAAACAGGTTTTAAGAAAATTATCCTGGGGCATTTTGTTTAGCCCCACTTCCTATACAGTGTGGGGTGTGTGCCCCCACATGCCCAAAAGCCCTGTTTTAGAACAATGAAATAAGGTGATCAGCCGAGTGATTAGGTGGCAAGGTGGCATGGATGAGTGAGCATACCTAGATGGGGTTGTATGCTAGCAATAGGCACTGGCACTTTCCCCCGAATGGCCAAAATAAGTTTGGCTTTAACCACTTCAGCCCGGACCATTATGCAGCCATAATGACCAAGCCACTTTTTGAGATTCGGAACTGAGTCGCTTTAACTGACAATTGCGCGGTCATGCAACGTGGCTCCCAAACAAAATTGGCATTCTTTTTGTGTTAACAATGATGTATACAAAACATCAAATATTGTACAGTGTATATAAACTCTACATGTTGCATGTTTCGCGGTTACTTGGTGTCTGCTTCCTCAGGAGCCATACATGGGCACATATTTTATTAAACGATGTGTATGGAATATATCACAAAACGTGGATGCTGTGTCAGCTAGTTGGCCAACAACCCGGTCCAGGGAAGCAACCCACCTCGGGGGACACAAAAATGCAGGATGACCCACATAAATTGGTACAACCTGATTATAAAGAGATGTCTGTTCTATCCCCACAGTGTCACCTTGGTATATTGTACATGAATAGCCCCTCTGGGTACAGGGAGGTCTTAACGGAGATTGTGTTGGTGTGAAGGGTAAAATTATATATCCTCCAGCCAGATCTTCCATTACTTCAATAAGGTAGCTGCCTCAAATAAAGTGAGGGATCATTGGTGACAGGGGAGATACACAGGCGTCTCCTTAATGCAGCACACAGCATCCACGTTTTGTGACATATTCCATATACATCGTTTAATAAATGATGTGCCCATGTATGGCTCCTGAGGAAGCGGACACCAAGTAACCGCGAAACATGCAACATGTAGAGTTTATATACACTGCACAATATTTGATGTTTTGTATACATCATTGTTAATACAATGTTAATGATAAGTTGATTTATGGTTGTCACAATCAATATTTTATTGTAAATGTTTAGAAATTTTTACTTTGTAATAAAAATATTTTTACATTATAAATTTGAAAAATGGGGGGAACTAATGCGCAAACCACACTAAGAGAATAGCTACAAATAATATATTAAACTAACATCCACCATAACAATAATGATAAAGTGAAATTAAAAGGAATGGTGGTATATATTCCCTAGCAGCGGCCCCAACTAAATAATGTCACTGATAGTATGAGGAATGGGGGGTGTTGGGGTGCTTACTAATAGTACAAGTGATAAATACCAAAAATGTTAACTAGCAATAAATTAATAATGGTAATAATAAATAGTGAATACTAAAGTGCATATAGATCAAGCTATGGTGCTTAATATTACAGTGTTAATCTTGAGGAATTGCAAAATTTATAAAAAAGAATAAACATAAGATTTTCATGCAGCCAATTCCAAAATGGTGATCCTCAATAATGTATCCAATCTCATGCAAAAATAAATAATAAATTCATAAAGTTCAAAAGTGACAAGTGCTCAGGTGCTCCACTCGTTCTCACAAGCCTCTCACCTCAGCTGGCTTGTAACAAAAGCCTCTCAGTAATAGCAGCAGCAGTAGACTATCAGGGATTACACTCCAGCACTTCCAGGGCTGACGATGTTCTAGCAGATCTCAATAGCAATACCAGGCTCCTGAGTCCATAGTCTGACCAGTCCTTGGTTTTTACTAAGTGTCCTTACAAATGGAAATACTTGTAACCAAAGTCAAGGATAAGCAGCCTCGCTCGCTCTCTCTTATAAATTTGACTGTCTATCAGTTGCACTGATTACTGTGAAAATGACACTGGCAGTGAAGGGGCTAACCACTAGGTGGCGCTGTAGGGGATAAGTGTGCCCTAGTGAGTGATTCTTACTGAAAGGGGGATGGGCTATATGTGACAAGACGAAGCTGTGATCACTGTCATTGTCACTAGGCAGAGCGGGGAGATGCTTGTTTACATCAGCATCTCCCCATTCTTCCTTACCGTGAGACGATCCTGGGTATCCCCACGGCTATCGAGTCCGCGGGACCCATGATTGAGCTCAGGGAGCTTGCGGCGGGCCCTCGTCCACAATGCTCTTAAAGCGGGGGTTCTCCCTAAAAAAAATGTATTTATTTTTTCTAGCATGTCATTCAGCATAGTAGCGTGAGCTACAGTATGCCTTTATATTTTTTTTTAGCGCCGTACTCACTGTTTAATCGCGTAGTAAAGTTTCAGGGGAATGGGCGTTCCTATGCAGAGGGCTCGTGATTGACGGCCGGCTATGGCGTGTCACGATTCACGGAAAATATAGCCGAAATAGGTGTTTGCTCTTCACGGCGCCTGCGCAGTCAGCTCCGATGTCTGTGCGCAGGCGCCGTGAAGAGCCGAGACCTACTCCGGCTATTTTCGCGAAGCGTGACGCGCCATAGCCGGCCGTCAATCACGAGCCCTCTGCATAGGAACGCCCATTCCCCGCGGGGAGTCTGAAACTTTACTACGCGATTAAACAGTGAGTACGGCGCCAAAAAAATATATAAAGGCATACTGTAGCTCGCGCTACTATGCTGAATGACATGCTAGAAAGTTGTTTTTTAGGGTGAAACTCCGCTTTAAAGGGAACGTATATATATATATACACTTCCTTCTGCCTGTCCGTGCCATGCTGCCGACGTATATAGTCGTGCGCTGGTCGGCAAGCAGTTAATTGAATCTGAAGGGCGGAGGCAGACAGCAGAAGTGATCGACATGGACTCTTTTTGCATTCTTCCTGGGTGTTTTATATTCAGGAGCTCTGAATGTCTCGTGTTTCAAGTACTGGATTTGGCACACAGGGAACAGAGATGCTTCCTGAGGTGGAGACAGAAAAATATTATCAAAACTGAAAATGGTGTCAGATTTTTCACCAGTTCAACACAATGATGGACTCAAGACAAAAATGCTCAGAAAATAAAAATAAATGACTGCATAGACAAATATGGATTATTCTAATGTCTGAAAATATATTTTTTTATTTTAGATTCAGATGCTGTTTAATATGAATAATTTGCTGTCTTATAAGTAAATAAAACATGAATTGTTGATTTGGTTAGTATACTAACAACCGCACTAAACATCTCTTTTGATTCTGACGTTTTTTGCTACAAACTTTGTCTGATCCTTCTAAGGGTTAAAAAGAACATGGACTTAATCCTGCTTCCCCAGATGACATTCTGCGCAGGAAAAATGACAGGCGCTATATACAAGTACACTGGATAAATGAACTTGCTGTCTAGAAACTTGCAAAATAATGAATATTTCTTCTAAGTGTTGCAGACTAGCTGTCCTATAAGAGGAGTGAGTGCAATTAATAATTTCAGCAAGTGTTACAGATTAGCTGCTCTATACAGAACTGTGCGCAGGTTACTTTCCAGAAATATAGATGTTGTTGCTAAGTGCTAGCTTTAAAGCCTACGGGCATTTGTGAAATAAAGGTACTCTGCCAAATAACCGATTAGAGGCTAATTCCATAGAACAGTGGAGATTCAGTATTGACTGAAGACAGAACATTTTTTTTTTCATGGGGTTCCAACGGGAACATATAGTGGTGAATTCCTGAGTAAAATTTACATCTTTGAGGAGGATCCCTTAAAGAGGAAGTAATCCCCCCCCCCCCCCCCTCAGCGGTGCTGTCAGGAAGAGAGGAGACCGATCTGTGTCTCTTGTACATAGGGACACAGATCGGTCACCTCCCCCAGTCACCCCCCTTCCCCCACAGTTAGAACACACCCAGGGAATACATTTAACCCCTTCCTCACCCCCTAGTGTTAACCCGTTCCCTGCCAGTCACATTTATACAGTAATTAGTGCATATTTATAGCACTGATCGCAGTATAAATGTGAATGGTGCCAAAAATGTGTCAAAAGTGTCCGATGTGTCCGCCATAATGTCGCAGTCACAATAAAAATCGCAGATCGCCACCATTACTAGTAAAAAAAAAAATAATAAAAAATAATAATTCTGTCCCTTATTTTGTAGGCGCTATAGCTTTTGCGCAAACCAGTCGCTTATTGCGATTTTTTTTTTTTTTTACTAAAAATATGTAGAATACGTATCGGCCTAGACTGAGGATAAAATTTTTTTTTTAAAATAAATTGAGCTATTTATTATAGCAACAAGTAAAAAATATATTTTTTTTCAAAATTGTCGCTCTATTTTTGTTTATAGCGCAAAAAATAAAAACCGCAGAGGTGATCAAATACCACCAAAAGAAAGCTCTATTTGTGGGAAAAAAAGGACGCCAATTTTGTTTGGGAGCCACGTCGCATGACCGCGCAATTGTCAGTTAAAGCGATGCAGTGCCGAATCGCAAAAAGTCCTCTGGGCAGGAAGGGGCTTTAGGTGCCCAGTAAGGAACTGGTTAAGACAAGAAGGGGAAATGAGGAGAGGGTAGGAGGGGTGAAAGAGAAAAATAGAATTATGCATCCGGGTAGGGTTTAAAGTAAGTTAACCAGATTTTCAAAATGCAATCCGGGGACACCCAACTGACCATTCCCACTTCTAACCACACCCACACAATCACACACACTGCATTTATACATTTGTAACCACACTCACAAACTTACACTCTCATTTTTAACACACCCTCAAAACAATCGGTCACAGACTTTAGGAAAAAGGTATTCAGACAGACAGGTATCCAATGTTTTAAAACAAATATAAGATTAAGAACAAAAATGAAACATGCTTAGCATGCCGTCCACTGAACACTGCTTCATAGTGTATGCCATTTGTGACTTTCAGACAAATGCTGGGACACTATTGTGACTATTGTGACGGGAGTCACTTTGGAGGGGGGGTTGTGGAACCCAGCTTACGTTGGAGAGCACTGGAATCTCCTTGTTCTGCTCGCCGGGCCCTCCTATGTGTAAGTCTCCCTGTGTCTATTAGGGGCACAGGGTGTCTCATACACTGTTGTAGACTCTTTACTAGATCGTTTGAGGTGGAGCTGTATCACATTGTTCTATTGTTTGTGTCTGCCTTGGGAGCAACCTATTATGGCATGTATATGTCTCTGTGGATTAGCTGTGAGGGAGGGTTTCTCCAGCAGCCCCTCTCAAAGACTGTCTACTAATGAGAAGTTTGAATACACCCGTGTCATGCTACTGTTGGAGGAAAAGTCCACTCGCCCTGTTTCAAAGAAGGGGGGGGTGTCCCCTGAGTGTATATCTGTGTGCCTTTGTTCAAATAAACAGTTCATGTTCCAGCTTTGAAGCCAAACAAGTCCTGCCTAGTTCTTGGTTGTATAATGCAGCTATAATATCTATATTCAGACTGGTGGAAGCGGTATATGATGGAAGCACTCAAGCGGAGTGTGGGACGTTTCAAATCTGATTTTTCTTTCACAGACCCGTTAAAACCATCAAAGCTGATTTTTCTTTCACAGACCACTTAGTATGATTTTCTTCTTTCCTTAATTGTTGAATCATCTTAATGACAATGAGGACTTAAAGTGGATGTAAACCCCATTCATGAAATTTGAGTTGGACACATGTATCTGTAGTGTTTTCTTATCTCTCTTCAAAGCTCTAAGTCCCGCATATTTCTGCTGCTCCGTTCTTCTGTTATTAGCATAATAACTTCTGACAAGTTCCCTGCCAACTGTGATAAAATCAGGCTGAATTTTGTGTCAGGGTAGGTGCTATAAATACATTAGAAGAGAGCTGGTCTATTCACAGCACAGCTCTGCATGTTTCTGCCTTTTTCTGCCTATGTGGAGAGGGGGTGTGTGCCTTTCCTCCAATCAGCTGTCTCACAGTGTATAGCAAGAATCTACACACACAGGTGAGTCAGGAAAATAAAATTCGAACATGACATACACTTTCTAAACAGTATATAAAGATGAAGACAACAGATATTCATGTAAAACTTATGTAGGAGGATTTGTTTCATCTCTATGTATCATCTGAGGCTGTTCACTTTACTGGGTATATGTGAGGGTTTACATCCACTTTTAGGTTTCTGGCTTTTACTCACAGTACTATGCACTACTATTTTTGTTTTTGATTTTATACACACATGGATGAATTACAATATGTGAAAAGAGACAGCAAAACCCCTACTGACTCATTTTGGATTCTGGCTTAGAATATATGCTTGATAATGTATATCAAATTATTATAACGACATATAATACATATAATACACATAATACATATAATACACTTATAATTTGTAAATGCTTAATGAATTCTTAAAGTAAATAATTTGCATATTTAAAGTAAACTCCTTACAGACCTGAGTAACTTAGTTTGAGTAGATTGTAAAAAATCTTTAAACAGAGGTTGGTGAAAACTGCCATAGCAAAATATACATGCAGAGAGGGAGATAGGATCTTTACAAGAATCCATAAATAAACAGGTAAAAAATAATAAAAATAAATGTACAGTACCAGCCTTGTGCATTACTATGAAAATAATTTACTGAGAAAAGTAAGTGTTCCAATATACTCACAAAGGAACGCAACTATAGGCAACTATTGGCACATAGAATCAATCCAGTAAAGATGCTAGTGCCTATCATCAGGGAGCTACGCTTATGGGTTTCGAGGGTAGTACCCTCTTCTTTTGTGCTAGCTGAATAAATAATTTTTACAGTGATGAATAAGTCTGGTTTGCAGTCTCTTTTTTATTCTTGTTCCAGTTATTCTGTCTAAGGATCTCGCCAATCTGAAGAGGGAAGCATGGCCTACACATTAGCAAGTTCTTTAGCCTTGTACACACGACCGATTTTCCCGGCAGGAAGCTTTTGGCCGGGAAAACCGGGCGTGTGTATGCTTCCTTGTAGTTTTCCCGTCAGGAAAACAGCCGGGAATCCCGGCGGGAAAATAGAGAACCTGCTCTCTATTTTTCCATCGGGATTCCCAGCGTTTTTTTTCTCGAAAGATCTACTACTCACCTATGGGAAACACTGCGAGGCAGTGCCAATGGAGCATACACCCGGCCTAAACTCCATGGCAGTTTTCCTGCCGGGTTCTCGGCTTTGCCCTTGGTTTTCTCGGTTGACTTTTTACCGCCGAAAAAAAAAGCGTGTATACAGGGCTTTTGAGGATGAAGTATTTTCTAGATGACATTGGAAGAGTTCTACCATCAATGATTGTCTTTATTACCTATATGGGAGTTAAGGTTCCTACTTTCCTTTAGCAGCAATTTTTTTCTTTTAGTGATATTCATGTTAAAAATGTACAGTACACAAAAGGAAATAATTCTTCCTTACGAAGGCAACTTCCATGGTCTCTTTCAAATCTTCTAAATGCATTGTTTACACAGCACAGACTTACAAGTGGTATGCATTGTTTGGCAAGATCTGTAATAACTGAGGGCTTGTGTAACAGAGCAGATGGCAGCAGACACATAACTTTGACATATAATAAGTTTAAGATAACTTACCCTGCACTGAGCTGAACAATTGTATCCTTGTGAAGTGACCTTGCACACTCAGCCTGTAGTACCAAACACTGGTGTCTAATGCCAAGTCAATTGCACACAGCTGAGTTGTTCCAACAAGAAAAATAAGCACGACTCACAATTCCTGTATTACAACCAATTTCCACTGTTGAAAATCATGAAAATACATATATTTGTCACACTGATTGGCACAGGTAATTCATGCTGTACCATTAAAAATATATATACACATTTTGGTGGCCTTTCTTGTGCTACTTGGATTTCTTAAAGCAGAGCTCCACACTAAAGGGGAAGTTCCACTTTAAGGTCCCTCCCCCCTCTTCTCCAAATGGCATTTTTTTAGGGGGGATCGGGTACCTGGTTTTGACAGACAATCTTCCAATTGTGTTGCTGTGTTGTCACCCTGTCACAGGGGCTTCCACTGGAGACTACCGTGACAACAGTGAGGTCAGGGGTCAAGTACTGGGGAAAAAAGTGTGGGAACTCCCACCCAAGATCCACTCCTCCACCAAAAAAAAATAAAAAATTGTACCCTCATATGCATAATTACTAAACCGCATGTTTTTTTTTTTAAAAGCAAGTTCTTTCTAAATCCTGCGATAACTCGCGGCAGACCTCCGCAATGTCTCCTGGGAACAATGACAGAAGCGCCCAGGAGACATTACGGCATTGAGGAAGTGACGGAATACCTGCACACCTGCATGAATCCATATACAGGAAGCGGCCAGTAACAAAGGATTACTAAGGTTCGCCTGCCCCTGACAGTGACTCGAGTTGGGCATCGCCACTTAGTGAAGGATTGGCTCGGGTGGCTCGGCTGCTCTTGGCTGCTCTAGTCCTGCAAAGGGAACTGCGTTCCTGCTGTGAAAAAAGTGCAGGAACTCCGTTCCCACAGGACTTGAGCCCTGAGTGAGGCCCAATAAGCCCCAAACTGGTTGGCACTGAAAAATGTGCAAAGTATAAACAGAAAAGTCAGTGCTTCTACCCATACACCACATAGATAGCAGAGCTCCAGGGAGCTCGATCCACAGTCGCTGGCTGAGTAGAGTAATGAGGAAAAGATGATCCGCACTCCGGTCGTTAAAACTCTCATACCACTTGCCGACCTGCCGCCATCGTTTTACGGCGGGTTGGTTCCCCTGCGCGAGAGCACGTAATTTAACGTCGGCTCTCACGCAGGCCACTAGGGGCTCGCCCCCGACCCCGTACGAAGATCGGTCATTTCCCCTAGTGAGGCCACCCCCCTACAGTTAGAACACACCCAGGGAACATACTTTACCCCTTTCCCACCCCCTAGTGTTAACCCCTTCACTGCCAGTGGCATTTTTATAGTGATCCAATGCATTAATTTAGCACTGATCGCTATAAAAATGCCAATGGTCCCAAAAATGTGTCAAAAGTGTCCAAAGTGTCCGCCATAATGTCGCAGTACCGAAAAAAAATCGCTTATCGCCGCCATTACTTGTAAAAAAATATTACTAAAAATGCCATAAAAATACCCCCTATTTTGTAAACGCTATAACTTTTGCGCAAACCAATCAATAAACGCTTATTGCAATTTTTTTTATAAAAAATATGTAGAAAAATACGTATCGGCCTAAACTGAGGAAAATTTTTTTTTATATATATTTTTGGGGGATATTTATTAGAGCAAGAAGTAAATAATATAATTTTTTTTCAAAATTGTCGCTCTTTTTTTGTTTATAGCGCAAAAACTAAAAACCGCAGAGTTGATCAAACACCAACAAAAGAAAGCTCTATTTGTGGGGAAAAAAGGACGCCAATTTTGTTTGGGAGCCACATCGCACGACCGCGCAATTGTCAGTTAAAGCAACGCAGTGCCGAATTGCAAAAAGTGCTCTGGTCTTTGACCAGCAATATGGTACGGGGGTTAAAGTGGAGGTTCACCCAAAAAATCAATTTTTAACATTAGATTGAGGCTAATTTTACTAAGCAGAATCAGGTGTTTTTTTTTTAAATCAATGCCGTACTTACCGTTTTAGAGATAGATGTTCTCCCGCCGCTTCCGGGTATGGGCTGCGGGACTGGGCGTTCCTATTTGATTGACAGCCTTCCGACGGTCGCATACAGCGCGTCACGAGTTCCTGAAAGTAGCCGAACGTCGGTGCGCAGGCACCGTATAGAGCCGCACCGACGTTCGGCTTCTTTTGGCAACTGGTGATGCGCTGTATGCGACCGTCGGAAGCCTGTCAATCAAATAGAAACGCCCAGTCCCGAAGATCATACCCGGAAGCCACGGAGAACATCGATCTCTAAAACGGTAAGTACTGCATTGATTTTAAAAAAAACACCCGATTCTGCTTAGTAAAATTAGCCTCAATCTAATGTTAAATTTTTTTTTCGGGTGAACTCCCGCTTTAAGTGGTTAAACTGAACAATGTGCACCTTTATGGACAGTCCATTCAGTTACACAAATAATCAAATTTCCCAGTTAGCGTCAGATAAATCTCATATCAATGCCTACTAACAACAACCAGCCCAGCATTTACAGTTGAATAAATAGTCTTGGGGGTTAAAAAAGCCTCAAATGACTTCTAATTAGGCCCTCAAAAAAACTGCCATCTCATAAGACCCCTAGCAGAACAATCCATAAGCTTGGAAATATCCTGTCTAGAACTAGGGTTTTGTAATACCTCAATTGTCAGAGTTTGCTAATAGCGACTGTAAAGAATTGTTAAAACATTCCTTGTAAATGGTTGTAACTGGCCACTGCAAAACAATCCACGTTGGACCTGAAAGTGCCTTGTACGCTTCAAATCCAGTCGAATGTTAGGCCCTTTTCACACTGGGGCGGGAGGTGTGGTGGCAGTATAGCGCTGCTATTTTTAGCGGCGCTATACCGTCGGAATTACGGTGATATTCGGCCGCTATCGGTGCGGTTTTAACCCCCGTTAGCGGCTGAAAAAGGGTTAATACCGCCCACAATGCACCTCTGGGAAGGAGCGGTGGAGGAGCGGTAAACACACCACTCCTCTCACCACTCCAAACATGCTGCTAGGACTTTTGGAGCGGTCCTGCTAGCGCTCCAACCCGAGGGCTTTCACACTGGAGAAACAGCAGACGCTGTTTAGGGTCGGTTTGCAGGTGCTATTTTTAGCGCTATAGTGCCTGCAAAGTGTGAAAGGGGCCTTATAGATTTTGATGAGACAAAATGTATTTGGAACATATGGTAGGATATCCATAGTTTTCATTCAGATGGTGACATATAGTGTTAGCTGACACAGTTGTTCCCTGTGCCTGAAGGTCAGTTTGAATTTATCTGGCAATTGATCAAGGTTATTTTTCACCATTCCAACAATCCATTGTTGCAATCTTTGAATTTTTCTCTTTCGTCCACGTCCAGGGAGATTAGCCATGGGCTGTAAACTTCTTGACCATGTTGTGCATGATGGACACAGGAACATTAAAGGGGTTGTAAAGGTATAATTTTTCCCCCTAAATAGCTTCCTTTACCTTAGTGCAGTCCTCCTTCACTTACCTCATCCTTCCATTTTGCTTTTAAATGTCCTTATTTCTTCTGAGAAATTCTCACTTCCTGTTCTTCTGTCTGTAACTCCACACAGTAATGTGAGGCTCTCTCCCTGGTGTGGAGTGTTGTGCTCGCCTCCTCCCTTGGACTAAAGGAGAGTCAGGACGCTCTCTACGTTGCAGATAGAGAAAGGAGCTGTGTGTTAGTGGGCGTCCTGACTCTCCTGTAGTCCAAGGGAGGGGGCGGGCACAACACTCCACACCAGAGAGAAAGCGTTTCATTACTGTGTGTAGTTACAGACAGAAGAACAGGAAGTGAGAATTTCTCAGAAGAAATAAGGACATTTAAAAGCAAAATTGAAGGATGAGGTAAGTGAAGGAGGACTGCACTAAGGTAAAGGAAGGTCCAATCACAGGGTAGGGGCGGGAAGAAAACTGGTAAGTGTTTCTTAACTGTAGCACAGAAAAATCAGGTCTTCTACCCAACTAAACAGGGCAGTGCTTTAAAGGGGGGTTGGTGGAAATAAAAGCAAATGCTTAGGCAGGCAAAATAACAACATTATATGTATTTGTTTTGTGTATTTAGCTTTAAAAACAAAAACAAAAACCACTCATTTAAAGCAGCAATATATAAAGCAAGAATAATGAGCATGTAAAATGTTAAACTGGAAATCATTAATCTTTCCTAGGAAGAATTGTGTCAGTGTCACCTTCTTTTACTATTTCCAAGTAGCTAATATTCCAAAAATAATTTGAAGGCAGAACAAAAATGTAATTAATCACGGCATTTTGATTTACCATTGCAACTGTCAGCTAGTGTTCCGCAATGTGAAAAGTGATATATATGTTGTATGTTATATTTTATACAGTGTTGACGTTATCTAAACTTTCCTGGCCTATGTCAGAGGAGATGATACATTGTTTCTCTGTAGACCTTTTTTCGCTGAGCTTACTGTAACATTTTCACCTTTGTAAAAGATTTGTTTTTCATGAACTTCAACCTTGTGCTGTTGACCTCTTTCACAGAGGCGGTTTTCAGGCGTTTTAGGGCTAGAAATAGAGACTGTAAAGTGCCTGAAAACTTCCTCTTATTCATTTCAGTGTGACTTTCCGCACTGTGGCGGTGTGCTTGCGGGACGTTAGCAAAAGTCTTGCAAGCAGGATCTTTGGGAAGATTTGGAAGTGCTGTATACAGCGTTCCCAAAACACTGTGCACATTAAAATGAATGGTGCTTTTGAAGCCCCGGAACATGTGCGTTTTTAACCCCTTCTTCGGCTGCTAGTGGGGGTTAAAAGCTCACCGCTAGCAGCCAAAAAGTGCCGATTAAACTGCGATAAAGTGCTGCTAAAACGAGCTGCGCTGCGCAAAAGTAGACTGTGTCTTATACAGTATCATTGTGAGAGGTGAGTTCACATCTATGCAGCTGCGCTTGATGCGTTTTTCAGGCACGTTTTGCTGTGCATTTTGCATTTTTAACCACTTCCATACCAGGCACTTACGCACCTTCCCGCCCAAACCAATTTTCAGCTTTCAGCGCTGTTGCACTTTGAATGGCAATTGCGCGGTCATGCTACACTGTACCCAAACATAATTGGCGTCCTTTTTTCCCCACAAATAGAGCTTTCTTTTGGTGGTATTTGATCACCTCTGCAATTTTTTTTTTGCGCAACAACTAAAAAAAGACTGAAAATTTTGAAAAAAAATTACGTTTTTATTTTTTTCTGTTATTTTTTTTGTAAATAAGTAAGTTTTCTCTTTCAATTATGGGCACTGATATGGCGGCACTGATGTGATGGCACTGATGGACATCGATAAGGTAGTACTGACGGGCACAGATGAGGTGGCACTGATTGGCGGCGCTGGTAGGCGGCACTGATGGGCACACATAGGCGGCACTGATGGGCACACATAGGCGGCACTGATGGGCACACATAGGCGGCACTGATGTGCACTCACGGGCGGCACTGATTTACCCATGTTGCCAGTCAGTGCCCATTTGTGGGCACTGATTGGCATCTTTTTTATTTTTTAATGCTTTTTTATTTTTTTCCAGAATTGTTTTAATTTTTTCCAGACTTTTTTTTTTGTTTGCCCTTCCCTGGTGGTCCAGGGTGGGCTTCCCTGGTGGTCCAGTGTGGCGATCCGAGGGGGGGCTGCGCTGATTAACAATCAGCGCGAACCACCCCTGTCAGGAGAGCCGCCAATTGGCTCTCCTCTACTCGCATCTGTCAGACGCGAGTGAGGAAGAGCCATCAACGGCTCTTCCTGTTTACATCGTGATCAGCCGTGGTTGAACACGGCTGATCACGTGGTAAAGAGCCTCCGTGAGAGACTCTTTACCTTGATCGGTGTTGCGGGATGTCAGACTGTTGTGTCAGACCCTTGTTTTTTATGCACTTTTTGCATGCAGTTTTCATGCATTTTGTGTTATATATGTTTTCTCTTTAAACACACTGTATATAGCTGGTTGCTAAGAAGGGGAACGGGAAGCTGGCTGCCATGTCCTAAACAACCAATGAGTCATCAGCTGTCAGTGTCAGCTGTCAGTGGGATTCCCCTCTGGCGGTTGAATGTAAAAAAAATCCAAAAAAATGGCATGGGGTCCACCCCCACAGGGGGGGGGCAGAACCTGGGGGCCCAGTTGTTAAAGCGTGCTTCCAGATTCCAATAAGCCCCCCCACCTGCAGACCCCGACAATCACAGCTCAGGGTTGTCGGGAAGAGGCCCTTGCAACATGGGCAGAGCCCCCCCCCGCCCCAAAGAACCAATTCCCCCCATGTTGAGGGCATGCTGGCTGGTATGGCCCAGGAGGGGGCATTTGCTTGTCCCCTCCCTTTTCTGACCTGCTGGGATGCATGCTCAGATAAGGGTCTGGTACGGATTTTGGAGGGGGCCCTGTGCTGTTTTTTCGCTATTTATTTTTTTGAGGATATCGGGTATACCCCGTGTATTCCCCCATCCTCCACCTCCTGAAAGATGCTGCTTGAAGGACTTTTTCTAATGTCCTGCAAGCACACCGCCCCAATGTGAAAGCATACCGGGGCTACAGGGGAGGCATTTTCAGGCGCTATTTTTTGCCCAAAAGTGCCTGAAAAACACCCCAGTGTGAAAGGGGTCTAAAACATATAACTCAGAAGGTAAATGCACCTATGACATCTTCCCAAAACTATAAATCAAGAGGGCACGAAATTATAATTCCAAAGCCCTAGCTGTTAATATTAGTGATGTGCAATAATGTACGTTTCCCTATCATATAAAACATATACTTCTATGGAAATTCAGCTAATATACATAAATTTTGTGTTTCCACAGAGTCTGCGTCACTTGTGTTTTTCATTCAAAGAAACAAATGTAATTCCTTATAGACTGAGATTGTTGCATATGCCCATCATCTCAGCCTATGGATCAATGTATGCAATTCAAATGTGTTGACTTTGAATGCTGACATAGGGAGTCGTATATGGAAATGCTGATATTGCCCTCACTTTTGTTATGCATACAATACACATAAGTGCCACATAACTGTGTGTTTAATACTTGCAGGAAACATGCATTTCCAAGTCATTTCCCTTCTTGTTCCCTCTTCTATTCCTGTGCTCATCCCCGTGGGATACAGCATAGGAAGGCTTGACCTTGTGTGCAAATGTAGATAGCAGCAGAATGAGGGGGCTATTATATTAGCTTTCCGGGTCCCCTCCTAGTATGAGATCATCTGGGGAACCTACCACCTAAGGTGCCATGGGGAAAGCTCTTGGCCCAAAAGAGCATTTAGTAAAATGTTTAATAGTTCCATTATCCAGTAGAATATTGTCTTTCTAGTGCTGAAAGGCAATTGTGATTTTTACAGCTAGCAGTCTAAAATAGCAGGTTAAATCCAATGGCTTAGCTGTGGAGCCATCATGTAGAGCCACCATGTAGAGCCTTTGCGGTTCATTTACTAAAGGCAAATAGACTGTGTACTCTGCAAGTGCAGTCGCGCCAGAGATTAGTAAATGAGGCAAAGCTTCACTTTGCAAAGAATACCTAACCACATGCAGGGAAAATACAAAAAAACAGTATTTTTGCTTGCATGTGATTGGATGATGGAAGTCAGCAGAGCTTCTGCTCATTTACTAAGCTCTGAAGCAACTGCACTTGCAGAGTGCACTGTCTATTTGCCTTTAGTAAATCAACCCCTTTAGCTCCACTTGGTGTTGCTTGCAGCCTGCTCCAAAAAGGGTTTTCAGTACATGTTTGCCATAGGTAGCCTAATTTATATATTTGTATTTTTTATTATTTAATTAGATGTTTTACATTACAACTACTAGTAGTAGTATCAATATTACTAATATTAATTTTAATAATAATTTAATGATGCAATTTCTCAATTTAAACCCTTAAGGCCATTTACCTGTGGGAGCCCATCCCACTGGTTCTTGACAAGAGGCCATGACTGAGAGCTGTTGGTAATAGCTCTGTCAATGTGCTGAGTACATGCAGTGAGCGCACTTTTAGCACTCAACCTCAGGCTGCTGCTGATGAATTTGTGTGGCCACCGATAAAGCCCACTTTTCTTGTCACTAGATGTATGTGTTGTATGGTTGGCAAGTGGGTAAAGACCAATGTTCAGCTCAAAAGCATACATACTATAATGAGGCTTCAAGTATAATCTACAAACTAGCAGTAGAACTTTGTCTTCCATTAACCACTTAAGACCCAGAACTTTATGCAGGTAATGGACCTGGCCAGTTTTTGCGATTCGGCACTGCATCGCTTTAACTGACAATTGCGCGGTTGTACGATGTGGCTCCCAAACAAAATTGGCGTCCTTTTTTCCCCACAAATAGAGCTTTCTTTTGGTGGTATTTGATCACCTCTGCGGTTTTTAGTTTTTGCGCTATAATCAGAAATTTTTTTGAAAAAAATGCTATATTTTTTACATTTTGCTATAATAAATATCCCCCAATATAATATCCTCAGTTTAGGCCGATACGTATTCTTCTACCTAGTTTTGTAAAAAAAAATCGCAATAAGCGTTTATCAATTGGTTTGCGCAATATTTATAGCGTTTATAAAATAGGAGATAGTTTTATTGCATTTTTATTATTATTTTTTTTACTACTAATGGCAGCGATCAGCGATTTTTTTCATGACTGCGACATTATGGCGGACACATCGGACAATTTTGACACATTTTTGGGACCATTGTCATTTTCACAGCAAAAAATGCTATAAAAATGCATTGTTTACTGTGAAAATTACAATTGCAGTTTGGGAGTTAACCACTAGGGGGCGCTGTAGGGGTTATGTGTGACCTCAAATGTTTTTCTAACTGTAGGGGGGGGCGGGGCTGGACGTGTGACGTCATTGATCATGTTTCCCTATATTAGGGAACACACGATCAATGAAGCTGCCACTGTGAAGAACGGGGAAGCTGTGTTTACACACAGCTCTCCCCGTTCTTCAGCTTCGGGGACCGATCGCGGGACTCCGGCGGCGATCAGGTCCGCGGGTCCCGTGGCCGCAGTCACGGAGTTTCGAAACACGACCCGCGACCCACGGCTGGGCACTTAAAGAGGACGTACAGGTACGTGCTTGTGCCCAGCCGTGCCATTCTGCCGACGTATATCTGCAGGAGGCGGTCCTTAAGTGGTTAAGAAAGCCCAATTTTTGTTCTGAATAAAGTAGAAAATGGTTAAGACTCCCCATCCCCTTTTTCTTTGCTGCCTGTGTTCCGTCAGGGAGATTTCTCTTCACATCCTCTCCCAGAGACACATTAGGAAGTACTGTTAAAAGTAAGTTCTAAAGCTGTATTTACACAAGTAGAATTTCAAAACAACATTTCTCATTGTAATGCCGCGTACACACGGCCGTTTTTCAGGATGAGAAAAACTCAATTTTTTTAAATTGGTCATTAAAAACAATTGTGTGTAGGCTCCAGAGCATTTTTCTCGGGGAGAAAAAAGGCTTTTAAAAATGTAGAACCTGCTCTATTTGTTCTTGTAATTTTTCACGTCGTCGTTTTTCTCGTCGTGAAAAAAAAAAAAAACGGTTGTGTGTAGGCTTTAACAATGGGGAAAAAAACGTGCATGCTCAGAAGCAAGTTATGAGAAGGGAAATTTGCATAATCAGCCCAAAGGGTGGCGCCATTCGATTGGACCTTCCCTTTATAGTGCCGTCGTATGTGTTGTACTTCACCGCACTTTGCTCGAGCATTTTTTATCACATTTGTGTGTATGCAAGGCAGGCTTGAGAGGAATCACATCGAGAAAAACTTAGTTTTTTTCCGTGAAATGAAAAATGGTCGTGTGTACGCGGCATAAGAATGTTGTAAGAATGTTTGTCCCTTTTTCTTAAAGGGGTTGTGTAACGGTCACCACGGTTTATGAACTTCTATCAACCCACGACAGCTCATCTGACACTCCAACAGACATCAGACATCCCATTTCCCCAGAATAGCGAGACTTGCTCCGTTACTGGTTTCAAAATCAAGACAACTTTAATGGCTAGCTCTCAAGTTTATATACAGTTTAAGCATGAAAGGAACAATCAAACTCTCCACCCACACCTCACACCCTGGGGGGGCTTCAATACACCTTCAGATGGCTAATTGCTAAACATTCCAGACATCTTGGTGCCGGGCTATAATTATCATGATCTCATCACTCCACCTGAGAAGTCACATTCCTTCATTAACAGAATTTAAACAAAACACCATCACACAATGCATTCCCCTCAAACCATATCTTTAGACGTTCTGTCTCTGCATACAGCTTGACAGAAAGGTATTCACACCTCTGAGAATCAATAGGCTTTAAGCAGTGTTATCACACAATGAAAGGCCTTTCAAGAGCCAGCCTTATTTAGCATGTCAACAGTCTACACAGAGAGATGAGTCATAGAATAAACCAACACTTTGCAATATCTCCAATTGCAATATGAGCTATCAGTAATGTCTCCTGTCCTGTAATTTGGGATATAACTTCTCAGTCACCCTATGGCCCTATTGGACATAAGGTGACCCTAGACATAAGAGTTATTAATGACGCTGGCACAGGAGTACCCCTCATCCTTCCAAAGTCTCTGTTTGTCCTGGGTCATTCCGTTACAGGTTGTAAAGTCTCTTTTAAAAAAAAATAACAAACATGTTACTTACCTCCTCTGTGCAAGGGTTTTGCAAAGAGTTGCCTCGATCCTCCTCTTCTCATCACCTCCTCTACAGGAGGCAATGGTCACCACTCACCAGTGAGGACACAGACAGCAATAAAAACATGACAGAGGTTCTGACCCTTTCACATTCTCTCTATAACAAAGTGTTGGCTTTATATTCACTTTAATCCCCACAGATTACAGTCTTCTAAAAACATTTAGTATTTGTTGATTAAATTACAAGAAACCGTATTCTGATTTAATATGTAATAATAGTAACAGGTAAGTCTAGTGTCTAGTACTCTTATTGAAAATGCAAGGACACATAATCCTATGTAAGCTTATTGTGACATTTTGTTATAGTCCTTCTTTTATCACTCTTTGTCTTAAAACTTTTACGATCGAATAAAATCAGGACAATACAATCTTCCCTGTAGAGCCATAATCTTACAATGTATTACCAACAATTAGCCTTTGTCTTTCTAGATAAATATAAACATGTGCATCACAGTTATGAAAAAAATAACATCAATTAAACTCCTATTAATAACAGAATGAAGAAAAGAACGGTTAATGTCTATTGTTATAATTAGAAACTTTATTATGCACAATTCTTGGCTGCAATACAATGCAGTTCATGAATGTTATGTACAAACATAGAAAGACTGCTGCACATGATTACATAATGTATTTAATTATAATCAATATTTTTTCCACATTATTTTTACCATAGAAAAAATCAAAAAACGTTACAGTAAAGGAGTAAATATAGCAAAATACACTTTCATCTTCAATACAAAAATTGCAAGTCATAATCTAGTTGTAGCCAGCCACACTTGCTAAATTCCAATAATTCTAATTTGTTTTTCCATAGGGTACAAGAACTGCAGGTGGAAAATTCTTAAACCCAGCTAATAAAATATAACATGTATGTTTTCAACTTAAAGTGTTTGTTACCCTAAAAAAAAAAAAAAAAAAAAAAGATCCTGTTCCTTTTCCACTTAACCCCCGGACCATATTGCTGGTCAAAGACCAGGCCACTTTTTGCGATTCGGCACTGCGTCGTTTTAACTGACAATTACGCGGTCGTGCGACGTGGCTCCCAAACAAAATTGTCGTCCTTTTTTTCCCACAAATAGAGCTTTCTTTTGGTGTATTGATCACCTCTGCGGTAGTTTTTTGCGCTATAAACAAAAATAGAGCGACAATTTTGAAAAAAATGAATATTTTTTACTTTTTGCTATAATAAATATCCCCCCAAAATATATAAAAAAAACAATTTTTTTTCCTCAGTTTAGTTTACACACACAGCTCCCGGTTCTCGCTCTGTAACGAGCGATTGCGAGTGCCCAGCGGTGATCGCGCCTGCCAGGCACACGCATCGGGACCGGGGGCGAGCGGGGGGCGCGCACGCGCCCCTATTGGCTGATTCGCGAGATGACGTATGTCAGGGATGTACTGCCCGCTCCCGTAGGCATGCACCTTAGCGCATGCGCGAACCACGGACCCTTGCACGCACCTATGCGCATGCGCGACTCACGGCCTTTGCGCACGCCTGTACGCATGTGCACGCATTAGACGCACCTTTGGCGCCCAATGGCCTATAAAAGACGCTCTAGGAATGCTGCACCCTGCGGCTTGATCTGCGTCTGTTCCTTGTGTTCCTGTTCCTGTGTGAAGCATTCTGTTCCTGTGTATGACCCGGCTTCCTGACCTTGCTTCTATCTCCAGTCCTGACTTGGGCTTGTTTGACCCTGCTCAGTTCTCTGCTTGATTGGGTCTGGAGGATCTTAGTTATGAGGAAAGATTACAAGCACTGAACATATTCTCTCTTGAGAAAAGACGATGAGAGGGAATATAATTTCAATGTACAAATACCGTACTGGTGAACCCACAATAGTGATAAAACTTTTCTGCGACAGGGCATTTAAAAAGACTTGCGGCAATTCACTAAAATGAGAGGAAAGGCGATTTAACCAGAAACTGCGTAGAGGGTTCTTTACGGTAATGCTCCGTACACACGATTGGACATTCCGTCAACAAAACCGTGGATTTTTTTCCGACGGATGTTGGCTCAAACTTGTCTTGCATACACACAGTTACACAAATGTTGTCAGAAATTCCGAACATCAAGAACGCTGTGACGTACAACACGTACGATGAGCCAAGCAAAATGAAGTTCAATAGCCAGTGTGGCTCTTCTGCTTGATTCTGAGCATGCGTGGAATTTTGTGCGTCGGAATTGTGTACACACAATTGGAATTTCCGACAATAAAATCCCCTCTAACGGACGAAAAAGAGTTAGATCCGCTGCAGCGGCACTTTGCTGGCAGTTCAGCGGCGCTGCCCAATCATTTCAATGGACAGGGGCACTTTAGGAGCGGTATACCCCGCTCCTTCACCGCTCCAAAGATGCTGCTTGCAGGACTTTTTTAACGTCTTGCCAGCGGATTGCTTCAGTGTGAAAGCACTCGGGCTCTCACTCTGAGACTGCAGGGGAGCCGTTTTTCATGCGCTTTACAGGCACTATTTTAAGTCCAAAAGTACCTGAAAAATGCCCTAGTGTGAAAGGCGTCCAAGGCAGACCACACATTGATCCCTTTTTTTATTCAACTATTAGGTTGAATGAAAAAAAAAAGAAAAGAATGTTCCAATTCCCCCATCTACACTTTCCAGGTGGATGGGGAAACCTCCCACTGTGGACCAGCGGCAAAACTACCAATGTTGCTGTCCTGTCCCTGCTAGGTCCTAATAGACTGCCACCGCTGTCAAGGAGACAAACACCAGACCAGCGCTGTCAATAGCAGGGGCAGGACAGCAAGAGGAGGCTGGAGAAACCCACAGTGGCAGAACACTAAGGCCCGGTAGCAAGTGCAACCTTTGCAACACTGGTAGTTCTCCCACTGCTTTGGACCTTTATATTTTCCTGATGTGCTGGTGACATACCTCTTGTTTTCTGCCACCCTGGGGGGCCCCAATACAGTAGGAAGGGTGCTCACTGCAAAACATGTAAAAGGGTTTCGTTGCGGGATAGTAATAAAGGGCCCCAGGATATAAATATAATTGCATTTTATAGTTGGCTACTTTGTCCCTGTCCCCACACCCATGTGCCGCCCCCCCCCCCCCCCCCCCCTAAACATGAAAGCTGGAGACACCACTGGACCAAACTTATGCTCTGATCACCTAGGTGATCCAGGAGGAAGTGGGAGGGGGTACCTGCCAAAAACAAGTATCCACCCCCCCCCCCTAAAAGTGCCCAAAAGTTAAAGGGGGGAGAAGAAAAGTGGAACTTCTCCTTAGGGGTAAACTTCTATTTTTACGATGACTGGAAAGGCAATCAATGATTATTATTTGTGAATTTTACAATTCTCTTATCGTTTTTTATCTGCGAATTGCAGTTTCCACTGAAACCCAGAGTTAGCATGCCACAGAATACACTTTTCCTCTACGCCTTCTGTAATAGTTAAATTCTTTTCTTTTTCTTTTCCACAAACTTGGCTTTATGCACGTTGGATGGACCAGCTGAAAAAGTGAAGTCAGCATGAAATCTAAAGAATGATGCATGTAAAGTATGTACAACCTGACTATGTCTCCACTCTGCATGTACCACCAGCATGAGTTAACTTCTTATAATCTACTCTGCCCCAATCCACCCCCTCTACCCATTTCACAGTGTGAGAAGCCATTGCAACTGCACATTTTTCCACCATGTGCTTTTATACAGATAAAATGTTCTTTTTCATATATATTCAGAGAAAATGTATAGTATTTACATATGCTGAGGACCTGCAGCAGACTGGGAAACTGGGAAGATGAGTAGATAGCAGTAAGTAGTGGTGATGATGGTGGTTTAATACTTTGAGAGAGAGAGGTCAGATTAATTCTGATCCTGTTATCTCCTAAACACTAAGGCCCCATACACACGATAGAATTTATCCGCGAATACGGTCCAGCGGACCGTTTCCGCGGATAAATCCTCTCGTGGATTTCGGCAGATTTTCATGCGATGGAGTGTACACACCATCGCATTGAAATCCGCGCCGAAATCCTCTGGCGATGACGTGTCGCGCCGTCGCCGCGATTATGACGCGGCGACGTGCGCGACGCTGTCATATAAGGAATTCCACGCATGCGTCAATTCATTACGACGCATGCGGGGGATCCCTTCGGACGGATGGATTCGGTGAGTCTGTACAGACCAGCGGATCCATCCGTTGGGATGGATTCCAGCAGATGGATTTGTTGTGCATGTCAGCAAATATCCGATCTGCTGGAATCCATCCCAGGGGAGATTTATCCGCGGAAAAAGATCCGCTGGCGTGTACACACCATAGGATCTATCCGCTGAAACCCATTTGCTGGGATTTATCTGCGGATGGATTCTATGGTGTGTACGGGGCCTAATTGTGTACATATGGTAGTGACAATGTATAAGACTGATCAAGTCTAGATCCAGGTTACCCATCCATTATCAATAAAGTTGTGACTGTTGATTCTGTGTATGAGCCAACTGGGTGCAAGGTGTAACTTTAATAATATTAAAGATCTTCCCTTTGAGAACCCCTGAAGAATTCCCACATCTTGCTTCTACAGTAGAGTTGTGGCTAGGAGCGATTTACCCTTTTATTACCTCTTCACAAAGAAACAAGGATATAACTCAGCCTGCTTACCAACTTGAGTCTGAGGTCTCCGCTCATCAATCTCTTCCCCCCACATATAAATTCTCCATTGTTGTCATTACCAGGGTAGCTAAAGGCTCAGCTTCTGGATGGAAATGACCCTCCCCCCCAAAAAAAAACAAAATAAAAAACATTAAATAATAACCTTTCACATTTCTCTACTTTTACCTGCACACCAGCTTTCCCAAACACTAAGTTTGGTCTCTTCCTTGTGCTACTGCCTTACTGGACAATACAAAATGAAGGTGGGGGCTTTATATTGCCATAGTTGTCTCCACTGATAAAGCCCTGTACACACGACCGGGATTCCCAGCGGTATAAAGTCCACCGGGAATCCCGTTGGGAAAACCGAGAACCTGCTCGGTAAGTTTCCCCGTGTACACACGGCCGGGTTTCCCGTTGGGAAAACTGCGGGGAGAGCTTCGGCCGGGAATCCCGGTCATGTGTATGCTCCCTCGCAGTGTTTCCCCATAGGAAAACTGCCAGGTTTAAAACTGCCGGGAATCCCGGCAGGAAAATAGACAGCAGGTTCTTTATTTTCCTGCCGGGAAAACTGCGAGGAAGCATACACACCGATGGCTTTCCTGGCCAAAGCTCTCCTGCCAGTTTTCCTGCCAGGAAAACCGCTCGTGTGTACGAGGCTTAAAGGGGTTGTAAAGACAAAAATATTTTCCTCTTAAATTAAAGTGTGACAGTAGCTGATAAAGTAAAAAGTAATGTTTTGCATTATAACTAGTTTGATACCTGTTGAAATCGAGCTGTTTTATTCACCTCCGTCTCTCCTGAATCATTATTTTCACTGACTTCCTGGTTTGCGGTGCACATTCATTATTGCTACATCACGGCCTAATGGGAACTACAGTTCCCATTAGGCTTAGCCTCCATGCCTGTGAGGGATAAGAGAGCATCTTCACGCAGGGCTGTAGTCATAGGGAGGGGGTGAGCACATTCTGCTTTCCATCATGCAAAACAGCTCAGATGCTGGTGGAAAGCAAGAAGAGGAGAGACAGGAAATGGCATTTTCAAACCTGGATTACTGTATTTTGGAGGTCAAAAGGAAAAACGAGGTAAGTGATATTTAAATGCTCTAGCTTACAGCAATCAATTGATCTAATAAAAAACAAACCTTTAGTGTTCCTTTAAGTGTTTTTGCCTTGTTTAGATTTTCATTAGACAACAAGTGTTCCTTACCGCTGCCAATGCCTGGGTTCAAAGACGCTCCCCACTTTACTGCTAGAGCGCACAGTGTAGTCACTGACCACTTTTGGTTAGTCAGTCAAGCATTTCTACGGTGGAGGAGTTCCATCATGCGGAAACATTGCTAATCAGTATGTGAAATGGAGGTTTTTAGGAAAGTGTTTTAACCTGCAAAATCTGCTGAGGTGGGTATAAACTCTTCTGGTAATGCCTAAGATGTTTTACAATTCTCAACATTTTTCTCTAGGAATGTTTGCACCACTAAATAAATAATATGAGCCAAGCACAGTGTCACTTCCCATAAGTCCAGTGAAGTTACAATGTTGTCGCTGTTGTAGTTCTCCATTTTTAGAATGTGGGGAAAACCAGCAGACAATTTGCTGATGGATATAGTGGGGATCGAAAGTTTGGGCACCCCAAGTAAAAATTTGTATTAATGTGCATAACGAAGCCAAGGAAAGATGGAAAAATCTCCAAAAGGCATCAAGTTACAGATTAGACATTCTTATAATATGTCAAAAAAAGTTAGATTTCATTTCCATCATTTACACTTCAAAATTACAGAAAACAAAAAAATGGTGTCTGCAAAAGTTTGGGCACCCTGCATAATTTATAGCATGCATTGCCCCCTTTGCAAAGCTGAGACCTGCCAGTGTCATGGATTGTTCTCAATCATCGTCTGGGAAGACCAGGTGATGTCAATCTCAAAGGTTTTAAATGCCCAGACTCATCTGACCTTGCCCCAACAATCAGCACCATGGGTTCTTCTAAGCAGTTGTCTAGAAAACTGAAACTGAAAATAGTTTACGCTCACAAAGCTGGAGAAGGCTATAAGAAGATAGCAAAGCGTTTTCAGATGTCAATATCCTCTGTTTGGAATGTAATTAAGAAATGGCAGTCATCAGGAACAGTGGAAGTTAAAGCAAGATCTGGAAGACCAAGAAAAATATCAGACAGAACAGCTCGCAGGATTGTGAGAAGAGCAATTCAAAACCCACGTTTGACTGCACGATCCCTCCAGAAAGATCTGGCAGACACTGGAGTTGTGGTACACTATTCCACTATAAAGAGATACTTGTACAAATATGGTCTTCATTGAAGAGTCATCAGAAGAAAACCTCTCTACGTCCTCACCACAAAATCAGCGTTTGAACTTTGCAAATGAACATATAGACAAGCCTGATGCATTTTGGATACAAGTTCTGTGGACCGATGAGGTTAAAATTGAATTTTTGGCCGGAATGAGCAAAGGTATGTTTGGAGAAGAAAGGGCACAGAATTTAATGAAAAGAACCTCTGTCCAACTGTTAAGCATGGGGGTGGATCAATCATGCTTTGGGGTTGTATTGCAGCCAGTGGCACAGGGGAACATTTCACGAGTAGAAGGAAAAATGATTCAATAAAATTTCAGCAATTTTGGATGGTAACTTGATGCCATCTGTGAAAAAGCTGAAGTTAAAGAGAGGATGGCTTCTACAAATGAATAATGATCCTAAACACACTTCAAAATCCACGGGGGATTACATCTAGAGGCGTAAACTGAAGGTTTTGCCATGGCCTTTACAATCTCCCGACCCCAACTTAATTGAAAATCTATGGATAGACCTTAAAAGAGCAGTGTGTGACACAGCCCAGAAATCTCAAAGAACTGGAAGACTTTTGTAAGGAAGAATGGGCAAAGACACCTCAAACAAGAATTGAAAGACTCTTGGCTGGCTACAAAAAGCGTTTACATGCTGTGATACTTGCCAAAGGGGGCAGTACAAGATATTAACTCTGCAGGGTGCCCAAACTTTTGCAGACACCATTTTTTTGTTTTCTGTAATTTTGAAAGTGTAAATGATGGAAATAAAATCTAACATATATCTGACATATTATAAGAATGTCTAATCTGTAATTTGATGCCTTTTGGAGATTTTTCCATCTTTCCTTGGCTTTGTTATGCACATTAATACAAATTTTTACCTGGGGTGCCCAAACTTTCGATGCCCACTGTATATGCCAATAATGTATCTGCTTTGTGGCGCTTATCCCTCCAGCTCATAAAGTGCAATATAACATGGTAGTGCTTTACAAAAAGTAAAGATATGGAGAAAGACAAAGAACAGTTAGCTATGTTGCATTTAGGAATGGGAAAATACAGAGAAAAAGAGAAATATCTGACATCTTGGCCTGAACATTCATAGCAGTGCTCATAGCATAGGAAGTCCAAGTAGCAGGTCACATTATCAAAGTGTAGAGCAATTGAACGTTTGTAGCGCATTTGAACGTACACATTAATGGCTTGATAGCCTCCACTGGAGATAAGCTCAGATTTTGTGAAAGCAGCTTGATTGGACTATGTATGGCATCATGACACCCCTATTTCTTGTCAATTTCAGTGTTTTTGTTGGTTTTTGTTGGCAGCATGTTTGCTACATGCATAAGCGTGTGGAGGGGGGTGTGCCAGGCCTAATCACTATGTGCGGTGCCGATTCCCCCTACTGCCCAGGTTTCCCACCACGTTGGCCTCAAGCTCTGCAGTGCTGCTTGCTTCCCTCCTCTCTTCTCCCCTGGCTGCTGTTTCAGGATGGAGAGCAGGGGGAAAGGGCTAGTATATATATCATTTACCGGTGCCTTCTCTTTATAAATGAACACACACACTCACTGTGTTCATTCATAACTGAAGCATAGTAAACTGTGTTTACTATGCTTCCGTTTATGAATGAACAAGAAGCCGCTCAGCACAGAGCACTTCCCATTCATTCACTGCCCCGTGCAGCGGAAGCTGCAGATAAATGCATATGTGTGTGAGCTTTGGGGTGCACACCCTAGTGTAATGTTGCACACCTATGGCTACATGTCAGTTTCTGTCTCTTATCCAGACACTTTACAATGGATGAATGTGGAGAGAAAAAGCAGTTGTACTTCAGTCTATTTTTATGCCCAATCTCTTTCTCTTGTGTACTAAGTGAAAATACACTGATTTCCTTTTAATGACCCCTGCATTTTCCATTTCAGCAGTCAGAACAGGCTACTGTATAAGCACTGTGATCTGATAAGCAGTGAATGATGGTAATTTAATAAAAACACCATCATAGAAAATTAAATAGCTCAAATGGAAAATACCTATAGCAATGGTTCAATAAACGTATACAGTACATGGACTAGTAGTAGTAGTATCACAAAAACACATTTATACACCAATGCTATAATCACCATTCATAAATTCCTAGAACTTAATTTTGGGATTTTATGTGATAGACCAACACAAAGTGGCACATAATTGTGAAGTGGAAGGAAAGTGATAAATGGTTTTCAATTTTTTTACAAATAAATATTTAGAAAATGTGGCATGCATTTGTATTCAGCCCCCTTTACTCTGATACCCCTAACTATAAATCTAGCGGAACCAATTGCCTTCAGAAGTCACCTAATTAGTAAATAGAGTCCACCTGTGTGTAATTTATTCTCAGTATAAATACAACTGTTCTGTGAAGCCCTCATAGGTTTGTTGGAGAACCTTAGTGAATAAAACAGCATCATGAAGGCAAAGGAACATACCAGACAGGTCAGGGATAAAGTTGTGGAGAAGTCCCCGCTTGCTAACCAGCTGCCACAGTTAACTACTTTCCACCCGGCCACTGCATATGTACGGCTGGGTGGACGCTCTCTCCTTCTGAGTGGACGTTCAGGAATGTCCCTTGGAAGGAGGGGGATCCCACATGCGCGTGTCCGTGCTGTGGTGTGATCTCGATACACTCGTGTCACCTGGACACGGCGCATCTCAGATCCGCAAGAGGGCTCCGTGATTGGCCCTCCTGATCACATGAAGGCCGTGTCCAATCACAGCCATCATGTGATGTAAACAGAGAGCCGGTTGCTAGGCGATCGGCTCTTCTCTCCTCACACATTAGTTGTCGTGAGGAGAGGAGAGCGGATTGCTGCAGCCGGCTGGTGATCAGTGTGTATGCGCTTTTTTTTACAGCTTTTTACACACTGATCACCAGCCTAGTAACACAATGTTAAACACATATGTCCCCACACAATGTCCTCACACATGTCCCCACACAGTAAAAACAGCTGTCCCCCACATATGTCCCAGTAAAATCATATGTCCCAATGATCATCTGCACACATATGTCCGTGATCACCTGCGCACATCTGTACATGATCATTTGCGTGCATATGTCCGTGATCACACAAACCAATTATTATACACTTAACTGGATTTTTTTTATCAAAGACATGTAGCAGAACACATTTTGGCTTAAATTTATGACAAAATCCGATTTAATTGGATTTCTTTCTTTATTAAAATAGAATAAAGAAAATATAATTTTTTTTCCAAATTTCTGCTCTTTTTTCGCTTATATCGTGAATAAATACCACCAAAAGAAAACTCTATTTGTGCGAACAAATTTATAAAAATGTAATTTTGGTACAGCGTAGCATGACCGCGCAATTGTCATTGAAAATGCAAGAGCGATGAAAGCTGAAAATTGGCCTGGGAAGGAAGGGGGGGCGAAGTGCCCAGTATTGATGTGGTTAAACTGCGCCAGGTTGGCTCGGCTGCGCAAATCACCATATTTGTAGTGTTGAGCGGAATACGCCATATTCGATTTTGCGATATATCACGAATATATAGACGAATATTCGTGAAATATTCGCTAAAATTGAATATTGGTGATATTTTAGCCAAATAAATTTTTTGCAAAATTTCGCTAATGCGAATGCGAAATTGATTGCGAAATTCTGAAACATTCAATTTCACCTGCCCTTTGGAAAAAGTGTGGTTTTACGTAATGGACCCTGCAACTAACAACAAGGTATTAATAAAATAAATACATTATTATATAGATTTGAGGGTTTACTTTGACCAATTTGTATATTGATTAGTTTAATAAATATTGAATAACCATAGATTTGGAAAATACAGATCTCTCCTCTAGACTGACCTGTATTGAGTTAGGTAAAGATCAACCGCACACTGGGGCCCCTGATTCTGTTGAGTTAAAAAAAAGCCAAGTAAACCGTTTACGTTGACATCTCTTAAATGTCTTTATGTCAAATGTTAAGTTATTATTCTCATTAAAGAGGTGAAATGCAAATGATGACACGGGACAAAAGATGGAAAATTCTTTGAAGATGTGATACACTGGAAAAACGCACAGAAACACTCCACTCTCTCTAGCCACCTTGTGGAATCTGCACTGAAATACTGCTGGGAGTGATCTATATACTGGTCGTGCAGGCAGGTTCCTATTGGTGGCTATGGAGGATGCTAACCTCTGACAACTGTGGTAGGAGAACTCTGATTGGCTCTGATGCAAAAGAAGGGCGGAGAAAGTATTTGCGAATATTCGTAATACGAATATTCGCGATTGCGAATATTCGGGCAACATAAAAGGGATCGCCTCAGCTTAGCTACTTCGGCCCAGGGTCTCTAATCATACCAGCAATGCATTTTAGACGTCGATGGGGAACACTAGGATGTGATCTGTATTAAAAATAAATTTGATAAAAATACGAATATTCGGAATAGCGAATTTTGGCCGGCGAAATTCGAGTTATTTCGCGAATACTCGAATATGCCATATTCGTAACGAATATTCCGCAATGCGAATATCGTGAGCAACACACATATGTGTACATCGGCCTCGTACATGGCTATCTGTGAGCCCGATTGGCCAGCGGGGAGCTAATCATGTCCCCAGATGCCCGCGATCGTTCCCAGCAGAGACAAAATTGGGATCTGTCAAAGTAAACAAGGCAGATCTCCGTTCTATCACTGGATTACACACAGATCCTGTCTTTCTGCATAAGCAGGAAGTTGCATCTGTGTGCTGTCCAGGCAGCCCATACAGTCAGAAACATCTCCCAGGGAACACATTTAACTCTTTGATCACTCCCTGATGTTAACCCCTTCCCCTGCCAGTGCCATTAGTACAATGTCAGTCCCATATTTTCCCGCACCGATCACTGATGGGTATGTTTTATAGCAGAAAGTACAAAATATTGTTATAAAAAATATCCCAAGCTTTGAACGTCTCACGAAGAGTTGTTCAATACATCATCTAAAAATGGAAAGAGTATGGCACAACTGCAAACCTACCAAGACATGACCACCCACCTAAACTGACAGGCCAGGCAAGGAGAGCATTAATCAGAGCAGCCAAGAGGCGGAGCGACAGAGATCCACAACTCAGGTGGGATAATCTGTCCACAGGACAACTATTAGTTGTGCACTCCACAAATCTGGCCTTTATGGAGGAGTAGCAAGAAGAAGCCATTGTTGAAAGAAAGCCATAAGATGTTCCATTTGCAGTTTGCAAGAAGCCAAGTGGGGGGCACATCAAACATGTGGAAGAAGGTGCTCTGGTCAGAAGAGACCAAAATTTAGCTTTTTGGCCTAAAATCAAAATGCTATGTGTGGTGGAAAACTAACAATGCACCTCACCCTGAACATATCATCCCCACCGTGAAACATGGTGTGGCAGCGTCATGTTGTGGGGATACTTTTCTTCAGCGGTGACAGGTCAGAGTTGATGGGAAGATGGAAGATGGAGCCATATACAGAGCAATCTTAGAAGAAAACCAGTCTGCAAAAGACTTGAGACTGGGGTGGGGTTCACCTTTCAGCAGGACAATGACCCTAAACATACAGCCAGAGCTACAATAGAATGGTTTAGATCAAAGCATATTCATGCGTTAGAATGGCCCAGTCAAAGTCCAGACTCTAATACAATTGAGAATCTTGCACAATACTTGAAAATTGCTGTTCACAGATGCTCTTCATCCAATCTGACAGAGCTTGAGCTAATTTGCAAAGAAGATTGGGCAAAAATCTCACTCTTTAGATGTGCAAAGCTGGTAGAGACATCCCCAAAAAAACTTGCACCTGTATTTGCAGCGAAAGGTGGTTCTACAAAGTATTGACTCAGGGGGGCGCCATACCAATGCATACCACACTTTTCACATATTTATTTGTAAAACATTTTCCTTCACTTCACAATTATGTGCCACTTTCTTTTAGTCTATCACATAAAAACCCAATAAAATACATTTACGTTTTTGATTGTAACATGACAAAATGTGGAAAATTTCAAGGGTGTGAATACTTTTTCAAGGCATGAATGTCCGTTTTCAAGGGTATGAATACTTTTTCAAGGACAGCTGTACGTTTTCATCAGATCTCTCCATAGGAGAGCAGAGAGGGACTTGTCATCCGCTGGCTCAGCGGAGATCTGTGGAGAGTGTAGCTGGCCAGCTAGAACCTGCTAGAACCTGTCCTAGGTAGCTAATATAACCTACATGTATATACAGCTAAACCTGCTAAGAACCTAAATGTAGTGCACATGTTTATATGTGAGAGATAAAAGCAAAGTTATTCACTGTAATTATGCTTGAATGTCATATAATAGTTGTATGTTGTGTTCACCAGAAGCAAAAGAAAAAATAATGCCTTCAAGAGTCGTTTATTTATATTGACAGTGAAGGTAAGCTCAAATAACACAGTATAATTCATACCAGAAAGCATAGAGTTAAGCGTTTGTGACTTATCAAAAGCCTTGCCCAATCACAGCTAATCTCACATTGACAGAGTCTTGACCTATCACAGACACCTTTGCATCCATTCGTCTGGGAGGTTCCTAATACTGTCATGTGCTGCATTCAATCCATATGAAGACAGAGAGCAGAGCAGACATACAGAGTTCAGTTTTATGGAAGCAAGGGCCTAAGTAGGTATGTTACACAAGTTATAAATATGTTCTTATTGTAAATAGTGTGATCAGAACGTGAATACTGATCTAGTTGTGTGTTCACTTGTAGTTCCACCGAACTAAGCCATCAAACAAAGTCATCTAACCGCCCTAACTGTAGTTCCACCGAACTAAGCCATCGAACTAAGTCACATCCATCCATCCACTTTAACAAGCTAACAAACTCATTACCGAACTAAAGCAACACTGCAAACCAAGTTGCAAACCACAGTCATACCTTTCAGAGAAATCAGAGAATGCTTTGATAACTTACAGAGAGAGAGAGAGAGAGTATAAATACTGAAGAAAGAAATATATCCACCATTTTATGTTGAATGACAAGATTGAATATTTGAACCGCCATTTTCTGTTATACTTATTCAACACGTGTTTGCACATGGACTGTCTGCTGCAAAGCAGCAGTGTTATCTATGAAGAAAAGTGAAGTTAATAAAGAAGTTATTTTAAGCATTTGGTGTGCTCTTTAAACCTTACTGCTTCCATAGAACGGCAATAGAGGAATTTCAGAGTAATAGACAGTCTTGTTGGACTGAAAAGTCAGAGATATCACAATTCTTCTAATGCCACAGCGCATGAGGCACTTTATAGTGTTGCGCCTGCCACCGAGAGATCTCCCACTGAGCTGGCGGACTCCGTTGAGACAGAGTTCGCATAGTGTGAAAGGGGCCTTAAGCAAATGCACACATAATAAAAAGCATTGGCCACACACCACAGTGCATAGTGGCCACAATTTTGTGACATGTCCGGTATGTGGTACATTTAGGTGCATCAAACGCCAATTGATTTCAGTAGGCTGCCTTAATGCAATGCACATTAATGTGTATATAACACATGCTAACACATTAAACACCACAAAAATGTAAATGACAACGTGTAACAAAGATGTATTGACAACAGTAACAAACATGCATAGACTGCCTCAATGATGCCTACTCATTTCTTAATTTACAGTAGATACCTGCTTTAATAACACCATGAAGAAAGTCTAACAAAGCCTTAAGCACTGCATGCCAACTCTGATGACGTTCTCCTGACAGTAAATTAGAAGCATATTAAACTCTGGAATGCCATGTTTGAAATATTAAATGCAATTTTGTCAAACACTTCTTTCTCCAAGCTCATATTTCTTCCCAATTTTACAAGTTTACACTGGTAGAGGGACCTGTTATTTTAGGTAACGCTGAATGTTTCAAATTCTAGACCATGAATCATTTTTCTTTATTTATTGTTTGCTGTTTAAAATCATAGTAACCCACAACAGCTGAAATTCATAGGAACAGTGAAGAGCTGCTGTGCAGCCAGGAAATTCCTCCTACCTAATCTTATGGCCATAATGGCAATAGACTCAGTCCCCCGTACACATGTCCGAGGAACTCGACGGGCAAAAACACATCGTTTTGCCCGTCGAGTTCTTGTAAAGCCGCCGAGGATCTCGGCGAGCCGAAATTTCCCATTGAACAACGAGGAAATAGAGAATATGTTCTCTATTTCCTCGCCGAGGGTCCTCGTCGTCATCCTCGGCCGAAGTGTACACACGGCCGGGTTTCTCGGCAGAATTCAGCTCCGACCGAGTTTCTGGCTTAATTCTGCCGAGAAACTCGGTCGTGTTTACGGGGCCTCAGTGAAAAAAGTTATTTAGATAAAATGCATATCCAATCAGAACACAGTTTGTGCTTATGAAGCAAGTCTTTTAGTAACTTTTCCGACTCTGTGCAGGCCAGTCAAGTTCCTCCTCACCCAAAACTTGCTCATGCACGTCTTTACGGACCTTGCGTTGTGTACTGGTTCAAACCATTTGGTGGAGGGGGGGTTATTGTGTGGGGTTGTTTCCCAGTGAAGGGAACTAGGCATCAGCATACCAAGACATTTTGAACAATTTCATGATTCCAACTTGTGGGGAACAGTTTGGGGATGGCCCCTTCCTGTTCCACATGACACCATCCAAGCAACCGTGTATTGAGAAGGCGTCACAACTCTGCTCTCTAGGAGCTGCAAGTATTTGACTATCAGATAAGATTAATACTTAAACTACACTGCTCACTGCTTGTGGCTACTTTTTCAGCTCTTTATGTCCTGTAGGGAAGGACAAGCCAGCGGGAGGAACCACATCAGCCAGTGAAAACAGGTACCCCACATCCAAAAAGCCAACATAAGTACCTTCAAAAATTCAGCACAAGTTTTCTACAATCCTGCATCTTTGGAGGACAGAACACTGGAAGATTTCTACAACCAGTTTTCCAGTTTGCATTGACTCATGCAGGCCTTATGCACATGAATGCTTAGCAGCTCCTGTGTACTGAGGCATACATTTATCAGTGCCTGGAAGTCACATTTGCTGCATACAGCCGACAATACAAATGATTGCTGTATGCATCTGTGCTTGCCTAAACGCCAATGGCTTCTGCTTATCCATGCATGCACAATTGGAACTTCCCCCAAAACACAAATGTAAACTCTTTGAATCTATATAAAATCTTGTTTAAATGAGTTCCTGTCTCCCAAATCATGGATGTTAGATGGTAATCTTCCATGAGCAGAAGTCATTGGCAATTATCCAAGCATGGTCATGAACAGCCATTCACTTGTACATGTGCAGCTCCCCAGGTGCCAGAAAGCACCAGGCATGTTTTGCCACAGCACACAGGGAGCAGCTAAGCATTCTTATACAAGAGACCTTACGTATTTTAATGGGAGCTAGAATTGTTTTAAAAATGTACTTGAAAACCCTTAGAGAGACAAATACAGAGGCTCCCAGTGCAGGCATCTTCTGAAAGTGCTTTAAATATCTTCTGAATCATTGACTTTGAACAAGTTTGCAAATTAAAAAAATGACAGAAAAGTCAGAATTCCTTACAGTATTGATAAATCCTGGCAAATAAATATGTTAAAACCCTCCAGGCCAACAGAAAAAATATCTCCATAGTCAGACCCCCCTCACACTGCAAGGGCTAAAATCACCCTAACACTAAAATCTCTAAATCTACAGGCATCCACTATCTAAGACTAACCTATCTAGCCCTATAAAGAAGAAATCGCTATACATACTTTTCTGAAGCTGCTCCGATCCAGTCCCACGCTGAGCTGTCAGCAGCTGCTTCACTGTGAAGTGCGTGCGAAGAAGAGGCACCTGACAATGAAGCCCATAGAGTAACTCTATGGTGACGTCACTGGCCCAATCATTTTCCAGCCATTATCGCCTGTCTCCTCTGCAGAGCTTCTGCCCACTGAAGACCGGACCAGAGCGGCTTCAAAAAATGTACAGTATGTATAGCGATTTCTTCTTTACAGGGCTAGATAAGTTAGTCTTAGATTGTGGATGCCTGTAGATTTAGAGATTTAAGTGTTAGGGTGGACTTCTACTCCAAGTTTTAGAGGGGTAAAGGAAGCGGCTAAAATTACTTACCGACTCCCGCTCTGGCCAGCTCTGGCTTTGTCCGCTTTTCCTTCAAAGCTCCAGTCTGTGGGCAGTCCTTCTGAATCATCATGTACAATAACTTTATTGATCATATTCAGGCACATAGAATTTTTTTACTGCATTTAACTGCATTTGTTTCAGGTCAGTCACTCAATGTTTGAGGGTTGGCATGCCAACAAGGCAATAATAATTTTTCAAAAGGAGTTTAGCAATAGCAGCCTCCATGTTTCATGGCATGGCAACATTTTTTTAAGTGATCACACTTTTGAAGGAAAAGGTTTTGTTAAAACCAGAGATAAGCCATTTTGAAGGATGGCTGTGGGATAAGGCTAATTGGTGTCTAAAATGCTGGACCATTTCTAGGACCACATGGACACCACCCACCATCCTCGGACAAACCATCGCGCCAAGCAATAAAGTCAAAAGTCTCGAGTCATCTTAGTCCGTCTTAGACATGACGATGGATGCACAAATAGGATCAGTCGTCACGGTTCTCATCATCTGTTCCCGCATGCTACGTAGACTCATCCCCTTCATCCTGGAAGAGGACACAGCAGTAGTGGTTGGAATATCATCAACTCACGACACGACTACGCAAACTCCCTCTACTTAGGACTACCGAAATACCAGATTTCACGCCTACAAGTCGTCCAGAACACGCAGCTATACTGGTAACAGGTAAAAAGCTGTGGGAATCAGTCTCCCCGGTCTTGAGGTGCCTCCACTGACTGCCCGTACAGGACCTGGTGACTTCAAGACACTCTGCCATCACCCACAAATGTTACAGGGGGAATGCTCCCCAATACTTAAGTGAGAAAATAAAACCCTACGACACCAAGCGCGTGCTCCGGTCAACCCAACCAAAACCTTCTCCAAATTCCTAAATCCCGCTACAAATCGAAGGGAGAATGTATATTTGGTCCCAAGGACCACGGCTCTGGAATGCTCTATCCCACTACCATCCGCTTGGAGGAAAACCATCGGGCCTTTAGGAAAAAACTAAAGACCCACCCTTCGAAAAGACCGGTATGACTCGGATGCCAAGCGCCTTGAGGCCATTAAGTCGCATTTGTTGCGCTATACAAGTTACTCACTCACTCACTCACTCTGATGTTTCAGCAGGCACAGATCAGTGCTGTGACCCACCTTCCTGCTTTTTTGCTCATTTGACATTACAGCAGAAAAGCAGTAATTAGAGGTGAGTGAGTTAATTTGCAAGTCTTTTTTTAGCAAATTTTTTCATTTATCGGACTTACGTATTTTTCGGACCATAAGACGCACCTGACCATAAGACGCACCTAGGTTTTAGAGGAGGAAAATGGAAAAAAAAATATTCTGACCCAAATGGTGTACTGAATGGTGCATATCATAATCGTCTGATAAAATATGTGCATTGTATATTGCGTCTAATAAAACACGTGGATTGGTTTGTTTAATGTGCATTACTTGGTGTACCGTACATTGCTTTGTATGCTTTGTTTTGAATTTTTTAGGTGACAGGAGCAGTGCAGCCGCGAGTGTTGTTAATGTACCTCTATTTACTGCTAATGTATTCAGGGGATAGCGTGTTAAAGAAAGGCCGTGCAGGTGCAGTGTGAAGTAAGACGACAATCTGAAAGAAGACGTGATTCGGATTGACGTTCTTGTGGACGCGGATGCGCATTGACGATGTGGAAAAATATGACAGAACACAGGCCGAGTGCTCGGAGCAACACGTAGTGATGTGTGTGGGGCGTGCCTCCGCGCACTGAGCTGCTGCAAAGCTTCCTAGGCTAATTCTACAAGGGCCGCCCCCGTCCCTGCTGTGTGATACATGCAGGAAAAAGATGGACCATTCCTGACCCCCCGTGAGCTCAAGCTGATGGCGCCGGCTGCCTGCCCTGTGCGGACGTGCTCTCTGACCACCGGCCCGGTATGTTAAATGGCGGAGACGGGGGGAGACGGGGGTGGCCATTCAGTATTCGGACTATAGGACGCAGTGACATTTCCCCCCATATTTTTGGGGGGAGAAAAGTGCGTCTTATGGTCCAAAAAATACGGTATATTGCATATAGTCTCTTTGGGTGCATTGGTTATTGTTTAGTGTTTTTTTCACACACACATATATATAAATAAAAAAAAAAATTTGTGTGTGCATCATGGTTTATGACATACTATTATTTATTGTCACTTCCAGTATCCATTACTTTTTAGTATCACTATTTTTGAATTGCGCATTTTTTTATTTCTTTTACCACTGTTTGCAAGCCTTATTCAGGCTTGTAGCAACCCGCACCTTGTGCAGGTGAAGGTTTTTGAACTCTTTACCAATTTTAGCAATATCAGATTTGGTTTACACATATTTTCACTTTGTTCACCTTATAGAGGGCAGCGCATATTTTTTACATTTACCTTTTTTTTAGCAATTGCCAAGTTTTTTGCCCTAGTAATTACATGCAAAAAATCATCCAATCTGTAAAGAACCGTGCAATTCAGGAATCCTCAGTGCCTGGATTTATGAATTGTACTAATTTGTCTGCAAGTATTTTAGTTCAGGCAAATGAAAAATATGTGGTTTTCTGAAAAAATATGAGATTTCACCATATTCTTCCTGTATACAAATTATTTCACTTAATTCTTATAATCATGTACAAAATGCAATAATCCACAACAAACAATCAGAAATAATGTTTTTACCAAACCAACCACTGTAAACTGAATTGTGGTTAGTTGCTATGGGTTCACATAATGTAGGCTTGGAAGCATCTCAAAATACTTAAAGAACCTGAAACCCACTGCAAAACCTGGCCTTTGTTTAATAGTATCACATTCACATCACAGATTAGTTCTGTCAGGCTTCCTATTATCCAGAACGATAATGCTTCCACAAGGGAAGGGGATAGAACCAAGCAGCCCCTGGGAGCCCTTATAGTATTGAGATGTCACAGCTGCTCTCCCCCAACCCTTGGGCACGCTAGTGGCTTCCCATCACTTTACTTGTTTCTAAGGCCACTGAATGCTCTAATATAGGGAAAATCCTTCACTATTAAAAGCTTTTCCCTCCCTCCTCCTACTGCCCATAAGCAGCCGTCATCGCCATTAATCTGTTCTTCTCTCAAGAGCTAGTATCACCTCTGTTGGAGATTCCCTGTGAGCCAGAGTTCAGATGTATGTGTCAGCGAGATAACAAATATGGTAAACTAAATCCCGGATGATCAAAAAAAATCTGCATGAATATAAACTATTATATTTAAATGTTTGTAAAGCTTTAATACGTATACATATGTGTATGTATATATAAAATATACATAAGTGTTTTTACTATAGATACAGAACGCACACAACTCACAATCCCATACTTATAGAAGCACACTAGCAGCAGGTGCCTGCTCCCCCCTCCACAATCTCCTCTCTTTGCTCGCTCACTATATAATTTATACAATGATCTCAGGCTCCTAGTGTCTGTTTGCGGGGGCAGTTGATTACAATTTGCAAGGACCAGTCTCAGAAGGGCCATTTTAGGCTGTCACCCATTCCAAAACACCCGATCCAAAACGAATATAAACCTTTGCGTGCCTGAACACAGAAGGAGTTAAAACCTCTGTTCACAGTTGAAATGATTCTAATTTCCCCCTGTAACCAATGCAGCCAAGCAGAATTCATTTTCATAAGCATTATGTATAAGAGGGGAGGTCTGGTCCATCTGTATATCGCAGCAATATAAACGTATCCCTCAGGAAGTCATTGCTGACAATCTCTGAAGTATTCTGACCTCGTTAAGGGCTGATCCCATAAGTGCTTCCAGCATGTAATTTAATGTGTCGTGTTTCTGTTGGGATTGAGGATTATTTTTTGCATAAAACAGAATGGGAGAAAATCCTATAGTATAAATAGGATATACAGATTAATCTCCATTCCACAAACAGAGGCACTTCCATAAAATAGCTCTATCCTTGCATTTCTAGGATCTCTCCTAGCGGGGCCTCTGTTCATGGGGTGCTAATGTTTAAACATTTGGGATTGCTTTAAACATTTTTATTCTTTTTAAGCCCCACTACTGCATGAAATAAATACTACAGGAATAGGAAACCAGCATTTTACAAGGATGAGGCCTCGTACACACGACCGTTTTCCTCGACAGAATCCATCAAGAAACTTGGTGGCAGAGCTTTTTTGCCGAGGGAAAACGGTCGTGTGTATGTTTTCCATCGAGAAAACTGTCGAGGAACTTGACGAGAAAAAAAGAGAACAAGTTCTTTTTTCCTCGACGGGAGTCTTAATTTCCTCGTCGAGTTCCTTGTCGGGCTGGTTTTCGACGAGAAACACGTTCATGTGTATGCTAAGAAACCTGCACATGCTCAGAATAAAGTATGAGACGGGAGCGCACCTTCGGTAAAAGTAGCGTTCGTAATGGAGATAGCAACATTTGTCACGCTGTAACAGTCTGAAAAGTGCAAATCGTCTCTTACCAAACTTTTACTTAACACGCAGTAACATGAGATTAGGCAAAAGCAGCCCCAAGGGTTGTGCCAGTGGAATCGAACTTCCCCTGCCGTTGTATGTGTTGTACGTCACCGCGTTTGAGAACGACGAGAATTTGGTCTTGACAGTGTGTAACACAAAGAAAGCTTGTCAAGTTTCTCCACAAGCCTGACAAGGAACTCCGTTGAGGAAAACGATGTTTTCATTACGACGAGTTCCTCGGTCGTGTGTACGAGGCCCTGACAATTATTGTTTTTAGCCTGTGAGGTTGATTTACTAAAACTGGAGAGCATAGCTCCCTGATTTCGAGGGGCTGTCCTGATTTGTCCTTCTGTCCCCTTTCCTCTTCATTTGTCCCTCATTTGGTCTGATCTATATCCACTTGACCACCGGGCCTATTTTGGCACTTCTCTCCTTCATGTAAAAATCACATTTTTTTTGCTAGAAAATTAATCAGAACCCTTTAAACATTATATATTTTTTTAGCAGACACCCTAGGGAATAAAATGGCTGTCATTGCAACTTTTTTTTTGCGCACGGTATTTGCGCGAATATTTTTCAAAAGCCTTTTTTTTTTAAAAAAGAACGGTTTCATGAATTAAAAATAACAAAACAGTAAAGTTAGCCCAATTTTTTTGTATAATGTGAAAGATGATGGTACAACCGAGTAAATAGATACCTAACTTGTCACGCTTTTAAAATTGCGCACACTCATGGAATGGCGCCAAACTTCGGTACTTAAATATCTCATAGGCGACGCTTTAATTTTTTTTACATGTTACTATTTTTGAGTTACAGGAGGAGGTCTAGTGCTAGTATTGTTGCACACACTCTAACGCACGCGACAATGTGGGTTTGAACGGCGTTTACATATGTGGGTGGGACTTGCATGCGTGTTCGCTTCTGAGTGCGAGCTACCGGGGACAGGGGCGTTTAAAAAAAAGTATTTACTTCATTTTTTTTTTTTTACACTTTTTTTTTTAACACTTGTCTTTCTATTACAAGAAATGTAAACATCTCTTGTAATAGGAATCACTGTGACAGGCCCTGTGGGGTTAATAAGACCCCACATCTCTCTTCCAGGCTTACAAGCATGAGATTGTGAAAAAAAATTCACCGATCTCATGCCGACAGCCGCGATTGCGGTTTTGTTTACTTCCGGTACCAGGCGTGACGTCATAACGTCACGCCCGGACCTCTGACTGTCATAGAGCCATCTGGTCACCAGTCATCTCTATGCTTCTCTATGCTTCCCAGCCAGCGCCGGTCCCGATTCGTTCTCCCGGGCCCCCGATGGCATGGGAGAGCCCAAGGAAGCACCGGATGCGCGGCAGGGGGGATGTCCCCTTCCCGCTGCCTATAAGAACGATCAAGCGGTGGAACTGCTGCTTTGATCATTCTTATCGTGCAGAGAATCGGCGCTGAAGAGGGTGATATCTGAATGATGCCTCTAGCTGCACCATCATTCAGATATCACCGCACAAAGTCGAGGACGTCCATGGACGTCCTCGGTTTGTCAAGTGGATATACTTGTATATAAAATGCACTTTTATCTTTCAAAGAGTGTTTTTCCAGTGCTAAACCTTTCATCCAAAATCTAAATTACTGCATTTGTAAATTGCAAAAGCCAATATAAAGGAATAGTAGTGATAAAAAAATCCCTTGTGGGTTTAACTAATCTTTTTTTAGATTAAATCTCCTTTAAGGGTGTGGCAGGGGCATGTCCTAAGCCTACATGCTTTTGCTGGTAGGTGTCCCTCACTCCCATCTCAAAAAGTTGGGAGGTATGTTGGAGAGTGCAAAATCTGGTGCACCTCTGCTTAGAAACCAATCAGCTTCCAGTTTTTTTTTTTGTCAAAGCTTAATTGACAAGCTGAAGTTAGAAGCTGATTTGCTACCACACACAGCTGCACCGGAATTAGCACCCTCCAGTTTTAGTAAATCAAGCCCCATGCAGAGCCAAAAGCTTTTTCTTAAGTTTTGGTTAGCGGGGGGAGGGAGTAGGGAGATCAGAATGCCAGTCTGTTTTTATCTCTTTGAAGCTCCATTACATACAGTAGATTTCCCCTCACTTCCTGTTTTCAGGAAAATGTTTTACCAGACAGGAAGTGAGGGAAAATCTGGAACAGACAAAAAAGCTGACATATATGGATTATAGCATAGTTCTTGGGAAGGTTAGATTATGTAAGAAAAGCATCTAAGAAACAAACTGTAGCGATCAGCCTAGATAGTATTTATCTCAACAGGAGATTCTATCAAGAGTTGACAGCCTTCCCTTTCCGCTGGGCCCCTCAAGCTATTCAATACCTGGGTACCAAAATACTTTCCAATCTCCACCTCATTTTCAAATACAACTTCCACGCTCTACTGAACATTTTCTCAGAGAACTTAGAAAAATTGAAGACTCTGGCTGTTTCTTGATTCAGTAGGTGCAATGTTTTAAAGATGAACATCATGCTGGGCCTTCTGTATCTTTTAAAAGCACTGCCAGAGTCCTATATTGCCATGGCGGTACACATGAACAGAATGGTGGACTGGAGTAGACTTTCCACCCATAAATTAGGGGTCCCCCTGGAACAGGAATCACTACCTACCATGGAAGCCGCCTTCCATGGACTGGGATTCAGTACTCCCAATTGTCTTCTCCATACCCTTTGATCGATTCCCACATTGCTGGAACTTCGTAGGTACTACAGGATAGCAGAGATGTCCAGCTTTCCCTCTCAGTTGATGTCTATTGTTGGCCACCTGGAATTTGTGCTGGGTTTCTCTGACAAAGTTTTTGAGCTCCAGCCAAATCTGTTTGGTTAGAGCTTTTATCTTTCTTGCCCCTCTTGGTGGATCAAGCCATTAGTCTTATACTTATAGTCTTAGTCTTATATTCTTATACCCCACCATCAATTCCTCTATTTTAGGCAAGTGGAAGATCTTTCAATTGCCCTACTTTCTTCGGTCACTCCCAGACCTTGGTTCTTCTTGTAGACAACCCATTTTGTTTAAAGAACTATGCCTGGCAGATGAGCCTTTGCGGAAACCTGTATCCTATTCTTACTGTATTTTACTTGCAGTCACTCCTATACATGATCCCCCGTATAGACCTTACTGTTACGTTTACGGAGGATCAAAAGAACTGTATCCTTTTCTTTGCTCATAAGTCTTCCCTGTGCATCAAGTATTAGAGATCACATTTACAATGTGACGCACTGGTACAGGACTCTGTCGGTACTAGTATCAATATTCCCAGGACATAGTCCGTTATGCTGGAGATGTGGTACTCAGACTGGCACACTACTCCACATCTACTGACCTTTCCCTTTATGACAATCCGGCTGCAATGCTCCTAAACTTGACCCCAATGTCCAGTAAGCGATATCTTAAGTCCCTACTGAAACATCTTCAGAATGCAGCTAGGGCATGCACCCCAGCATGTGGAAACAACAATCTCCACCTATGGTGTCACAGTAGTTTGCCAGGATGAACGATATTCAGCAGATAAAAAACACCTGACAGCTGCCTTTAGGGACAGGATGGAGGAACACAACACACGCTGGCTATACTGGGATATGTTCTGGTTCACGGATGAATACTTCACATATCATTTGAGCAGCTCCCTTCATGGGATTTTGAAGCTGTGTGCCATCGACCCCGACAAAGCTCTTCACTCTTTCTTCTCTCTTACCTCTTTCCTACTTTTAGCTCTCCTTCTTACTTCACAGATAGACACCTGGGGTGTCGTCCCTTTTCTCTACTTCACAGAAAAAAATCTCTCGGTATGTGTTGATCATTAGATGCTGTTACTGTGAAGATGGGATTGAGAGACATATTTTGTGCATTGTCCACGTTTTGCTCCCTACCTCACAGTGGTGCTGCTATTTAGTGTTTTTTTCATTTTTTTTGTTCTCCCGGGATGTTCATGACAAATGAATCTATTAGGCTTCCACCACACTACAGGTTGTACAACAGGATATATTTGTTGTAGAGGCTATTGTAGAGGCTATTGCCCACCGTTTATGGATAGCTTATATTGCTGTACTGGAGCCTTGTCTTTTATTTTGTTGAGATCCATTGATTCTTTGATATGGTTGTATTACTGTCTAATAATGGATTTCATTGACTATGGTATGTCATGCCATAATGTCATGCCATAATATTATGTTCAACCGCATACTTTAAATAAAGAAAAAAAAAGTTTACAGCCAATACGTCTTGGGGATATACACAAGTTCCATTTCATCAAGGCTTCTGGTTAATCATGGGGGTTTAATTTTTAGTAAACTGTAGTTGGAGGCTTGTTCAATATAAATAATGGTGGATGCACTCCTGTAAAAATGACCTCTTTATTAATCTAAACCCATTAAGACCAATACATTAGGAGAAGTGAGACTTGTGATGCATTTCTTGCTAAAGAAAGTTTAATCATAGAATATTCAGCGTATCACAAAGCATCTGTTTAAATTAGGGCTGTTACTGATTAAAAAATTTCTGTTCGATTAATCGATTAAAAAAAAACGATTGATCGAACAGAAATTCCTGTTCGATTAATCGTTTTTTTTTAAAATCGATTAATCGACTAATTTCGATTAATTATAACGCACATACAGATCTAACTGATCTATCTAGCTGATCTCCTTGCAGGCTGATTCCCAGCTACCAACAACTGGAAAAATGGATAGCAGGATACAAAAAACACACAAAGGCAGCGCTCGATGGGAATAGCATTAAAACTTTTATAGTCTTCAAGTAGGTAACAAAATAAATATTGCACTGGAGATAAAATCGATGTAGCTACATAAACTGTAAAAATGGTGCAATACCAAACGGTACCAAAAGCAGTCATGTAGCTAAGTATGATACTGGTATAAAAATGTGTACAACGATGCCACTGCTGAATCCAGATGAAGAGAGGTTAACATCAGTCCGTCGGTATGTAGATGTCCCATGAAGGGAACTATCACAACTCCCAGTGGATGGTTGTAGAATCCCAGGTTGATAGAGGGAAGTGATAGAGGGAAGTGTAACAGCCCTTGCGTGTGGCAGATAGTAAGGTTCCGCCGGCATGCAGATATGAAGGCGCAGCAAAGGAGCCCTTCAGATGGACACGGCAAGACCCGCCGGTGTCCGTGACGTTACTGGATCTCTGACGGAACTCCCTGAAAGGCCCAGAAGCCGACGGAGAGGTGAGTACCAATCAAAAGAATTTTAATCGATCAAAAAGATTTTGATCGATCAAAAAAATTAAAGATTAATCGATTAATTAAAAGTTAATTTGCACAGCCCTAGTTTAAATATATGTGACACTACTTCTTTGTAGAAGATGAATCATCGCAGGACTCTCATTCGAGATGCCATTCATTTAAATGGCACCTCAAACATGTCAATCGCGGGACCTGCCGCGATTGACGCGTGATAAACGCGCTGCAATCACGGCAACCCGCTTCGCCGGAAGCATGTTGCCCAATAAAAAGCTATTTTTGGGGCGACATGCTTCCTCCCGTGATGCGGGTTGCCGTGACTGCAGCACGATTTAAGGTGTCATTCAAATGAATGCATCTCAAATACGAGTCCTGCAATTTGTCATTCACACATCGACACTTTCAAATCGCGGGCAGATTCGGGCAAATCTGCCCACGATTCAAAACTCTGAAGTGTGAATGCAGCATTATAGCGTAAAAATCAACAGATGTGCCTTGCCTCTTTCTCCAAATATTCTTTATCAGCGCAAACCCATCTTAGGCCCCATACACACGATAGAATCCATCCGCAGATAAATTCCCAGCAAATGGGTTTCTGCGGATAGATCCTATGGTGTGTACATGCCAGCGGATCCGTTTCCGTGGAGAAATCTCCCCTGGGATGGATTCCAGCAGATCGGATATTTGCTGACATGCACAACAAATCCATCTGCTGGAATCCATTCCAACGGATGGATCCGCTCGTCTGTACAGACTTACCGGATCCATCCGTCCAAAGGGATTCCCCGCACGCGTCGTAATGATTTGACACATGCGTGGAATTCCTTATATGACAGCGTCGCGCCGTCGCCGCGTCATAATAGCGGTGACGGCGCGACACGTCATCGCCAGAGGATTTCAGCGCGGATTTCAATGCGATGGTGTGTACACGCCATCGCATAGAAATCTTCTGAAATCCTCGAGAGGATTTATCCGCGGATACGGTCCGCTGGACCGTATCTGCGGATAAATCCTCTCGTGTGTATGGGGCCTAAGTCTTATAATTTGTTCTACCGGAATCCCTTTCATGATGTGGTGGGGATGTCCTGAATCTGCTTGCAATATTAGTATACCCAGACAGAGGTTTTCTATACAACTCCATCATGAGTGACATCCAGAAAGGAAACACTTTTTTGGTCTATATGCCCAGTAAATACAGGCAGTGCAGAATTATTAGGCAAATGAGTATTTTGACCACATCATCCTCTTTATGCATGTTGTCTTACTCCAAGCTTTATAGGCTCGAAAGCCTACTACCAATTTTAAGCATATTAGGTGATGTGCATCTCTGTAATGAGAAGGGGTGTGGTCTAATGACATCAACACCCTATATCAGGTGTGCATAATTATTAGGCAACTTCCTTTCCTTTGGCAAAATGGGTCAAAAGAAGGACTTGACAGGCTCAGAAAAGTCAAAAATAGTGAGATATCTTGCAGAGGGATGCAGCACTCTTAAAATTGCAAAGCTTCTGAAGCGTGATCATCGAACAATCAAGCGTTTCATTCAAAATAGTCAACAGGGTCACAAGAAGCGTGTGGAAAAACCAGGGCGCAAAATAACTGCCCATGAACTGAGAAAAGTCAAGCGTGCAGCTGCCAAGATGCCACTTGCCACCAGTTTGGCCATATTTCAGAGCTGCAACATCACTGGAGTGCCCAAAAGCACAAGGTGTGCAATACTCAGAGACATGGCCAAGGTAAGAAAGGCTGAAAGACGACCACCACTGAACAAGACACACAAGCTGAAACGTCAAGACTGGGCCAAGAAATATCTCAAGACTGATTTTTCTAAGGTTTTATGGACTGATGAAATGAGAGTGAGTCTTGATGTGCCAGATGGATGGGCCCGTGGCTGGATTGGTAAAGGGCAGAGAGCTCCAGTCCGACTCAGACGCCAGCAAGGTGGAGGTGGAGTACTGGTTTGGGCTGGTATCATCAAAGATGAGCTTGTGGGGCCTTTTCGGGTTGAGGATGGAGTCAAGCTCAACTCCCAGTCCTACTGCCAGTTTCTGGAAGACACCTTCTTCAAGCAGTGGTACAGGAAGAAGTCTGCATCCTTCAAGAAAAACATGATTTTCATGCAGGACAATGCTCCATCACACGCGTCCAAGTACTCCACAGCGTGGCTGGCAAGAAAGGGTATAAAAGAAGAAAATCTAATGACATGGCCTCCTTGTTCACCTGATCTGAACCCCATTGAGAACCTGTGGTCCATCATCAAATGTGAGATTTACAAGGAGGGAAAACAGTACACCTCTCTGAACAGTGTCTGGGAGGCTGCGGTTGCTGCTGCACGCAATGTTGATGGTGAACAGATCAAAACACTGACAGAATCCATGGATGGCAGGCTTTTGAGTGTACATGCAAAGAAAGGTGGCTATATTGGTCACTGATTTGTTTTTGTTTTGTTTTTGAATGTCAGAAATGTATATTTGTGAATGTTGAGATGTTATATTGGTTTCACTGGTAAAAATAAATAATTGAAATGGGTATATATTTTTTTTTTGTTAAGTTGCCTAATAATTATGCACAGTAATAGTCACCTGCACACACAGATATCCCCCTAAAATAGCTAAAACTAAAAACAAACTAAAAACTACTTTCAAAAATATTCAGCTTTGATATAAATGAGTTTTTTGGGTTCATTGAAAACATGGTGGTTGTTCAATAATAAAATTAATCCTCAAAAATACAACTTGCCTAATAATTCTGCACTCCCTGTAGAAACATAGAACAGTAATGGCAGAGAAAATATTAAGAGGTCCATTGTGTCTGTCCCATTTTTTTTTATTAATGTATATATATATATATATATATATATATCTTTTTGTACTTTTTTTGCCTTAGTGTAGATGTTTGTCCCATGCATGTTTGAATCCACCTACTGTTAAAAGATTCACTACCTCTACTACAAGTCTATTCCAAGCATCAACTACTCTTTCAGTCAAACAATACTAAGATTAGTTTTGAACTTTCCTCCTGCTAGTTTGAGGTCGTTCATGTGTCTGTGTTCTTGAAAATGTGTATTGTGTGAAAACACTGCCCTCCTAAACCTTATTCACCCCCTTGATGTAGTAGTTAAGGCTCCATTCACACTTGTATGACTCCAAGGTTTGCGCCGACTTTGGAGCTGAACTTTGTGCAGCTTTGATACAACTTTGATGAAAATTTGGATTGATGCAACTCGGATACAACTTTGGCTTTGACCAGTGATAATGGCCTCTGTATATACTCTGTGGCTCCTGCTGGATTTTGCTTCTAACCCCCTTGTGGAAGAATCCTTTGTGGATGGACATTTTATGGTTACACAACTTATCACATTGCTCTAATCTTTTTATATGGACTATAAACTGAAGGACTTATGAATAAATGGCTGTGGAACGAATTTGAGTTTTTTATGGGAAAATTTGCTTTGATATACAAGTGCTTTGGATTACAAGCATGCTTCCGGAACGAATTATGCTCGCAATCCAAGGTTTTATTGTAGTGTTGCAAACAAAAATATACTGCTTATAAACCTAACTTGTGAGGACTAGGCAAGCATAAGCTTGAAAAGTTACATATGAACTCTTTACCCTATACAACATCTTCCAATTTATTTAATAACCGGCGAGAAACTCAAAAGTAAGTGGGCAAATAAACATCAAGAGGTTGTGATTGATTTTTCTAGCCACTGGCTAAATTACTTTCATTAAGGAAACTGAGTCCGGCCACAACCTGTCTTGAGGGGATTTAACCCCTTATGGGTTTTAGGCTTATGGTGGCATGATAGGATACTGAGGGATTCACTATCAGACAACTAAACTACACAATCAACAAAATATAGTTTACTATGAATTAAACCTCAGGATTTACTCTTCGTCCAGATTCTTCCTGCCAATATATCTAAGCCCTGATGAAGCAGACTTGTGTACAAGCCCCGAAATACACGGAATGCCAAATCTTGATAGACTCTTTAACCGCTTATGAACCGCTGCACACAGATTTACGTAGACAGAATGGCATGGACAGGCAAATGGACATACAGGTATATCCCCTTTAATTTGCCACCGTGTGGTCGCGTGCACCGCCGCCAGCACCCTTGCGACCCTGTCGCGAGCTCCGTGACCATGCCTGTGGGACCTGCGGATTGGATGTCCTGCAATCGTGTAACGGAGCTGAAGAACGTGGAAATGTCAGTGTAAACACAACATCTCCCCGTTCTTCCTAGTGACATGTCACTGATCGAATGCTCCCTCTCATCGGAGCAGCAATCAGTGACGTGTCACTCGTAGCCTCTCCCCCTAACAGTTCGAATCACTCCCTAGGACATACTTAACCGCTTTAGCGCCCCCTACAGGTTAACCCCTTCACTGCCAGTGTAATTTTTACAGGAATCAGTGCATTTTTATAGCACTGATCTCTGTAAAAATTACAATGGTCCCAAAATGGTGTCAAAAGTGTCCGATGTGTCTGCCATAATGTCACAGTCGTGATAAAAATCGCAGATTGCCGCCATTACTAGTAAAAAAAAAAAATCGGGATTATATATATATATATATATATATATATATATATATATATATATTAGAAAAAACATAACATGGAGAGTTTCAGGAATAAAGCGGAGGAAAAGGGTGAGGGATTAGCGGATAAATGGAATAGTTGAAAAGCGTTTAAACAGACGTTGAGTTATGTAGTGGCAATAAGTGACGAGAAAAATGGTAATCCAGTAGAAACGGATGAAAATAAGAGTTCTACTAAGTGAGAGGGGGGGATGGGGGGGTGGGATGGGCAAGAGAGGGGTAGGGGGGAGAGGGTATATTGTATAATAGCAAACAGAAATTTCTCCTGCGCTCTGGTATTTCCTGCTATAGGGTAACGTGGTCCAATTACAGGGTATATTCAACGGTCTTGCAGCCTTCCTCAGAATCATGGGAATTCATAAGGCTAAAAAAGATAAAAGAAAGGAGGGCGCACCGACCTAGTGTGATACTGTATAAAAAGGTTTTATTACATATATTAAAACAATGGTTATACTCACAAAATGAGTTGTAAAACACGCTTTGACAAACAGTACAACTGGTACGCAGCAACGCCAGAAGAACACGGTGACAACACGGATCAAGTAGTATCTGACCGGTGGTATGGCTAACGCGTTTTAGGGGCGTACCCCTTTCCTCAGAGCCTTGGTGGTCTGTAGTTGCTCCCTCATATTGAAACCTTTGGATATTTATACACACATGAGCATGTGCAGAGGTGCCTGGACCACAGGCCACCCCCCATTTGTTATCTTAGAAGGTAACATTGTTGGTAGGACAAAAATTTTACTGATTGCAATGTTTGATAAATTTAGTATGGTGATATTTATGATAAAATAAAATAATTATAATAATAAAAAAAATATTAATAAAAATTGCCATAAAACGATCTCCTATTTTGTAGACGCTATAACTTTTGCACAAACCAATCAATAAACGCTTATTGCGATTTTTTTTTTACCAAAAATATGTAGAAGAATACGTATCGGCCTAAACTGAGGAAAACAATTGTTTTTTTATATATTTTTGGGGGATATTTATTATAGCTAAAAGTAAAAACGATTGCATTTTTTCCACAATTGTCACGCTATTTTTGTTTATAGCGCAAAAAATAAAAACTGCAGAGGTGATCAAATACCACCAAAAGAAAGCTCTATTTGTGAGAAAAGAAGGACGTCAATTTTGTTTGGGAGCCATGTCGCACGACCGCGCAGTTGTCAGTTAAAGCGATGCAGTACCGGATCGCAAAAGGTGGCCTGGTTTTTGGCCAGCCAAATGGTCCGGGGCTGAAGTGGTTAATTACGAAAACTATAAATGATATCTGGACTGTTCCCTACTGCTGGCTCTCTCTCCCTTTCAGCCCAAATAATTTAAATCAACATGGCAGCCAGGCAAATTAAATTTTCAGGTCACCAATGGCCGTCTACATTGTTCCTAGTACCAGATTTCTGTATCAGGTTGCACTGAATGAAGGATCACGCAAGAATAAGGCTCACACTACACAGAGGTGCATAGGAAGCTAGAGAAAAGGTCATTCTAGAATGGTTTCTGTACACATCCTGGACTTTGATGTAACGTACCTGGTCCTACATTCATGTGAAAGTTATCCTTATAATGGATTTTACTGGTTAAAGTAACTAAAGCAAACAGATTTTTCTTTACATGCTTGAAAATAGCCTATGCCAGATCCATCCTTGTAGACTAGAACTGTGATGGAATATGTTTTCATTGAGTTCGAACGGCTAATGAAGAATACTTGATCATGTGAAAAGAAAATCTCTGTTTACTTATTTGATCTGCACCTTTGAAAACAAATAATAAATGCACATATCTTTGCAGGTAAAAAAATGTGCACTTATTATTTTCTTTCTCAGAATCCTGCAGAGCATTGTTCCCGCGATCCTGCCGACCCTGCTTACAGCTTTCTGCCCATACCCCTGTATGGGCTTTCTATTTAAAAGCTGTCGGAAATGTCAATGAACTACGAGAGTGCTCCCCTCACCAGCACCCTTGCGGTTCATTGAGAACAACAATCTGTCTGCTGTGGCGGGAAAAAGGGGTCTGGTAGTTCAATAACTCATAGATGAATAGTGAGGCTGTGTGGACGGAGTCCTGCCATAGCTGCAGAGTTTTTTAAAATGTGACAGTGGGTACAGGGAGAAAAACCTCCTCCCGCTGTCATGATGAAGGGGGCGGTGTGAGGGGGTGTGGGCAGGTGCTGTAACATGTTACTAAAGGTGAACTTAGGCTTTAAGACTAAATTTATTTCATATAATTATTGCAGTACCTTTACTATGTTACAGTTTGTTGAGTATCAATATGGAGCTCAGCCAAGAAAGGGGTAAATCCTGCAACCTGACAATCTACCTGGCACTTTTGCTCTGACAGGGAGAGAATACAAGAATACAAGTGTAGCGCTACCCCCGAAGGAGCCGCTGATTTGTTGTTGGGATCGGCATATTAAGTTACCTTGATGTGGCCCAGGGGTGCAGTTGTAGAATCAAAGTAGTGAGCGAAGGTCCAGACAGTGAATAAAGGTTTTTCCAATGCTTTATTTCCAGGCCAACACGGCCAACATCAACATCAAATAGGAAGAAAAGGTTGATGAAGAGAAAGGGATAACTTTGCGGTATCAGGCCTGGATATGAACCGAGCAGTAGGGTTGAGCAAACCCGAACTGTAAAGTTCGGGTTCGGTACGGACTTTGGGTTTTTCCCGAACCCGGACCCGAACCCGAATAATTGAAAAAAGTTCGGGTCCGGGATCGGAGTTCGGGAAAAAAAAAAATGTGCGGAGGTCCCCGCAAATTCAATAACCAGACCCTTTAGGTCTGGTATGGATATTAAGGGGACCCCGCCATCAATTAAAAAAAAAATGACGTGCGGTTCCCGGTAAATATCCATAACCAGACCCTTCAGGTCTGGTATGGATATTCAGGGGAACCCCGCCGTCAATTTAAAACAAAAATGACGTGCGGTTCCCCCTAAATATCCATAACCAGACCCATTATCCGAGCACGTTGACCTGGCCGGTCGCAGAAAAGAGGGGGGGACAGAGTGCGGCCCCCCCTCTCCTGAACCGCACCAGGCCACATGCCCTCAACATGGGGAGGATGTCCCCATGTTGATGGGGACAAGGGTCTCATCCCCACAACCCTTGCCCGGTGGTTGTGGGGGTCTGCGGGCGGGAGGTTTATCAGAATCTGGAAGACCCCTTTAACAAAGGGGACCCCCAGATCCTGACCCCCCCCCTGTGTGAAATGGTAATGGGGTACACTGTACCTCTACCATTTCACGAAGGAAGTGAAAAGTATTGTAAAAAAAACACACTGACACCGTAGAATAAAGTCCTTTATTAAAAAAAAACTCCAGCGCTGAAAAATCCACTCGTTCCCGGCTTCCAGCGTTGTCCTCATCCTGCGACGGTGATCTCCCGCGATGAGAAGATCCTGCGGCGTCCATGTCATCTTCGATCCATCGCTCAGAAGATCCATCCGGAGCGCAGCATCCCCGACCTCCTCATCGCCGGACACAGCCCAGCGGAATGACGCGCTGGGGCTGTGTGACATTACTTATATAGAGGAGGCAGGGGCACCCGTCACGTGACCCCGCCCCCTCTGACGTACCCTCTGCTACGTCACTGGCAAAGCCCGGCTTCCCTCTTTTTGGGCTTCCCCAGTGACGTAGCAGAGGGTACGTCAGAGGGGGCGGGGTCACGTGACGGGTGCCCCTGCCTCCTCTATATAAGTAATGTCACACAGCCCCAGCGCGTCATTCCGCTGGGCTGAGTCCGGCGATGAGGAGGTCGGGGATGCTGCGCTCCGGATGGATCTTCTGAGCGATGGATCGAAGATGACATGGACGCCGCAGGATCTTCTCATCGCGGGAGATCACCGTCGCAGGATGAGGACAACGCTGGAAGCCGGGAACGAGTGGATTTTTCAGCGCTGGAGTTTTTTTTAATAAAGGACTTTATTCTACGGTGTCAGTGTGTTTTTTTTACAATACTTTTCACTTCCTTTGTGAAATGGTAGAGGTACAGTGTACCCCATTACCATTTCACACAGGGGGGGTCAGAATCTGGGGGTCCCCTTTGTTAAAGGGGTCTTCCAGATTCTGATAAACCTCCCGCCCGCAGACCCCCACAACCACCGGGCAAGGGTTGTGGGGATGAGACCCTTGTCCCCATCAACATGGGGACATCCTCCCCATGTTGAGGGCAAGTGGCCTGGTGCGGTTCAGGAGAGGGGGGGGCCACACTCTGTCCCCCCTCTTTTCTGCGGCCGGCCAGGTCAACGTGCTCGGATAATGGGTCTGGTTATGGATATTTAGGGGGAACCGCACGTCATTTTTGTTTTAAATTGACGGCGGGGTTCCCCTTAATATCCATACCAGACCTGAAGGGTCTGGTTATGGATATTTACCGGGAACCGCACGTCATTTTTTTTTTTAATTGACGGCGGGGTTCCCCATAATATCCATACCAGACCTAAAGGGTCTGGTTATTGAATTTGCGGGGACCTCCGCACATTTTTTTTTTCTGAAAGTCCGTGTCCCATTGACTACAATGGGGTTCGGAGTTCGGGTTCGGGTTCGGGTTCCCGAACTTTTTTTTAAAATTTCGGGTTCGGACCCGAACCCGAACATCCAGGTGTCCGCTCAACTCTACCGAGCAGTCCTGCTCTCAGTAGTGTCAATTTGTGATTCGTCGCCACTCTAGCCAGAGTGGGTGAAGTGCCCCCGGACAGACTCCTCTCACTAGTCTGGCAGCCGAGGTGTCACTTTGAATTTGCTGGGAGAAACAGGTCTCTCTCACAGACCTGGCTCTAGGGCCTCTGCCACAATCCAATTACTTTAAGCGAGCTAAATAGATGAATGGAGCGAATCCTCCCAGTAGGTTTTTAGAATAGGTCACTGGATGACAGCAAAGCGTACCTGTCAGCATTCCGGTCACCAGATCCCTGATTGGTTCGTTCAAGCCCTGTTGGACAACCTGCCTCCGGGTTCTCCTCAAGCCGACCCCCCAATCGAACGGCACCCAGCCTGGGATCCTCTCAATAGAACTGGGGACCCAGTAAGTCACTGGGGTCCCCTTTTACCTCCGAATGAGGTTCCGTGTAGTCTGCAATTTTGGCCAGGTGGGCCGCGCCGGCGGGGTCCATGGATGCACGCACCCTGAAGGTGGATGCCGCACCTGGAACCGGGACCCCGCAAAGATTTTTTAGCACATGACACCTGTCACAGATATACTCTCCCCCAGCATGCCCCGCGAGGGAAAAACTCCTCTGATTGGCTGCTGGGGAAAACTTGCTCTGCCAGAACCCCTCTGGTGCCAACTGCTGGCCAGGGATGGCACTGCATCCCTGGAGCACAGACTGACCCAGTGGACATTTCTGGAACGACAGAAGTCCAATTTAACCAATTGCCAATGGGAGCAAAATAACTCTCCCATTCCCCACTAACTTTAGCGTAGTGCCCATAGTGAAAGTAAGGGGGCGCTACACAAGTTAAAAAATACATCTGCCCTATTAAAAAAAAAAATTGATATTATTACAAATCCTTCCTCATTATTGACTGGTTCTCTTTGAGGCTCCATAAACATTAGTATTGAAAGGAGATGCCTAGCTTGAATTCCCAATGCATGCCTAGTTCTCCCCTTTGTTTTAGGTTAAAAGAGGGCCTTGAGTTGAATAACTCCGTATACAAAGGCGCTTGGCGAAGCATGCCTGTCCTGAAATAAACAAAAACTATAGTGTATATAGTCACAGATGGCGGCAGTCCCTGTTCATTTCATTACCCACCAAAAGGCCCCCTACTGGGTAGTGTGCTAACAGTGAGAAGAGATGTGGGGCCAAAGCCACACAAGTGCTGAATGTACTTCTGTGTCTTACAATGGTGTGTATGAGTCCACTGCACTAAAACAAATAAACAGCAGAAAAGAAGAGTGGAGCTGCTGGGCATTACAAAAAGTCAGATTATAAAAGCCATTTTTAAAGTGATGGAAAGGCAAGTAAAGCTAGTTTAGCATCTAAGGCAGCAACCCAACTTCTCCGTACTTGAAATACAGAATGGCATGTGGTCATAAATAGTATTTACTAGGGAAAGAAAAAAAAGCATTTCAAATTGTTTCAAAATAGAAAAAACAAACAAAAGGAAAATTAAAAGGTTTTGTCCATAGCCCCATGTCAAATTACTGCTGTCACGTGTTTCCTTTTAGACTGCATGAAAGATAATACCTTATTGGTAGGTATGGGCATCAAAGTCATATCTTGTTTTATAAGTGTACTATTACAGTATACAGTGCTGGAACAAGGTAATCTAAAGCCCAGGGCGAACATGCCAGGCTGCCCACCCCCCCAAGATATATAAGCATTGGAGGCCGGATTCAAAAAGCCTGGCGTAAATTTGTGCGGGTGTAGCGTATCTCAGATACGCTACGCCGCCGTAACTTAGTGAGGCAGGTTCTGTATTCAGAAAGAACCTGCGCCCTAAGTTAAGGCGGCGTAGCGTATGTGGTCCGGCGTAAGCCCGCGGAATTCAAATTATCCATGCAGTGGGCGTGTTTTTGACTAACGGCGCATGCGCCGTCCGTGAACGTATCCCAGTGTGCATGCTCCAAATTACCCCGCAAATCGTCAATGCTTTCGACGTGAACGTAACTTACGTACAGCCCTATTCGCGAACGACTTGCGCAAACGACGTAATCGACGGAAAATTCGATGCTGGCTCGACGTCCATACTTAACATAGGATACGCCTCATATAGCAGGGGTAATTTTACGCCGGAAAAAGCCTTTACGTAAACGACGTAAGAAAATGCGCCGGACGCACGTACGTTTTTGAATCGGTGTATCTACCTAATTTGCATATTCCTTGCGTAAATCAACGGAAGTGCCACCTAGCGGCCAGCGTAAATATGCAACTAAGATACGACGGCGTAAGAGGCTTACGCCAGTCGGATCTTAGCAAAATTCCGGCGTATCTTGTTTTTTGAATACAGAAAAAAGATACGCTGGAGCATCCTAGAAGTTACGCGGCGTATCAATAGATACGCCAGCGTAACTTCTTTCTGAATCTGGCCCTATATGTCAGCAAAAATTACCCCACAAAAACATTGAGCACTAATCTGCAAGCTTACCCTCTAAGATAAATCCCACCTCCTCCCAGTACAAAACCAACCCCCCTGCTGAAAGCCCCCTCTCAGCACAAATCTTTGCCCGTCACCCCAAAAAAAATCACTCCTTAGCCTAAATCTTCTACCCCTGAAAATCCCCCCCTAGTACACATCTTCTACCTCCACTTCAAATGACCCTCCCAGCACAAATTCCCCCCAAATCCCCCCTCCTAGCATAAATCTCCCCCCCACCCGCCCCTCCCACACTAAAGCCTCGCACACACGACCAGTTTTCCCGGCAGGAAAACTGCCAGGAGAGCTTTTGGCCGGGAATCTCAGCTGTGTGTATGCTCCCTAGCAGTTTTCCCGACAGGAAAACTGCCGGAAAAAAATAGAGAACCTGCTCTCTATTTTCCCGTCCGTATTCCCATCTGACTTTTTCCCATCGAGAAAAACGGTCGTGTGTACAGGGCTTTAGTACTCCCCCCCAAATCTCCCCAACTAGAACAATACATACCCCCTGCCACCCCCCAAATTCCACCTTCCAACAAAAATTCCTCCCTCAATCTCTTTGTGGTGCCCCTCCACCACGCATGATACCACAGCACCCAGGGCAGCTTCCCCTCTTGCCCACCCCATGTCCCCGCCCTGACAGTATGTATATACTTACTGCTCCTGACTGACAGTTGCTGGAATTCAGACACTGCTCTCATAGCAGCCAACAGAAGTTGGAGGTTGTTAAAAACAGTATAAAAACTGTATAAAAGGTAACTGACTTCAGTACACTTGCAATGTTTTAGGTAAACACACCCTTGTGCTAATGTGCACACTAACGCATGCGTCATTTCAATGCATATTAACCAATGTTATGTGCCTTAGCACATTTTGGTTTCGTTCATTTTAAATAGTACCCCAACTTAATGCAGCTATGACTCACATAAACGGAAATGCACCACAATTCACTGTGTGTTGTTGGAAAAAAGGCTGCATGTCTTTTTTTTTGGTCCATTCCTGTGCATTGGCAGCTCAATCAAAAATGTATACGTTTCTTAAATGCAATGCACCTTTATATGTGACACAAATAGCATTCAGCAGCATTAAAATGTTAATAGGTGAAAATAAAAGCTTTTATTAGCTTCAGAATAAGAGAGGCATTCTCCAGCCCTGGGCTAAAGGAGATATTATACCCTTTAAGTGTTCATTTTTTTATGCTGCCACGAGAAAAACGCTTAACAGTTTTGCTGCAATCATCTGTTTTCGACAAGACAACGGTTCTGTGTTAGTCTAACAACAAGCTTTAAGCCTCAGAAATAATGACAGGAAGCTCCACATGACAGACACGACTCTGACAGGCCAGCTCCCACACACGTGTTCCACAGATGGCCTCCAGGGTAAACTGTGACCTTTTAACCACCAGGCAGTCATATACCCAGCGGACAGGTAACACAGTTTATGGAATACTTGTAGTATTAATGGTATACATTAGTTTTGATCTGTCCTTCCACAAGAAGCTAGCATAAAGACACTACACTGCAGGAACCTGCCTCAATACATCATGCCATATAAACACAAAAAAGATAAGACACTTTGCTTATATATAATCCTTAAAAAAGTTGTATAAAATAAATGGTGTATATATACAGTCTATAAACATTTGAGTGCATTAGGGAAAAGGAACCTAGAAAATCATGCCTTTTAATGATCTCTGCCATAGATTGTAAGCTCATATGGGCAGGGCCCTATACTTCCTTTTTCTCTACTGGAATGCAATTGATATGTAGTTTATAATATAGCTCTTTCAATTATGATGTGCTTTTAAATAGTGTGTTTGATTTTCCTAAATAAATGAATAATAATTAAACAAATCCTTGCATTAACAGGTTAAAGTATAACTAAGGCCCCTTTTACACAGAGGCGCTACTAAACTGCCAGTAAAACACTAAGCGCTTTTGAAAAGCTTTTCAGGCGCTTTTGAAGAGCTTTACATTCTTTTCAATGGAGAGGGGCTTTTTCACCGTCCTGCCAGTGCACTGCCCCAGTGTGAAAGCATTCATTGATTTTAATGGAAATAGGTTTTCATGAGCTTTTCAGGTGCTTTTTTATCGCATGAAAGCGCCTGAAAAGCGCCTCAGTGTGAAAGGGGTCTAAAGGCAAAATCTTTTCTTTCGTTTTTGGATAGAGTGGAGATGGCTAAGAACATTTTTTATTGCTGTCTGTTCCCCCATTAGGGAGATTACCTCTCTCTATTTGTCCTGTTTATCATTAGCATTGAGCGTGACAGTAAAATAAAATCCCACATTTTGGGTTGCCCCCAGAAAAGTAATAGAAGGGAAATCGTCCAATGGGGAGTTCTGGTGGTCTGGGGGCCCACAAGGCATTCTCTTTGTTTGCAGGGATTTCCTCTCACTTTCTGATTTGGTTATGGGACAGGAAGTGAAGGTAAATCTCCCTAATGGGGAACAAATGGCAAATAAACCAATGGGGGTTATAACCCTGCCTTACTCTATCCAAAATTTAAAAAAAGTTTTGCCCATAGTTCTCCTTTAGTTATCAAACTTGCACCAACCCACACCTTACTACACCACAGCCACCCCCACCACACACATAAAAATAGAGGAAAACCTTGCTACTTCACATTTTAAATGCAGCCAAACTGAGGCCTCGTACACACGACCGAATCCATCAAGAAACTTGGTGGCAGAGCTTTTTTGCAGAGGAAAACGGTCGTGTGTATGTTTTTCATCGAGAAAACTGTTGAGGAACTCGGCGAGAAAAAAAGAGAACAAGTTCTCTTTTTCCTCAACGGGAGTCTCAATTTCCTCGTCGTGTTCCTCGTCGGCAGGGGAGGGCTAGCAGGGGGGGCAGGGTGGAAATCTCCCCCCGGGCTGGTGACACTATGCACAGCCACCGGCCGCCACTACCAAATGCTGTTTTTGCAGAGCAGGAATATGCCTGCTGGAGCTCTGTTAACACAGTTCACGGCCGCTGCTCACCTCCCACTGGTGGACTCTGATGTAAGGGGGGCCACTGTGTAAACTCTGATGTAAGGGGGGCCTCCGTGCGGACTCTGATGTAAGGGGGCCTCTGTGCGGACTCTTGTGATCATGAAAAATCTTAGACTGTTTTCCTCGATCCATCACTTTTCCACGCTCTATGGGCCACTTGACTGGACTTGCCCCCCAGGCCTAAGGCTGCCAGCCCTCCCCTGCTCGTCGGGCATGCTCAGAATAAAGTATGAGACGGGAGCGCACCTTCGGTAAAAGTAGCGTTTGTAATGGAAATAGCACATTTGTCACGCTGTAACAGTCTGAAAAGTGCAAATCGTCTCTTACCAAACTTTTACTTGACACGCAGTAACATGAGATTAGCAAAAGCAGCCCCAAGGGTTGTGCCAGTGGAATCGAACTAACAGAAGCCCTCTCTGTGTCCATCACAGAGGCCCCCCTCCATGTCCCAATAAAGTACTCTACTTCTCTTCCTGTATTTTGTTTATTGTTAAGAGATCATGTAAGGATCCCGGGTTAATGAAGACTTTGTGGGGGAGCATCTCTGTGGTTGAGTCATTGCCATAGAAACATTTGTAAAGCGGAGGAGTTAGTGAAATGACGATGCCCATGTGGGGGCTCCAGAAATATTTATCCACCCAGGCGCCTGTGACCCTAGGATTGGCCCTTCGTTCTGCGCATGCATAGCCACTTATCGATGGTGTGCACACTCAATGGAACATTGGAAAACTACGCATCTGCCGTTCTGCGCATTCTGTTCTGACTTACGAACATATTCGACTTAAGAACAAACCTACAGTCCCTAACCCGTTCGTAACTCGGGGGCTGCCTGTACATGCTCACTTCGGCCTGCTGCAACTCAAGCATACATCAAGACAGTGTCTACTCCTCCAGTCCAAAGTCAGACAGACTGATTGGATTTAATACCAATGTCCACTGACCACCTTCTAACACCCTATGATACATTCCCTAATAGCTCAAGGCAATCATCCCTACTGCCTGCCTACAGCCACAACCCCCTTCTCTTCCTCCTGAAGAAGGTGAACTTGCCTACTAACATGTTTTTAGTTGTGGGGGAAAAACGCTGATACATTGATTTATACTTTGTAATATACAGGCGGTTCCTTGAATTCTGATGTGTGGTATAGCATGTTTATTTTTCATAAAAAAAATAATATTTCTCTGCGTTAACAGGTTAAAGTAAACTAAAGGCAACATTTTTTCTTTAGATTTGGATAGAGTGGAGATGGCTTAGAACACCTGTCAGTTTTTATTGCTGAATGTGCCCCCATTAGGGAGATACATGTATTTGTCCTGTTTACCATTAGCATTAAAAGTGAAAGTAAAAAAAATCTAAAATTTTGGGCCGTCCCCAGAAAAGTAATAGAGGGGAAATCTTCCAATGGGAATACTAGTTCTAGTGGTCTGTGGTTCCCCAAATGATTCCCTTCATTTGCAGGGATTTCTTTTCACTTCCTGTTTTTTGGCTTTGGGATAGGAAGTGAATGCAAATCTCCTTAATGAGGCACAGATTGCAAAAAAAATAAACCAATGGGAGTTATAATCCTCCCTCAATCTATCAAAAAAAAAAAAAACATTTCCCATATCCCCAAATATGTTTTCACTAAGATGCACTTCCAAGAGTCTTTTAAAACTATGCATTCTTCCTGCCGACTGATTGTGGAAGAGAGTTCTACATCCTTACCGCACTGACAGTGAAAAACCAACTACGCAGCTTAAGGTTAAACCACTTCTCTTCCAGTCTCATCGTGTGGCCCTGTATCTTCTTACACTCCCTAGGACTAAAAAGTTCCATACTTACGCTGGGATCACCATTAGGATATTTGTATATTGCTATCATATCTCCTCTCAAGTGTCTCTTCTGAGAGGAGAATACATTTAGGGCCAGATTCACCAAAGAGATACAACGGCGTATCTCTGTTTCTATCTATGCGACTGATTCATAGAATCAGTTACGCATAGATATCCATAAGATCCGACAGGTGTAATTGTTTTACACTGTCGGATCTTAGGATGCAATACCGCGGCCGCCGCTGGGTGGAGTTCGTAAACCAGCGTCGGGTATGCAAATTAGCAGTTACGGCGGATCCCCGATACGTTATGCCACCGCAGTTCTATGTGAATCTGGCCCTTAGTGCTTGTAGTTGTTCCTTATAATTGAGGTCCTCTGGTCCCCATATTAATTTAGTTGCCCTTCTCTGGACTCTTTCCAGCTCCAGCACATTCTAAATGCACCCAAACCAATCATTCCAACATACTGGAAATCTACTTACCAGCCTTTTCTAAAAGACTCATATTCTAGAACTGATAAGCCCATGACAGAATGCAACAATACATGCTCACTTCGGCTTGCTGCAACTCAAGCATACATCAAGACAGTGTCTACTCCTCCAGTCCAAAGTCCTACAGACTAATTGGATTTAAAAACAATGTCCACTGACCACCTTCCGGCACCCTATGATACATTCCCTGACAGCTCAAGTTTTTAGTTGTGGGATGAAACCCCAAAAATATCTACAGAGAAAATAAGAATCTCTGGTTGGAATGAAGAGCAGGATTTAAGTATGGGCTACCATTTGTGATACTTATGCATGTATATTTTTTATTAATTTATCGATTCATTTGGACAATTATATATATATTATATATATTCATTTGGACAAATATTTGAAGCATTTTCTGACTTTATATGCAATTATTATTGACACACACGGTATTTGCTGCCTTAGGCCCCGTACACACGGTCGGTTTGGTCCGATGAGAATGAACCGAAGTTAATTTTCATCGGACCAAACCGACCGTGTGTATAGGCTATCGGCCTGGTTTCCTTCGGTCCAAAATTTCTAAACATGCTTCAAAACCGAACCGATGGACCGCTGCCTCATCTGACCAAACTGATGGTTAGTACAGAAAAGCATTGGTTCAAAACCCGCGCATGCTCAGAATTAAGTCGACGCATGCTTGGAAGCATTGAACTTTGTTTTATTCAGCACGTCGTGTGTTTGACGTCACCGCGTTCTGACCCGATCGGATTTTGGACTGATGGTGTGTACACATATCAGGCCGTACGGCCACTTCAGAGGTGAACCAATGAAAACGGTCCGACGGGCCAGTCTCATCGGTTTGGTCCGACCGTGTTTACGGGGCCTTATACTGCTGTTCCCGAGTAGCCTGCTTATGGACTGCACCTAGGAAAACTGCTCCTATAAAGTGCTGGGATTATCATCTGTTTGTATTGATATGCAAACGGTTTCGATGCCTCATGAGTTTAAAGCCTACATTCTTGCTGAACCACTTCAAGAAACCGTTTTCACCTCCAGCTCTTTCCTAGAAATCCTTAATTCAAGATAGTGATCTCTTCATGTTATGATCTAAAACACTAATTAGGCAGATTTAGTAAGCGTTCAAGGAAGCTTTAACACACATCTATAATTCCGGGGTGTCCCTTTGAAGATCCCTGGCTAAAAGGAAATCTACAAAAGCATTTACAGGTCTTAGTTAAAATAAACCACTGAAATTTAAGTGATTAATCAATCCACTTTTTTTTGGTCCGTATAACTAAGCAAAATATTTTGGTGTACATAGCTTACTGTTAATACAAAGACTTAGTACATTTGTCAGGCTCTAGTAATTTAGACTTATGTTAACATTGCATCCTGTGCTTGTTTTATTCTTTTCCCTCACAGGGCGGATCCATGCCCCTACATTCCTGGGCATTGGCAAGGCTCATATAGACCTTAGCAGCAAATAGGGTCAAGTATGTTCAATATCATACTTTGTTTATGGAATCAAATCCCAGCAGTGACACATTGTAACCAAGCCAGCACAATTCTACTCAACACTACAACATTCTGTGCTAATCCGGTGTTCATTTCTCACAACACAGCAGCTGCACCTCCAGAAATTGGTACAGCACTCTCAGCAGGCAAGAAGGCAACTTCAAGGGTGCATATTCGAGTATACTTCTAAATGGATTCTGAACTATACCATAGTCACTGATGTTCATCAATTAGAAAATGAACAGGAATATTAAAGGGGTTGTAAAGGTTTGTTTTTTATTTTCTAAATAGGTTCCTTTAAGCTAGTGCATTGTTGGTTCACTTACCCTTTCCTTTGATTTCCCTTCTAAATGTTTTTTTTTCTTTGTCTGATTTTCTCACTTCCTGTTTCTCCTCAGTAAGCTTTCCACCATCATTCGAGTGGTGGTTAGTCAGTCAGAGCAGCTTACTGAACAGCTTACTGAGGAGGAACAGGAAGTGAGAAATTCAGACAAAGAAAACAAGGGAAAAAAACATTTAGAAGGGAAATGGAAGGAAAAGGTAAGTGAAGCAACAATGTACTAGCTTAAAGGAACCTATTTAGAAAATAAAAAACAAACTTTTACAAGCCCTCTATTATTAATGTAGGTGTTAATGAACATGCAGATCAAGTTTATTATATTGATTTCAAATATAGCAGGAGGGATTCCCACATCAACACTGTCTGTGTTAATAGCAGAACCAAGCAAAAGCCTTAAGCCTCGTACACACGACCGAGGAACTCGATGGGCGAAACACATTGTTTTCCTCGTCGAGTTCCTTGTTAGGCTGTCGAGGAACTCGACAAGGCAAGTTTCTCCATTCCCGTCGAGGAAAAAGAAGACATGCTCTCTTTTTGGCTTGACGGGATCCTCGACAGTTTCTTCGTCGAAAAATGTACACACGACCAGTTTCCTTGGCAAAAAAACGTTTTTTGCTGGTTTTTGCCGAGAAACGCGGTGGTGGGTATGAGGCTTGAGGATTTATCCTCTTGCTGTAGCTGTGAAATTGGGCAAGCAATCCTGTTGACAATGGTAGCTACTTCAATGTTCAATGGGAATAATTGGCTTGCTGGTATGCTGTTGTGACAAGTTTGAGGACTACAGCGCCTTCCTTATGCCCCGATATTATAAATTATATTTTAATCTAAGGTATTATTGAAATATTATTTCACATTGACATGTTCACTACAATTTTTTGTAATTGTTTTTTTTTTTTAATTGTAGAGGACATGTTTTTTACATTTTAATTGTTCGTTTGTCCCCCATAAGTATATTACCAAAAGCCTTAACTAAAAAGGTAAAACAAAAAGTTAAATACCTTTCTGCTTGAATCTCAGGCGATCTTTCCTCTTTCACAAGTAGATCAAGAGACCAATGCTGATCTTTGTTTTACCAACAGTGAAGAATTCTTGTGTTTAAATTTGTCGTAAATGCTAAAGAAAAAAAAAAACGATTTGTTGAGTGCAGCTTAAAGTTATATGCTTTGCATCTTAATTTGTCTAAGACAGTACAGGAAAAATATTTTATTCGGTGAAGCCTAACTACTGGTTAAACAACAAAATAGTTTATTTACCACAAGAAATACTTGTACACACAGCACAATTTTTTCAAACTACAACAGGATAATATTATAAATGCTTTTTTTTTTTTTTAAAACAGTACCTGAAAAATGTGGGTTGCACTTGAATTTATCTGAGACAATGTTGGAAAATACTTCTGTTATATTCTTTGTTGGCGGAATATTAATTGTAAAATACAAGTTTTTTTTTATGTATGACAAAAGCTCAAGGTAGTGATCCTTTCCGTCTACAGCCACAACCCTCTTCTCCCCCTCCTGAAGAAGGTGAATTTGCCTACTGACATGTTTTTAGTTGTGGGAGGAAACCCACAAGGGTGGCAGAATTTTTGTATTTTGAGACTAAGGTTTTGATATAGAAAAAATCACTCCACTGCCACATCCGTGTATTGGAATACATGGCACAAAAGAAAGAACCTATGGATAAGACTTCAGAGGCAGATGAGGCACTAGATATCATAAAATCATAAAAAAAAATTGGTACAAAATTGTTAAAATATCAGGCACATAACACATATGCCAAAAGTTATAAACAATGGGGCAGATCCACAGAGAGAGTACGCCGGCGTATCTACTGATACGCCAGCGTACTTTCAAATTTCCCGCGTCGTATCTTTTGTTTGAATCCTCAAACCAAGATACGACAGCATCTGGGTTAGATCCGACAGGCGTACGGCTTCGTACGCCTTCGGATCTTAGATGCAATACTTCGGCGTCTGCTGGGTGGAGTTCGCGTCGTTTTCCGTGTCGGGTATGCAAATTAGCTATTTCCGCCGATCCACGAACGTACGCACGGCCGTCGCAATCTTTTACGTTGTCTCTAGTCGCCTTTTTCCGGCGTATAGTTAAAGCTGGTGTTTTGCGGCGTATAGTTAGACTTGCCATGTTAAGTATGGCCGTCATTCCCGCGTTTAATTTGAATTTTTTTTTGCGTAAGTCGTCCGTGAATCGGGATGGACGTAATTCACGTCTATGTTAAAAAAAATTACGTCCTAGCGACGTCATTTAGCGCAATGCACGGCGGGAAATTTAGGGACAGCGCATGCGCAGTTCATTCGGCGCGGGGACGCGCTTCATTTAAATGAAACACGCCCCGTAATCGCCGATTTGAATTATGCGCAGTTACGCCGCCAGAGATAGACTACGCCGTCGTAACTTACGGCGCAAAATCTTTAAGGATTCGAAGATAACAAGTAAGTTAGGGCGGCGTAGCGTATCTCTGATACGCTACGCAGGGGCAGATCTTTGTGGATCTGCCCCAATGCGTGTAAACAATCATATGATCACAATTATGATGCATTAAAGCACAATGCTTCCAGACAATGGGTAATTAAGTTAATCCCTTGTAGTCTGTATATCAACGTGTTTCACTTTTTCTTCCTCAGGACCACAGAAATGGTTCACTAAGTGAATACAAGAACATAGATTAAAATCATATACATGCATCATGCACATAACATAAACATCAGTTACATAATTAACTTGCCCAAAAATGCAGAATGTGGGATAGAAGCAGAACCTCAGGTGCATGCACTGGGGCATCCAAAGGGGAGGATGGTAACCTCCCAATGTGACTGTGGCCTACAATAATATGTACACAATTAACCCCAGATGGTCTAAACAAACGACCCTGCGATTCTATATGATAACATTATAGAGCCACAGATCATGGATTACTTACTTGTATACTAAAAAATCCCCACAAGGGGGTACAAATTAGTTAAGTTGCTGGGAAGAATTTTTTTCTTGATTTTATGATATCTAACTCATCTGCCTCTAAAGTGACTCTTTCTTTTGTGCCATGCAGGTTTTGGTTTTATGAAACAGGACAACCATGGGCTGAAAAGGAGGGATATGGAGGAGATTTTGTTGATAATGTCATTACTTGTCACCAGTATTCCTGAATCAGAGAGCAATGCCACCATATATCAGACAAAGTGGTTGATTTACTAACATCAAAACTGCTGTTCACTTTGCAAGGGAAGTTGCACTTTACAAGGGAACTGGCCCCTGAGCTTAGTGAATGTGATGAAGTTTCACTTTGCAAAGAATACCCAATCACTTTCAAGTAAAAAAATACCCAGCGTTTTTGCTTGAATATTATTGGATGATGGAATTCAGAGGAGCTTCACCTCATTCATAAAGCTCTGGGGCAAAGTGCAAGTTCCCTTGAGGCCCCATACAGACGACCAAACATGTCTGCTGAAACTGGTCCGCGGACCAGTTTCAGCAGACATGTTCGGTCGTCTGTACAGCCGAGCGGACAGGATTCCACCGTACATTTGCCCGCCGGGCCTTTTTCGAGCGGGCAAATATTTCTAAACATGTTTAGAAACATGCCCGCTGGAATCCTGTCCGTCGGACATGTTCGGTCGTCTGTACAGACCTACCGTACATGTCCGAGCGGCCGCCATCCCTCGCATGCGCCGAATGACTTCGACGCATGCGTGGAAGCATTGAACTGCCAGGGCCGCGCACGTCGCCGCGTCATCGTCGCGGCGACGGCACGGCCTCGTCGCCGCGTATCGAGTACGTGCAGATTTCTGTATGATGGTGAGTACAGCCATCATACAGAGGATAGTACCTCCTGGTTAAAAATGTATATTTTACTCTCTGATGTAGTTGAGTTTATCAAAGATGAGAGCACTACTTTGAAGATTTTATATGTTTGGTCTGGTTTGGAGAGCCACATTGGTCAAGCTCTCTCACCCATTTTGGCAGGCAGAGTGAGGGACCTGTGTGGTCCAGTGTGAATAAAAGTTTACAGTATACAAGTGTGAGATATGAGGTCAAGTGTGAGTCAGGCCTATTATGGGTACAAACAACTCTTCCAAGGAGTATATATCGTCCAGAGAATGCAAAGGTTTTGGAAAGCTTTAAAAAATAAATAAAAATTTATTTGGTGCCACCTTCTTAAATCCAGTAGCAACGTTTCTTGTTTTTTCTACACTTTGTTTGGGCTGAGAAAAGGTGAACTTTAGTGTAACTTGAGGGTTAGCTGTCAAGGGCATCGATGATGTTTTTTTTGTATGTCAATACTGTATGGCCTTTTTTATGGTTATACTGTTTCTTTTTTTTTCTTTACTGCAAGGCTTCCCTTTGAAATAAAGAGGACTTTTGTTTCAGGGGTGGCATTTTAGGGTTTTTATTTCTTTTGGGTTTTTATGTTAATTTGGCCTTTTTATGTTTGAGTTGCTCAAAGAACAGTATTCACTTTTAATTTATCAACACTTGTTTCACAGAAAAAAGATGAAAGAACAGTGTGCACCTAAACCAGCTCATAATATACCACTCACATTAACTGTCCCTCCAACCCCATAGATAAAATAAAAGTTAAGTATAAACTAGTTCCTTTTATCCCTGATTAAAACTCTCTTGCTGCTGGCCAATTTTACACTGCATTATCTTAAATATCGTAGCCTGTCCAATTTGTCTTTAGTACATTTGGGCTTAGCTTTGCCATTTAAAATGATCCTGCTGCTGGTTAATGTTACACTGTTGTGTCATCCGAGGTCTCTCATTATCTTATTTCTTGTACTTCTTTTTCTTTTAATTCTCAACAAGTTTTATTGAAATTATCCAGCATCAGAAGAGTTCCAGTTCCAGCAACAAGAACAAGGCGAGCCTTAGGGACCAACTTTTATCTGCTGGTCTAAACAGGCATATTACTGAATAATGAAAAAGTTTTTTTTTTTTCAAACTGAAGTAATTCGAAATGGGGTACTGCTGCTATATGTAAACCAAGCTAATTGTAAAAATTATATTTACAGAGCCAGGGGACTGGCTTTACATGCTCAGTTCGATGTGCATTGCTAGAGAGATTTTTTTTCTCTTGGGAGAGTGCATGTGATTAGCACAGAGCCAATGAGCAATGTTCAGACAGAGGATCAGGGGAGAATGAAAACTCCTCCTACAAGCTTTACTATGAACTGATTCAAGTCACACGGCTCCTATACTGTATACTGCTGATCAGAAAATGTATTTATCAGTTTATATTTACTAAAATGATTGCATTTCCATGTTCTGTGTACTCAGTGTGGGAGACCAGATATAGTGAATGTAGGTTTTGGGTTTAGAAACACATTAAGTTCTTGGGTTGGGGAATTTTCTGCATATGGAAGAGAAATAGGAGTCGTGATTAAAGGCTCATCTTTACAATGCTGATGCAGCCTAACCAAGAAAATTGGGCACGTTCCATTTCTACAGGTTTTCAAAAAAGATGTTAAGAAAATGTTGGAAGTTGTCTTTAAATAGGTCAATAAAATCACAAGTTTGGATGATCCATAAACACAAATAAATGTGAGACCCTGGATCAAGGCAAGCCAAGATTGAGAAGCTCAGATTTTGAATTGTTAATTTTAAGCTTTGAACAATGTAAATTACTGTAGTAGGGAGGAGAGAGATATTTCAGGGGAACTGATGTACAAGTCATTGTCTGCATAAGTCACCAGTTTATGTTCTTTTTGGCACACCCTTATACCTTTATTATTTTGATTAAGTTGGACTGTGGTGAAAAATATAAAAGTAAAGAGGACAAGGGGCATCATTGATTACTGGAAAAATGATGGGGGGGGGGGGGGGGGGGATTGCCCATTGATTTTGGCCATGGCAGATAAACTTTAATTATCCATGCAGGCATTTTTGGGCCTAGGCTGATGTGTTGCAATGTTGTTAGAATAAAGGACCAATCTATATGGAATGCATTTTCTATGTCAATTGACAGTAGTAGGATGGATAAAATAATTCTGAGAAGGCATTCCTCCTATTTCCTGGTTTCCCTGCCTGGGACCAAACTCACTTGGTCCTAATGCATCCACCTAGAGAGTATGGGTTGGGTACGAAGAGAATTTCTGCAAAAAAAAATGTATCAACATTTAAAGGTAATATTGGCCTGTAGCACTAGTAGGTCACTGTGTCCTTGCCCTCTTTTAAGAAAGCTGGAATATGGGCCATCAGGGCTTCCTGACAGAAATTGGGTCCCATTTAAAAAAAAAAAAAAGAGGGAATAGGATTTGTTCAAAAATGTTATAGTATTTAACAGTGCAGCCATCTGGGCCAGGAATGTCACCATGTGACATACATTTCAACGCCATGTGCAGTTCTTCCTCATCAGTACTCCGCTGCAAAGCCTCTATTAACAGGTATATATGTTTATTAAATTATACATTGACACTTTGCTTGGCTATTTACTAGACCACACTGGACAATTATTGCTTAGAAAAATTGCCACTCTTCCAGTCCAGTCGATGTTTTTAACATGTATGAGATGTAGAGGTATTGATGACTAGGCCCCGGTGAGTGGGGCGAAACATGTCCGATGGCATGGGGTGTGGAGGGGTGAGGCCATCTCACAAATGTTAACAGCATAGACTGGACTGGGAGAGCGGCGATTTTTCTAAGCATTCTACACACTGGATGGTGATATTTCATGCCGTCACCCCACTCCTGAACACCAGCGAAAAAATATATGGTACATCTTCCTTTATTGCTTAGAGCGGCACTACAAGTATAAGCAAGCCACAATGAGCATTTTTTGATATATTTAGAAGTTATCTGTGACATACACCCCCAAATATATTGAATATATATATACAATTCTTTGACCACCTTTTAGACTGCACATGCACAGTAGTATCTGAGTGTACAGTCTTCTTAACCAATCTTCTCCCACAACCCCCCCAGCCCAAAAACAGACATAAATGTCTTCAAGTGTTAAGGTTATCGCAGACAATTACTTCTACTCTTCAAATAGCTCTCATTGCTTTAAACAAAACCCTTTCTTCTTTCCTTTCTTGCTCTATTCTATCATAGGAAAACATTTCCCATTGGACATAGGGACATTGGTTTTTATCTGTTGATCACATTAGCAACATCCCATCCCAGTTATATCACTTTCCCCTTCTGGAAGCATTTTGAATTGAAATTCACCCAGTTTTAGATAGAAGAAGACTTGGCATTTCGACTTGGTTTTATTAGCCAATGAGACCATTGGAATTACTTCCTCTCACATCCTGCCCCTTTGACACTAGAACAGGAAATAGAGATCTGGTTATAACATGGACAAGAATATACAGACAACAATAAAAACATTGTGAGACATTCTAGTCTTTCCCTGCTCTAGTAAAAATGTGGGGTGTTCTTTTTTTATGTCCTTGTTGAAGTGAATTCCCATTGTCACCTGCTCCTAGAGAGGTTCTCCCTCATATGCTCTATCGAAAAGATGAAACGTTTTAGATGCAGTTGTGTTTTAATTGGTCTAGTCCTTCCTGTTTAGGACTATTGGAGAACCCTTTAACTTTCCTTAGCAATGTTATGTGAAGACTCAAGATTCTTTGGGGATCTTATCTAATTCGAGGATTTGTGCATGTAATTGGGACTGATATAAGGCACTCTTCACATTACATATTGAATATCCCCAAATATTATTTTACTTTTTCATGGTTCAAATTTAAAGAGACCAGGGCATTGTTTTTTCCACAGAACCAAGAGACAACATACTATCTTTGCATAGATCATCAGCCTGTAGTAAATATCAGAGTACAAATTTCTCAACTGCTGGTACCATGTGCCTACTAAACAGGGCCATGCCAAGGACCACCGAAGACAGCCACTGTTGCCCCCCCACCCTGGGGCAAAGATGGCTGCCTCAGTCAGCAGTGCTGCCTGTGTGTGCATGCGCACACATCAGAGGCGTATCTAGTGAAAATTGCATCTATGGCAAGCACTGAAACTGTGCCCCTGTCAAAACTTTGAAACCCATCTTTCAAATAACCTTAACAAGAAAAAAAAAACAGCTAACAGAACTACAAGTCAAGCGCTTTAATTTTTCAATTAACAAATTATGGATTGGCACTGATGAACTGCACTAATGGGCACTGATAAGCAACACTGATAGGCAGCACTGATGAGCATTATGTGTGGCATTTAGGGCACTGATAAGGCAGCACTAACACTGATATGCGGCACTGATGAACTGCACTGATGGGCACTAATAGGTGACACTGGCACTGACAGGTGGCACTGATGAGCTGCACTGATAGGTGATATTGGCACTGACAGGTGGCACTGGTAGGTGACACTGGCAATAACAGTTGGCAATGATGAGCTGCACTGATAGGTGACACTGGCACTGATAGGTGGCACTGATGAGCTACACTAATATGTGGCACTGATAGGTGGCACTGGGACTGATGAGCTGCACTGATAGGTGACACTGGCACTGTTAGGTGGCACTGATGAGCTGTACTGATAGGTTGCACTGATAGGTGACATTGGTACTGATAGGTGGCACTGGCATTGATGACCTGCACTAATGAGCACTGGTAGTGATAGGCCTAGGAGGCACTGTCAGAAATCCCACCCATCCTCCCTCCCAAACAGTTAACCCACTTCAGCCAGAGCCAGTACACTGAGCTGCACATATATGCCTGATTTCCCCAGCCCCATGCAGAGGCAGAGCTTACTTGTTCTTGTACTTGTAACATGCTTCCTCCTCCTTGCTTGCAGCGGCGTGGCAGCTGCCCACACTCCTTTGCCACCAGCCTCTCAGACCAGCCTCTGGGTGACGTTATATCACCCAGGATGTCAAGGGGAGGAGCGCGGTCAGCCTCAGTTCACTAGTACAGCACTCTCTGCAGGGCAATGTATGTATAGGCTGCCGCCATGGGCCGGCTCACTGTATTGGGCCTATTATTCAGCTGTCTGGTGAGACTGCAAGGCAATGTAGCGGCTGGCGGCCGGCCAGTAATTGTGTGTGGAATCTATAATCCGGCCTGGGAAAAAAAAGCCACTCACGAGCACCCCCTTCATATGGCACCCATAGCACTTGCCATATGTGCCATACCCTGGATACGCCACTGGCACACACACACACACTCAGTTTAGAGACACTAAAGCATGCGCCGCCCCGTGGACGTATCCCAGTGCGCATGCTCAGAATCACGTCGGAACTACTCCCTAAGATACGACGGATCACTGCCTACGACGTGAACGTAACCTACGCCCAGCCCTATTCACGTACTACGTAAACGACGTAAAATACGATGGCTGTGTTCCCTGGTCCATACCTTAGCATGAGTTGCGCCTCATATATGGGGAATAACTATACGCCGGACGTACGACTTACGCAAACCGCGTATATTATGCGATGGGCGCACGTACGTTCGTGAATCGACGTATCTCCCTCATTTCCATATTTGAATAGGAAATCAATGGGAGCGCCACCTGCGGCCAGTGTAAATATGCGCCCACGATACGCTGGTGTAGGAAAGTTACGTCGGTAGGATAAAGCCTATTTTCAGGCGTATATCAGTTTATGGGCACGGTGCATAGATACGACGGCGCATATTTGCACTTACGCGGCGTATCTCGAGATACGTCGGCGTAAGTGCTTTGTGAATCCGGGCCAAGGTCTGTTAAAAGGCCAGGCTTCACTAAGCAGAGTTCCCTGCCTGGTCACTGTGCTTGTTACACAGTGCCACAGAACCTGCACTGAAGAGGCTCAGTCAGTGTGTCTGCCCATGTGATAGACACAGCTGCTTAGCAGGGAGCTCAGTAAAGTAGGCCATAGATGGATTGAAATTTGGCTGGTTTATAGGGACCAGACACATTTTGATTAATCTATGACTGGTCCTGTTTGGTTCACAACTGACTGCTCATGATCGGGCTTGCTGGAAAACTTTAGTTTGATCAGCCCTGAAGACAATAGTCCTACACCTATCTGAAATGTGTGGATGGAGGAATCGGTTCAATCCTTTTCATTCAGCCTCCTGAGTCATGTATGGCCAGCTTTAGTGTTACTGGGCTGCACTGAGGACGAAGTGTCCATTATGAAAAAATCTTTATTTTTTTTGTCAGATGGAATCCATTATAACAAGTTTGACTAAAACCTTGTTAAGAAGTAATTCTGCCACTTGCTTTAGTTTCCTAAAGCATTTTTAAACCCAAAATGTAATATATTGCAGCTTACCAATAGGTGGAGAGGTGGGGGTGAAGAAACAGCAGTTCACTGGTCTTCTCAGTGAATGGATGTGTGTGTGTGTGTGGGGGGGTCTATTAATTTGAGTTCCCAGCACAGCCAGAATTATGATCAACTGGGCACACTATTCTATCATGTCTAGTGTGGTCAGTTCTTAATAGGAAAGCAGAGGGACTGGCAGGAACACCAGAGATTTCACACAGGATACTTTTTCATACAAGTACATGGTACAGCAGGCAAATATCAGAAATATAAAATTATGATTAACTTATTCTTTAAAAATATACTGTTAAGAAAACAAGCTGTATTTATTCTAGCTAATATAGTAGTTGCAATTGACTGATAGCAATTCCAGTTATAATCTGTACAGATCATATATCCTCTGCCTTGAATGTTCTTGCAGTTTGTGGAAGTATTTCTTACACACACCCCATTGTGGTGTGAACAGAGAAGTTTCCTTTAGTGTACTTTTAAATGTTATGTTGTTCCCATGCACTGAAAATGCATGGGAACTTTTTACAAGCACATACATGAGAACAGGCCCATAAACCAACTTTCCAGGGCTAATTTATATGGTCCTTTGTACACATTGTTAGACTTAGTGAATTATAAACTATTTTAAATATAGATGGTAATCTTCATTATGGTTGTTATGTACAGTAGGGATGGGCTATCTGTTCGAGTCGAAAATTGTTCGTCGAACAGCGAACAATTTGTGGTATTTGCGGCAAATTTGAAAAGCCGCGGAACACCCTTTAACCTCCCTGGCGGGATGATTCTTTCAGAAAAAAGGTGCTGAAAGCGGTACCATTATTTGCAAGGAAATTTGGCGTTTTATACTGTAGGCCTGTAATTCTTAGGAATAACTCACTTAAATCTGACCAAACAAGAGTATTGTAGGGATCCCGGGTATGAAATTAAAAAAAAAACAAAATTATAAATTATAATATAATAAATAATTATAAATAATTATAACAAATAATAATATAATTATAATAAAAATTATTCAATAATGTAATCAACTCAAAATCACTAAAATTTGCTCAGTTGCAGAATTGTCGCTGTCATTACTTTTATTTTTTTATGACTAATTTCCCCACAAATCGCTATCGCACAATTCTGCAAGTGATTATAATTTATTATCGCTGTTTTCTAGCTGCTCTAAAACCATTTTTGACATAAAAAGACACTTTTGGTTGCTATGGACAATCTACAGTTTGCAGGCAGAAAGAACAGTTTTTATTATATAAAAGTACATGTAGGACTGTGGGCAGACCACTAGGGACAAGGGGTGTGTATTTTTTACATACAGTACTGTAATCTATAAGATTACAGTATACTGTATGTAATGTGTTTGTTTACGTTTTTGAATTTGGCGTCGTTCTCTGCTCCCGCGCGTCGTAACGTCGCAGGGAACGGAGATCGGCGGCACAGGAGGACACTGTGTGAATCGAGCGAGGTCCCGCTCGCTCACACAGCGCGGTGGCATCGCTGGATCCAGGGACAAGGTAAGAAAACACCGCCTGTGGATCCAGTGAGGCGAGCCCGAGTCTGACTCGGGGTTACCAATCCTAGCACAAAAGTCTAACCCCGAGTCAGACTTGGGAATACCGCCAGGAGGGTTAAAAGTCTATGGGAGAAATCAAAAGTGCTAATTTTAAAGGTTAATATGCAAGTTATTATCATAAAAAGTGTTTGGGGACCTGTGTCCTGCCCCAGGGGACATGTATCCATGCAAAAAAACGTAAATTTTTTCAGGAGCAGTGATTTTAATAATGCTTAAAGTAAAACAATAAAAGTGAAATATTTCTTTAAATTTCGTACCTGGGGGTGTCTATAGTATGCCTGTAAAGTAGCACACATTTCCCGTTTCTAGAAAAGTCCCTGCACAAAACGACATTTCTAAAGGAAAAAAAGTAATTTAAAACTATGAATTGTCGGGTCCCAACAATACAGATAAAAGTCATTGAATAAAAACAGCATGGGTTCCCCCCTTAGTCTGGTATGAATATTAACGGGAACCCCGAACCAAAAAAAAAAAAAAAAAAAGCATGGTAGTCCCCCCAAATTCCATATCAGGCGCTTCAGGTCTGGTATGGATATTAACCTCCCTGGCGGTAATCCCGAGTCTGGCTCGGGATGAAATTTTAGTACTAATAGCGGTGGCCCCGGGCCAGTTTCGGGATCTCATCGCAGTATCCAGGCAGGGAGTTACTTTCCTTGTCCCCTGGACCCTGCAATCCCTCCCCGCTGTGTGAGCGAGCTGTCTCCATGCTCGATTAACACAGTGCCCGAGTGCCGCCGAGCTCCGTTCCCTGCGGAGTTACGACGCAAGGGGGTGGAGATCGATGCCAAATTCAAAAAATGAAAACACAGTACACATACAGTATACTGTAATCTTACAGATTACAGTACTGTATAACATAATTACACACCCCCTTTGTCCCTAGTGGTCTGTCCAGTGTCCTGCATGTACTTTTATAGAATAAAGACTCTTCTTTCTGCCTGAAAACTGTAGATTGTCCATAGCAACCAAAAAGTGTCCCTTTATGTCAAAAGTGGTTTTAGAGCAGCTAGAAAACAGCAATAATAAATTAGAATCACTTGCAGAATTGAGTGATAGCGATTTGTGGTGAAATTTGTCATAAAAAAATAAAAGTAATGACAGCGACAATTCTGCAACTGAGCAAATTTCAGTGTTTTTGATTTGATTACATTATTGAATAATTTTTATTATTATTATTATTATTTGTTATAATTATTTATAGGTATTTATTATATTATAATTAATGATTTTGTGTTTCAAACTTTATCATACCCCGAATGTCTACTAGACTCTTGACAGATTTAAGTGAGTTATTTCTAAGATCTACAGGGCTACAATATAAAACGCCAAATTTCCATGCAAAACAACTGTACGGCTTTCAGCATCAAAAACTGACATAATCATACCACCAGGGAGGTTAAAGGGAACCCTGCGCCATTTTAAAAAAAAATGGCGTGGGGCTCCCCCCAAGAAATCCATACCAGACCTGAAGGGGAACCCAGCACCAAAATGAGAAAAGAAAATGGCGTGGGGTCCCCCCAAAAATCCATACCAGACCCTTATCTAAGCACGCAACCTGGCAGGCCACAGGAAAAGAGGGGGTACGAGAGAGCGCCCCCCCTCCTGAACCATACCAGGCCACATGCCCTTAACATAGGGAGGATGTCCCCATGTTGATGGGGACAAGGACCTCATCCCCACAACCCTTGCATGGTGGTTGTGGGGGTCTATGGGGGGGCTTATCGGAATCTGGAAGCCCCCTTTAAATAAGGGGAACTCCAGATTCCGCCCCCCCCCCATGTGAATTGGTAACGGGTACATTGTAATAAAGAGCACAGCAAAAGATACCTGTCGTGGACATTCCGTTACTGCTATATGCACCATACACCCTAGAATGGCGAAAGAGCCACAAGGTAACATGCCACCCAAAACAAACCAGCAACTCCTCCGGGGGTAGTGCTACACACAATATAGGTTGAGAAGGAGGAATGGCCCCAGATATCTCCTAATTTTTTTCATTTTGTACATCTATGACTGTAATAGGAATGGGGACCACATAAAAGGCAAGTGTTTTTAGAGTCTAATGCCCTGATAAACTCCGACGGATTTTACTGACGAAATTCCATTCAAGTTGTTTTGCAAACACACTGTCAACCCAAATTCTGACCGTTTAAAACGCAGTGACGAAAAAAACACTATGACGAGCCCAGAAAAATGAAGTTCAATGCTTCCGAGCATGCGTCGACTTGATTCTGAGCATGCGTGTTTTTTTCTCCGTCGGAGTTCAATACTGACGAACGGAAAAAAAGAGAACATGTTCTCTTTCTAAGTCTGTCGGAATTTCCAATGGAAAAACTCAGATGGGGCACACACATGGTCGGAATATCCGATCGTGTGTACAAGGCATAAGATGTATGTTTTATACAAATACCCTGAAATTATGTTGTTTTGATGTATGAAGTACTTTCTGGAGCAGGGAAATTATTTTTTTTTTTGTCAAATGTATTTCTTTTTTCCTGACTGGCTCCATGGCAGCATACGTGTGGGTTAGCCCCGCCTCCATAACTACCCAATAGGACCCCTCCCCTATAAATCTTAGCTGTGGGCTCTCAGCCTTGTTCCTTTTTTGTCCTCCTCCGTAGGACCATGTGTTTGGTTCTTCTACCCTAAAAAAAAAAAAAAAAAAAAAAAAAAATATATATGTAACATACACAACTCATCCCTTGATCAAGCTCGGCCAAGAATTCTCCAATAAGCCTTGTCTGTTAAGCAGGGTATGGAATGCATGGAATAGCGCTGAAGTTATGGAGTCTATTGCGCAAGATTGGTATGCCTAGCGGTGCAGGTAGCCTTCTTTTATCTAAAGACCGGTGTGTGTCCCTGGCCGAACGGATCATGGTGGTGATGGTGAGCAGTATCGTTTCCTTTTTTCATGGCAGCAGTGTTTATGTTTGTGGTTTGTCTTTTTCCTTGTTTGTTAAGTCTTACTTGCCCTGTGAGCGTCTGGTTCCCTTGCGTTCCAGCCGCCGCTCCCTCTGACTTCCGGGTTCTGTCTGCGTTCTACACAGACAGACCAGGACCGAAAGCGAGGCCTGGCTCACACGCGAGCGAGGCCTGGCTAGCGCATGCGCGAGACTCGACTCGCGCATGCGCACTGGTTACGGCTGACGCGGCCATGGCGTCATACGCCCAGCCTTCAAAACAGAGCGAGAGACATGTGTACACCGGGGGCGTGCGTTCGTACGGCGGTTCCCGGTGTACTGTCCTGTCCACATCTAGGTAAGTGTTCTGGTGCGGTTTTGGGCTAAAAACCTTCCTCATGTTTCTACTTGACAGCTTGTCACTTTACTGTTACAGTGTCTATCCAAGGCTACATGGACATCTCTTTGCCTCTCAGTGGCCAGCCCTCCCTCAACAGGTATGGCTAAGGGGAAAACTATGTTTTCTGCACCTGCTGGGGGGGAAGAGAGTGGAGTATAGGGACATAGTGTGACTATTTGTGTTTCTTCTTCTCTTTATCTCAGCCCTTCTAGGTCTGACCAGCAGCATAATGAGTCCCACGGTCACAGCAGGTCTTCTAGGTCACATCACCGGCACTCATCCTCCAGACACCATAGTTCATCCAGAACTGGTCATGCTAGTAGAAGTACTCCTCATCTCTCCCCCCATGATGAAAGATTGGAAAATTCTTGCTGGGGGTGCAAGGCTTCGTTATCTATTAACAAATCCCTTTGTGATCATTGTTTCTCTAAAGTAGCCAATGAAAGGGGAGGTGTAGATAAACACCTGGAAGCTCTTGTCAAAAGGGTCGTGGATAAATCCCTGCAGGAGAGAGATACTATAATACAGCAGGACTCTCCTATAGACCCAATGATTCCCTTATTGGACCAGGGACATTTACATGAGGTCTTCGCAGCCACTCAGGCCAGCCAGTCAGCTGCTTCTCCTTCAGAAAGTGGTTCAGAATTGGAGGATACAGTAATAGGCTTTGATTATGCCTTAGTCCCTGCCTTAGTGAAAGCTATTAAGGAAACCCTGAATTTGGAGGATCCAGCTACTTCCCCCCCTAAACAGAGAAAACTCTTTAAACAGCTTAACAAGGAGCGACATTATTTCCCGTTTATTACGGAGATAGGCGCCATTATTTCCAACGAGTGGAGTAAACCGGATAAAAAAGGCTCTATGCAGTCGAAGATAACAAAATTATATCCCTTCAAACAAGAAGACGTGACCCATCTTGAAGCTGCCCCGTCAGTGGACGCAGCGTTGATGCGTTTGGTGAAGTATGTGACCCTTCCCTTGGAAGATACAGTTTCTTTTAAAGATCCTTTGGAAAGACGGATCGATTCGGACCTAAAGAGAATCTACTTGACAGCAGGGTCCGCTTGTAAACCCATTCTGGCTATAGCAGCTGCCTCAAAAGCCTTAGAAGCCTGGTCTGACAGTGTTAATGATTCCTTGAGAAGCATCTCTGAGGACACAGCTAAGAATTCTCCTATCCAGGAAATTAGGCTAGCGTCCGCTTTCTTGGGGGAGGCCTCTATTGATATTACTCGCCTAGTGGCCAGGGTGATGTTGTCAGCAGTCACTGCCCGCCGTGCTTTGTGGCTCCGTCCATGGTCTGCGGATGCAGCCTCAAAGCAGGCTTGGTGCCGTATTCCCTTTGAGGGCGGGTCCCTCTTTGGCAATAAACTCGATAGTGCCATCTCTCGGGCCACGGGAGGTAAGTCGGGGTTTCTCCCTCAAGACAGGCGTGTACAGAATCAAAAACGCACCTTCTTCAGACCACAGAATACAGATCGCTGGAGGGATGCACGCAACTATAGACCCGGTCGTGAATTCTCTAGACCATGGAGGTCCAGACAACCTCCCTTTAAGAAACAAACTAAAGGCACTACTTCTAACAGCCAGGAGTCTACGAAGTCCTTTTGAGGTTGGGCCCGCCCAAGCATTTCAGGTGGGGGCTCGCCTTTCCCACTTTCGGCATGTTTGGGCGGCCTCTATTCAGGACTTCTGGACCATCAAGACGGTCTCGTCGGGCCACACTTGGATCTTCAACAGCGTCCCCAGGCTCAGGTTTGTTCCCACGAACCTTCCAGGCACAGAAGAGAAAAAACAAATCCTTTTGGCCTACGTGAACTCTTTATTAATTCAAGGCGCAGCTGTCTGTGTACCAAGAACAGAACGAGGCGAAGGCATGTATTCCCCTTTATTTCTAGTGCAGAAAAAGAACGGTACTTGGAGACCAGTAATAGACCTAACTCATCTCAACCGGTTTATTCGGAAAGAAAAATTCAAGATGGAATCTCTGTTAACCATCCAACAGTCAGTCCATCCAGGGGATTGGTTAGTATCAATAGATTTGAAAGACGCTTATTTTCATGTTCCAGTGGCAATAGGTTTTCAAAAATACCTCCGCTTCTCGGTAGGCGACCAGCACCTACAGTTCACCTGCCTACCCTTTGGCCTCACGACCTCGCCCCGGGTGTTCTCCAAGGTCCTGCTAGCCGTCGTAGCCCTTCTGCGGGTGAAAGGAGTTCGTCTTCATCATTATTTAGACGATCTATTGCTACTAGCCCAAGACAGAAATCAACTGATAGAACAGAGAGATCTAGTAATTACCACTCTGCAAGAGTTCGGATGGCTAATAAATGTGGAGAAAAGTCATCTAGTCCCATCACAGAGCCTAGTGTTTTTGGGTGCCCTCTTCAACACATCAATAGGCACCATCTCATTACCGGAGGGGAAAATTACCACGATCAGAGACAGGATCCGCAAAGCATTCGCTGCTCCTCAGCTATCTGCCCTTCATTGTCTGAAGTTAATCGGTACCATGTCAGCCACAATTCCAATGGTGAAATGGGCCCAGTGGCATACTCGTCCATTCCAGAAAGGTTTTCTCCAACAATGGGTCTCCTCCAGGAAGAGTCAGCGCATCACGATCACTCAATCTATGAGAGGATCTCTTCTATGGTGGCTTCAGGGGAAGAATCTCCGCAACTGCCATTCAATTCGTCCCATCACTTGGGTTACAATAACATCAGATGCCAGCAATCTGGGTTGGGGCGCCCATTGCCTTTCAGAGATAGCTCAAGGCAGATGGAGCACACCCTCTCACGGAATTGTTTCCAACATATTGGAACTACGAGCCGCCTTTCAAGCACTCCTGTCCTTCAGCCATATATTAGCAAAATGTTCAGTGATGCTCAGGCTGGACAATACGACTGCAGTGGCCTACATAAGGAAACAGGGTGGAACACGCAGTTGGACCCTACTTCGAGAAGTAGAACCAATTATGAACTGGGCCCAGAAGAATCTGGCCAACATCTCGGCAGTATACATTCCGGGGATTCAGAATGTTCAAGCGGACTTCTTATCTCGAGTCCAGTTGGACAACAACGAATGGTCCCTACACACAGATGTGTTCAATTGGCTTCTAACCTTGGGAATATCCCCAGAAGTGGATCTATTTGCGTCCCCGCGCAACCACAAGTTGATGAAGTATTATACGAGGGGCAGGGATCCCCAAGCCTATGGGATAGACGCTCTCACGGATCAATGGAGATTTCAAAAAGCTTACGCCTTTCCACCAGTCCCTGTGATCTTTCGGTTCCTTCACCGGCTCAAATCAGAGAATGCGGAAATCCTCGCAGTGATCCCCTTTTGGCCAAACAGGCCCTGGTTCTCTCTCCTATCGCTCCTCAGCTATCGGGATCCAATTCCTCTTCCCCCCAAACCAGATCTTCTCTCCCAAGGCTCAATATGGCACCCATGTCCAGCTCGTCTGCACCTCAGGGCGTGGTTCTTGAGAGGGGAAGGCTTAAAGCACTAGGTTGTCCAGAAGAAGTCATGTCAACCCTGCTTAACGCCAGAAGAAACAGTACTAACAGAGTGTATGAACGTATTTGGTCAAAATTTTCAGACCACATGTCGTCGAGGTCCAACCCTCCTAGCTCTCCAGAGGTTCAAGATATCCTTAGCTTCCTACAAACGGGCTTGGTCTTACCTTTAGCAGTCAGTTCTCTCCGAGTGCAAGTCTCAGCCATCTCTGCGTTTACAGGGATCTCTTGGGCTAACCATTCCCTGGTTCGCCAGTTTTTCAAAGGTGCCATTCGGCTCAGGCCACAAAGAAAACCGAGGTTCCCCAAATGGGATCTACCTCTTGTTCTGGACTATCTTACCTCGATCAGCTCTAATCCGGATAAACCTCTTTCAGCTAGAGACCTTACTCTCAAAACCATCTTTTTAGTTGCAGTCACTTCAGCTAAGAGGATCTCCGACATAAGAAATCTGGGTTCAAAAGAACCATTCCTGACCTTCTTTCCTGACAGAGCAGTATTAATTCCTATGCTGGGCTCAAATCCTAAAGTGACATCCATTTTTCATGAAAATCAGGAAATTGTCCTGCCCACCTTTGGCTTGTCTGAAGATCAAAGTGTTCATCCCCTTGATGTAGGACGCACATTAAATCTATATCTAGAAATGACAAGTTCTTTCAGGCAAACAGACTTTCTTTTTGTCCTTCTCCATGGGAAGAATAGAGGGAAGCGGGCATCAATCAGATCCATCTCAACTTGGATTGTTCAGACCATCCAGAGGGCATATAAGGAGAAGGGCCTGGCTCCTCCAGAGGCAGTAACTGCACATTCAACTAGGAGCATCTCGACTTCTTGGGCAGCCTCACGACATGTCGCACCTGAAGTTATATGCAGAGCGGCTTCGTGGTCTTCAATTAATACCTTTGTCTCTCACTACTGTATTGAACCGGCTGCTTTGTCTTCCTTAAATTTTGGTTTACAAGTGCTGTCGGTGGACAGTGTTAAATAAATTTATGTTCTCAGCATTTTTGCCCACCCGGGTTTTCTTTTGTGAGTTATTTCCCACACGTATGCTGCCATGGAGCCAGTCAGGAAAAAGGAAAATTTATTACCAAATACTTACCGTAATTTTCCTTTCCTGATAGGCTCCATGGCAGCAGGAGTCCCTCCCAAAATGCGTGGAGTAGGATAGTTACGGAACAAGGCTGAGAGCCCACAGCTAAGATTTATAGGGGAGGGGTCCTATTGGGTAGTTATGGAGGCGGGGCTAACCCACACGTATGCTGCCATGGAGCCTATCAGGAAAGGAAAATTACGGTAAGTATTTGGTAATAAATTTTCCTTTTTTAGGTTTTTAGGCTTTTAAACTGTTGTCTCATATTTATTTTTGATATCTATATACAAGCTTTGTTTTAAAAATAATTAAAATACACGATCAAGGGTTCCCAGAGCACTCCCGCTGCTGTCTCTGAGCCAATGAGGAGGGAGAAAGTCATGAGAGGAGCTGCCCTTGTGCAGAAGGTTTTTTACTTTAATGCAGAGAATGCATTAAGGAAAAGAAAACCTTCAACTTTTAGAACCACTTTAGGCTCTGCAACAATTTTTTTTTTTTACAAATGGCACGGAGACAGATAATTACATGTATAAAGAAGCATAAAGCTCCACCCACTGCTTAGTCATAAGAAAAAAAGTACTAATACAATATTTATCTCCGATCTATAAAACTAGGCATTCTTCAATAATTCAAAAACAGATTAAACAATTCTTGCAAAATTTGATCCTAATGCATTGCCTGCCTGGAAATCTGCGTCAATAACACTACTCTGTAATTCTTTTTGAAGTGAAACCCACCAATAACAAGACCGTGTTCTCTGTAACAGTGCCTTGCAAATGCAATGACAATACATACATGGCAATGAACAGCCTATACGTCTATATATGACGTGTGATTTCTATACTGTGTAGGATTGCTTTATACTAAATGGAAGTATTGTACCGTTGGTACATTTCTTTGTTCCCATGTTGTATCAAGGACATCATCTACTGTGCTTGCATAAACAGTTCTTATAGGCATTCAATACACAGGCAATGTACACTTACGTAAGGAAAACGTATTTGTGGTCTCATGTGAATCACATAGCGGAGAGAGAAAAATGGTATATGAATTTGATTTTCTAAACTGAACTCTAGTCAGATATAAAGACAGAAGTGCATGTAGCTCTGTAATACTTAAAGCGGTTGTATAGTTAAAAAAAGTTTTTTTTCCTCACCTGTAAGGCAAAAGGCATAATGAGCTTATGCACCGCATACTAGCTCATTCTGAAATACTTACCTAAGAACAAGGCGTGTGTAACTTACCTGGTCCACCCTGAGGGAGATGAAATGTTGCCTTGGCATGTCTTCCTGGTATCGTGGCTCCAGCGCTGTGAGTGGCGGGAGCCGCGGTGTTGTCACTCCCGCGCATGCGCGTGGGATACTTCTTTCCGTCAAGGTCCGGCGTCTGCCGGGCCTTTAGCTGAGAATCCCCTGTGCAAATGCGCCGCTGCAGTCAGCGGCTCATTGCGAGGGGAATATCTCCTAAACCGTAAAGGTTTCGTTTTTTTTTTTTTTTTACCTACAGGTTAGCCTTATTATAGACTTGCCTGTAGGTAAAAGTTAAAAAACACACTATGCAACCACTTTAATACATCATAATATTCTTTTTAAGTGTAAATACCTTAATTTGACCTTGTATCAGCCGCTTGCAGTCCCTATACAGCAGAACTAGAGTGCTAGAAGAAGAAGCAGGTCAAGGAGCCAATCACTTCATGTGCTACTAAGAGAATGCTAATAGGAAATTAATGAGTGACAGAAACATACAGTAAGCTCATCACTGTGCTGCTTCTCCTTACATTATGCTTTCACAGACTAAATTGGGTTGAATGATGCTGGGTAGGGATGAGAGAGCAGTTCAGGCCGAGCATGACATTCTCCGAATAAAACCAGATTATCGGGTTGATCGACCGTTTGTTCGGCCTGCCGAATGACCACGGTGAACTGCGCCGCCCACAGTGCATTGAAAGCCCTGATTGGCTGAAGAAATTGAAGCTTCTCCAATCAGGGCACAGAGCACTGAGCCATGATTTGACGCTGTCATGATGACTGTATCCAATCATAGCTCATTGTTCTTAATCCCGTACCACATCAAAAGTATTCTTTCCATAGCAGCCATTTGTAGTGTAATAGCGGCATGGAAAGAGATAGAAAAGGGCTCTGTTCAGTGCTATTAGGCTACTTTTACACCGAGATGTTGGGGTTTGTCAGCGATAAAGCGCCACTATACCGCAATCTCCCAGGCACTATATTGAAAGGAATTTTTCATTTTTATGCTTTCACTTTAAGCATCAACAAATCACTGTTTATTTGAAAATGTAGTTTTTTACAAACTTTTTCATCGATAAATGTCCACCAGGTCAGTAACCAGACCCCCATAACCATTGTATGCCCAATTACTTGCGTATAAGCCTTCAAAATGGGCACTTTTGATTTTTCCTGTTCAGGTCCCATTGACTTCAATGGGTTTGTATTTCAGTTCCGAATTTTCTCAATGTTCGAAAGTTCTGGTGCGAACAAAATTATTGTTTTTGAAGGAGCAGTAATTTTAATGATGCTTAAAGTGAAACAATAAAAATGAAAAATTTCTTTAAATATATTGCCTGGGGTCCCAAAAATCACATTTAAATTGACTCACGGTTGTAATTGCCAGCACCCGGTTATTTTAAAAAAATAAAGAAAAATACGGCATGGGCCCCTTTAGGTCCGGTATGAATTTTAAGGGGAACCCCACGCTCAAAAAAAAGAACCCCCCAAAATCCATGCCAGACCATTATCTGAGCACGCAGCCAGGCAGGTCAGGAAATGGCGGGCGTTCGCTCGTCCCCTCCTGAACCATACCAGACCACATGCCCTCAACATGATGGGGTGGGGGTGACATCGCAAGGTGGCTCTGCCCTTTACCTATATAAGAACTGTCTAACAGCAAAGCCTGAAGTAGGCGGTCAGCCTTCATTGACGGCGGAGCTTTTTTTTTTTTTTGGGTGCGGCGTGCGCGGATCTACATTGGGGCATTGTTTTTTTTTTTCAACAAAGGAATTGTCAAAAACCTGTCTACTGTTTTTATTTATTTTTTACACTTTTTGGGTGAATGGGTAGAGGTACAATGTACCCCAAACTCATTCACATAGGTGGGGTGGGATCTGGGGGCCCCCTTTGTTTAAGTGACCCACCCCCCCATGCTGTTTCTTTTACATTTTGGCATTTTTTTCTATTCCTATTTTTCCCAGAAGCCCGCTGATAGTGGATGACTCATCCGTTGTTAAGGACATGGCAGCCGGCATCAGACTCAAAAAAATCTAGTGGCAAAGATCTACTGTAAGGGAAAGCTTTGGATTGAAAGTGATGTATGATTTGATACATCTGCAGGGTTATAATTGATTGAATTCTATATTAGTCTGACTCATACTCATTCTTAATGGGAGTTTGGTTCACTAAAAACAGCTGATGCATGTTTTGTGTTATAATGAGGAAAGCTGCAGTGTATAACCCTTGGGGAATATCTCACCAAAACCTGCTTTTTTATTATATGACTTGTATCTCAGTCCAGACTTCTAGGAAAATCAGTAAGCCAATCAGATAAGAAAATTACATTTTTTGAGGCGTTATCTAAACAGGTGGTGTATAGAATGCCTCCAGGTTGCCATATTGCATTGAATTTTACAGAAAATCACAGCTGTGCATTGAAAAGGAAACTGGTATTTTAATAGCATTAAATTACAACATGGCTTTTGTAGCAATTTTAAATGCTATATTATTATTATTTTTTATGTTTGCTATATTTTGTCTATAACATTTGAGTTGCCCTTTAAATGCACTTATGTGCAACTGCAGATGTCCAAATAATGACTAATCAACTACATGTGCTTCAGATTGAGGCATAAAATTGCAGGGTACATGCTGGTGCCATAACCTGGATTCATCATTCAGCACAGGGTGATCAGCCGAATACTCAAAGTTTGAAATATATGAACTAAGAATATTGGGTTAAAAAAAATATTAGTGACTGAATGGGCACCATGTCTAAACATTGCTGGCTGTTTCTTCCAGGGCATCTTCCAGGGCGAGAGGCATTTCACTGAGTAACTAGTCACAAAATCTTCTGACCAGGTTGTTAGTTTAGGTTTTACAGGTCAGAAATTCAGAGTGAAAACCTACAGTACTCTATATCCACCCTCCTGTGCTATTACAGTATGTGAATTAAATTAAAGCATTTAATATTAAAATTATAATATGTACACATAAGCAGCGTTATGTCTGTGAGGTATCATATATAGACCAATATAGACTGGACTTGCTCTGGATATGGAAAACATTAAGCGTTTTATAACCTTTATAATTTGAGGTCCAACGTATCTGGTTACAGTGCCTTTTTGATGATAGTGGAAGATTATCCCTAAGGGTCTTTTTCAGTTAGAGCGAATCGCTTTGGTGGATCAAAGTGTTAAAGGTTTGGTGGATGGATTATGGTAAAATGTTACGTTAGAGTCACAAGAAGTGCATATGGGACTTTTTAAAATACTTTTTGTTTGCTGTTCACATGTACTAGTTTATATATGATACTTCCGTGACATAGTTCTACTTATGTGTAGATATTGACAGAGTAAAAACCTATTGACAAGGTTTAGGTTTGCTGTATTTGATGATCAGAATATAGACAAAAACCCAAGATAGCATATTCTATATTTAGGAGATGTAACATACTGTATGTTACAAATTCTTACCCCGGAAAAGCACTTAGGCTGCATTCACACCTGAACGTTTTGTCGCCTGAAGCGCGACGCTCAAAAACGCTAGAGGGGAAAAAATACATTATTCCCTATGGAGATGGTTTACATCTCCACTCCAAAACGCCTGACGCCGAACGCCTGAAGCTCAAACAAGTTCCGGACCCTTTTTTGTTGAATCGGGCGGTTTGGGGCGTTTTTGAGCATTTCTATTTCCCATAGAAAGTAATGGAAATGCTCGATTCAAGCGACTAGCGCAACAACGAGCGTTTGCTACGGGCGTTTTGTCGCTTTGATCAACAGAACATTTCACCCAGGCAGAAGATAAAAAAAATCTACCAACATAGCAACAAGTGATGAAAAGATGATAATTTTTCCTATTGGCTAAAATAAAAAACGTTGAAGTACAAACACGTCGGACGGTGCTTTATGCAAACGCGCAAATAAGCATAAATATGCGCGTCAAAACGCCAGAAAAAAACGCCGGAAAAAACGACCGAACGACCTACGCTCAGGTGTGAATGCAGCCTTAGTGATATGAAAAGCACACTGTGGTTGATTTACTAAAACTGGAGAGGGCAAAATCTTGTACATGGTAGCCAATCATCGTGTACATGGTGGCCAATCAGCTTCTAACTTCAGCTTGTTCAATTAAGCATTGACAAAAAACCTGGAAGCTGATTGGTTTCTATGCAGAGCCTCACTAGATTTTGCACTCTCCAGTTTTAGTAAATCAACCCCACTAGTTCTTGTCTGGTCTAAAAAGTTGGGCAGCAGATTACAGTAGCCACTCAATTTTCTGTCAGCTCAATAACATAACATGTCTCAATAACAGAATGACAAGCAAGCCTGGAACTGGGCTAGGTTAAATGCTATGCTAATGGCGAATGTGACAAATTCCCCAATATTACAGGGAGATGATGATGATGACAAATGGAATGTACATGAATCTTGGTGAAAATGCTGAACATGGTAAGGAAATCATGGAGCAACTGATTGGCTATGAATAAAAACCAACTGCCATAAGACAGGACCCCACAGTCATTTACAGTATTCAGAAGCAACATTTTGTGGAAATGATTTCTTCTTTAATGCCACTAGCTGACTTCTATTCAGCATTGCTTGATGGATTCATTTAAATAAAGTTATTGATCTTGCTAATGAATGCCTAAAATGACAAGGAAGATGTGTAGAGGACCCATGTCATGGGGTAGCAAAAATGTTTCATAGACATTGTCCAGAGCCAGACCTGTAGAGTATGTTCATATGCAGCCCCTGAAGAATTGATTGAGAGTGAGGTCCATGAAATGATGGGTTGTTATCATAAATTTAGGAGACTGACAGTAAGATGGTCCAAACCCTAGCTACAAATTGGATTGTAGACTACCTGACAGGAAAACCGCAGTATGTGCGTTTGCAAAACTGTGTGTCGGATAGGGTAATCAGCAATATTGGGGTTGCACAGAGGTCTGTTCTCTCTCCCTTTCTATTTACTGTCTATACCTCTGAATTTAGTTACCAGACAGTCTTGCCATCTTCAGAAGTTTTCTGATGACTCTGCGGTAGTGGAATTGGACCGTGGTGGAGAACTTTGTCACACGATGTGAGGATAATCATCGGTATCTAAATGTGACAAAGACAAAGGAGCTGGTTGTGGATTTGAGAAAGAGAAAGGCGCCAGTGAACCCTATCTCCATCCGAGGAGTGAATATGGATTTAGAAGAGTTACCAGTATCTGGGGGTACACATGGATAGTAAGCTGGACTGGAGTAAGAACACTGCAGTGGTCTATAGGAAATACCAGAGCCGCCTCTAATTTTTGGGGAGACTGAGGTCTTTTAACACCTGCCAAACAATACTGAAGATGTTTTATGAGTCTGTGGTGGCCATTCAATCTTAGGCCTCGTACAGACGAGAGGATATCCGCTGGAAACGGTCCGCCGGACCGTTTCCAGCGGATAAATCCTCTGGCAGATTTGGTACTGATGGCTGTACACACCATCAAATCGAAATCCCCGCGGAATACATCCGGGGTGACGTGACCGCGCCGTTGCCGCGACGATGAAGTGGCGACCTGCGCGACCCTGGAAGGTAAATACTTCCACGCATGCGTCGAATCATTACGACGCATGCGAGGGATGGGAGCGGACAGACTGATCCGGTGAGTCTGTACAGACGACCGGATCAGTCCGCTGGACTGGATTCCAGCGGATGGATTTCTTAGCATGCTAAGAAATTTTTATCCGCTGGGAATCCGTGGGCTGGATTTTAATCTGCTGGGAAATGTCCTCTCGGACGTACACACGACCGGATCTATCTGCTGGAACTGATCCGCAGATAAATCACAGCGGATAGATCCGGTCGTGTGTACGGGGCCTTAGACAACTGCTACTATCCATTCCACAATACGCTGGTCACTGAGTACCATCAGTGAAGCCTCGTACACACGGCCGAGGAACTCGACGTGCCAAACACATCGAGTTCCTCGGCCAGTTCAGCCCTGAAGCCGCCGAGGAGCTCGGCGGGACGAGAGCTCCCATAGAACAACGAGGAAATAGAGAACATGTTCTCTATTTCCTCGCCGAGCTCCTTGTCGGCTTCCTCGGCCGAAAGTGTACACACGGCCGGGTTTCTCGGCAGAATTCAGCCAGAAACTCGGTCGGAAGCTGAATTCTGCCGAGGAAACTGGTCGTGTGTACGGGGCCTGACAGATTGTTACAACTACGAAGCACCACAGAGTGACACAGGAAATCATTTTGCACGTGGCCATCAAGTTATAGAATTCTTCTCTGGAGGTGAAGATTTAAATATGGTTTACAATCAGGATTTTTTTGTCGTTTTTATAGTATGTTGGTGTTATACTAATTATTATTTGGGGTAATGTAAGAGAAAGTGGTGTATTATTTGCATTCTGGTAGTTTGATTTTCTGTTATTTTTTAATCTGTGTTATATATTCTATGTTGTATTTAAATTATATGGACGGTTTATTAGACTGCAGTTTTAATTTGGTGCTAATGGCTGTTATTGGGAATTGTGTGTCTTTGTGTCTTGTTCTGTTCATTGTTGTGATCTTGTGTTGTCTTTGTTGAGTGTGGCATGTGTTGCAATAATTTCCCTTTGGTATTAATAACATATTTTGAATCTGAATCTGAAAAACAAAAGATAATCTTCAAACACCGACCAGTGTTTCCAACATTGGTCCTCAGTTAAAAGACATTATTCATTTTTGCAATAAAGAGGAAGACAATACAAAAATTCAAAGAATAATTGCACTGCCAGAACAGTTATATCAATTTCAAGTGCATATCAACCCCCTGGGCAACAATTGCTGTGCCTTTCATTTTCTGTAATGAAGCACACTATTGATGCTGCATGTAAAGATTGTAGCCATTCCACTAAGACACATTGTATGATTAACATTTCTTTTTTCAGGCAACCCAGCCACATGAGGCAATATTGTTAAAAAAGCAGTCAATTAAAAAACGAATTCAGTAATGTAGGGTTATAACCCCTGCCAGGATTGTTTTTGCCATCTGTGTCCCTTGGGGAGATTTCCCTTAATTTCCTTTCCAGTAACCAAAACAAGAAGTCTGAGGAAATCCCTTCAAAGTGAGGGAATCTCTGATTGTCACCAGTGTCACCAGATCTAGTGTCTCCATTTGAATATTTCCCATCAGTTACTGTTCTGGGAACAACCCAAAATGTGTTTCTTTGTATTACTTTCACTGAAAATCTCTTTAACAGGGGCACAAACATAAATAAAAACCTGACAGGTGTTCTACCATCTTTCCACTCTATCCAAAACTAAAAAAACAAAATGTGTTAGCTATACTTTAAAGGAGTTGTAAAGGAAATTCTTTTTTTGCCTAAAATTAATGTCTGCAAGGTAGACAGACAGAATAGTGTAATGATTCTGTTAAAAAAACGAGTAAATACCTATTAAATTCCTTCATCTATATCACCTCCGGAGTTCTAGTTTCTGTTCTCTCATTCACTTCCTGGTTTGCGGCGCTCGTACATATAAGAACTACTTTTTTCCCAGTATGTGTAAATTTGTGTTTCTCACACAATAACAGCTCCTATATGTGATCCAAAATGAATATGTCTGAATATGCCCATTGGAGACGCTGTGAGCCGCACAGTAGGGATTGTATGGTTGTATAAAATAAGAATATAAAATTAGATTATTTTTACTTGTGTTTTAGCTATTAGTTCTATTGATTAAAATGATTATATGGATGTATTTATTGTTACAATATATATGTAAAATTTGTTACTGCCTCGGTGTTGTTGCTGGCAATGATGTAGTCATAGGTGTCCCCCATTGGTCCGTTTCCGCTCATGCGGATGTGTGAATGGCTATTTATGGCTTCAGTTATCTTCAGTCACACACTGACCCATGAGTAAGTCACGTGACTAGTGACGTTACGCGTGGGGGAGGAGCTTGAGTGACGGGATGCACGGATGTGCCGAATGAGGAACCTGACGCACTGAGCAGCACACACATCGTTGCAGCCTTTTGTTATCTGAGGATTCGTGAGTGATATCTCTGTTTTGTGAACGCCATTTCTTCAACCTTTGCAGTATTATGCTATGTTGGTTTCTTTCTTCCTGCATATACCTTGTGAGCATCTGAAAACTGGTGGAATGCGCACTCTGACATGATCATTGATTCCTGTGGTATCATTGCTACAATCATCAAGTCGGATCAACCTAATACACAGTGCATGTGTGGTGTGGGAGTGTGCCACTGAGCTGATCCATGATCTCAGTATCAATGGAACTATATATCACTATATGAACTGGTGAATTCATTGTTCATAATATATTGCTCATTTTTTCTCTAGTTTTTTTGTGTTGATATTTTTACACAATTAGTTGATTTAGCGCATTATATATAAGTTTTGACTTTTCCCAGTATGCATTGCAGCATGCCCAGTAATTCACACCTCCTTGAAGTCTCTAACACGTAGAGAGCATCCTGCCGCACAGATGTAGTTCCCAGGAGGGGGCGAGCACGTCACTGACCACCGCAGTAAAGCCTCCCTTCACGGTGGTGAGTAATAATCAGACAAGCAGGAAGTGAACAGAACAGAGAAGAAATAAAGCAACTTCTAAACAAAAACGAACAGTGAGGAAGTGAAAAGAGGAATGTCTGCAGGTAAAGGATGCTTATTATGAAAAAAAAAAAAAATAATCCTTTATAACCCTTTAAGCTAGAAAGCATGCACTTAAAGGGGTGAGGTATGATCTGAAATTCACAAATCACAGTTACCCATGATTCTGGTTACCTAGAAAATGTTTATAGCATGAGAGCATGTTGAGGGATTGCCTAAAGATACTCATGTGTTATTTTAACACCATCACAGAAGGTTCCTCTACACGACAAGTTATTTTATACTACTGTTCAGTTCAAGAAAAATTTTAATTGAATGCTATGATTAATAGTGGTTCAATGGTGTGTCGTATTGATGTACTAAGCCAGGTAAATTTACTCAATGTCCAGCCATGGCAAATTGTATTGTGCTTGTAGGTTATGATGGTAACAAAGCGAAGCCAAAGGCTGTGCATGAAATACATTTAGGGATGTTAAGATGTGAAATGTTTTTTTTCTCCCCAGTATTGATGGTACCAGAACAAGCTGATCATGTCATCATTGCTACAAATGTTAATAACTGCTCCTGACATTTTTTAAGTGTTAGCCAATACTGAGATATTTAATAGGAATAAGCTAAATCTCTTTCTGAATTAACTAGCCAATGTGAGCCATTGAAGAGGTGATGCTATCCAAGCAACAGTGAGTACTGTAAAGCTTAATAAATGCATTATATTACAGCCACACAAAGAACATTTAGTATGGGGAAAGTTCCCAGATATGGTTAGGTTATTAGTTGGCAGCATAGTCATTGTAGAATCTTCTAAGTCATTCCCATGTAATGGGGTTGATTTACTAAAATTGGAGTATAACATATGGTGCAGCTCTGCATAGAAACCAGCTTCCAGGTTTTTGGGGTCAAAGCTTAAATGAACAAGCTGAAGTTAGAAGCTCATTGGCTGCCATACACAGCTGCACTGATTTTCCACTCTACAGTTTTAGTAAATCGACCACATTGTTCTGGTAAGACACATAGGGGGTTATTTACGAAAGGCAAATCCCCTTTGCACTACAAGTACAAACTACAAGTGCAAAGTGCACTTGAAATTACACTGAAAGTACACTTGGAAGTGCAGTCGTTGTAAATCTGAGTAATTTGCAAATTTTGGCATACAGCTCATGAAAACCCAAAATTCCTATCTCAAAAAATTAGCATATTTCATCCGACCAATAAAAGAAAAGTGTTTTTAATAAAAAAAAAGTCAACCTTCAAATAATTATGTTCAGTTATGCACTCAATACTTGGTCGGGAATCCTTTTGCAGAAACGACTGCTTCAATGCGGCGTGGCATGGAGGCAATCAGCCTGTGGCACTGCTGAGGTGTTATGGAGGCCCAGAATGCTTCGGTAGCGGCCTTAAGCTCATCCAGTGTTGGGTCTTGCGTCTCTCAACTTTCTCTTCCCAATATCCCACAGATTCTCTATGGGGTTCAGGTCAGGAGAGTTGGCAGGCCAATTGAGCACAGTAATACCATGGTCAGTAAACCATTTACCAGTGGTTTTGCCACTGTGAGCAGGTGCCAGGTCGTGCTGAAAAATGAAATCTTCATCTCCATAAAGCTTTTCAGCAGATGGAAGCATGAAGTGCTCCAAAATCTCCTGATAGCTAGCTGCATTCACCCTGCCCTTGATAAAACACAGTGGACCAACACCAGCAGCTGACATGACACCCCAGACCATCACTGACTGTGGGTACTTGACACGGGACTTCAGGCATTTTGGCATTTCCCTCTCCCCAGTCTTCCTCCAGACTCTGGCACCTTGATTACCGAATGACATGCAAAATTTGCTTTCATCCGAAAAAAGTACTTTGGACCACTGAGCAACAGTCCAGTGTTGCTTCTCTGTAGCCCAGGTCAGGCGCTTCTGCCGCTGTTTCTGGTTCAAAAGTGGCTTGACCTGGGGAATGCGGCACCTGTAGCCCATTTCCTGCACACGCCTGTACACGGTGGCTCTGGATGTTTCTACTCCAGACTCAGTCCACTGCTTCCGCAGGTCCCCCAAGGTCTGGAATCGGTCCTTCTCCACAATCTTCCTCAGGGTCCGGTCACCTCTTCTCGTTGTGCAACGTTTTCTGCCACACTTTTTCCTTCCCACAGACTTCCCACTGAGGTGCCTTGATACAGCACTCTGGGAACAGCCTATTCGTTCAGAAATTTCTTTCTGTGTCTTACCCTCTTGCTTGAGGGTGTCAATGATGGCCTTCTGGACAGCAGTCAGGTCGGCAGTCTTACCCATGATTGCGGTTTGGAGTAATGAACCAGGCTGGGAGTTTTTAAAAGCCTCAGGAATCTTTTGCAGGTGTTTAGGGTTAATTAGTTGATTCAGATGATTAGGTTAAGAGTTCGTTTAGAGAAACTTTTCATGATATGCTAATTTTTTGAGATAGGAATTTTGGGTTTTCATGAGCTGTATGCCAAAATCATCAATATTAAAACAATAAAAGGCTTGAACTACTTCAGTTGTGTGTAATGAATCTAAAATATATGAAAGTCTAATGTTTATCAGTACATTACAGAAAATAATGAACTTTATCACAATATGCTAATTTTTCGAGAACCACCTGTATATCATCTTCATTCATATGTAAACAACAGCAGGATTCATATGTAAATAGCTGAGGCCGGCACCATTCATATGTACATCCATTAAAAAAAAAAAAAAATTATAAAATAATTTACCCCCATCTCCCCCACATTTCTCTCCCATATTCTGCTTCATTTAAATGTATTCTTCATGTTTCTCCTGATTTTCATTTATATATATTCTTTCATGCCTTCCAAGAGCCGAAATTTGTCCCATTTTTGCCATATTACAGGCATTTGACCATTTATGTATCCTTCTTTTCTTATCTGTTTTTCCATATATTGTATTTTGTTTATTTCACATATTCAGTCTGCTATATTTGGGCTTCTACTTTCTCTCCATTTGTGAGCTATTATTGTTCTAGCTGTTGTTGTCATGTAATGAAAAATATCCTTCTTGATACTCTTTATAGAATCTGGAGTCAAAGATAGTAATGAATTATCCATGTTTACATTCCTCTGTTCTGTTCCCGATACTTTCCAATATATTTTGTAAAAATTTTTCCCACAACTTTCTTACCAGGTGACAACCATACCAGATGTGGTCCATAGTCCCCCTTTCGACCTTACATCTCCAACAAATATCTGTTTGTCCACTATTTATTTTATTTAATGCTACTGGGCTCCAATACCATCTCTTTGCTATTTTATAATTTCTTACTTGGTACTTGATCGCTATAGATGTTTTATGAATTATTAAAAATATCTTCTCCCATTCCATCTCTGATATTGATCTGCCTATTTCCTTTTCCCATTTTTTCATACATGTTAGCTCTCTAAGGGGTCCTAAAGGGGAGTAGTAAGCCATATATATTTTTCAAGTTTTTTAATTGATTTTTGTTCATCTAATACAATTTCTTCAAATTTAGTTTTGAGTCAATTTATTAAAGGTAATTGTAGCCATTTATGTTTAGAGCCCTTTCACACTGGTGCGTTTTTGCGGCGTTTTTTGCTGTGCTTTCGCGGTAAAAATAGCGCTATTAAAACGCTCCAAAAACGCCCCTCTCCATTGAAATGAATTGAAGACGCGAAAAACGCGGTAAAATCGGGGAAAAACGCGGTAAAATAGCAGTGTTTTACCGCTATTTTAACGCTCCGCTATAGGCGTTTCCAGTGTGAAAGGGCTCTTATGTTCAGGTCCCAAATCTTGCATTTTTGGTATTTTCCCTTCCACTAAGATCTGGGCCACCCTTGCGTTCTCCAATATATTGCATTTTAAGTACGTTGTGGTTGCTAAGGCTGGCGGGAATTCTGGATTGGAGAACAGTGGGGTCATTGGTCCCATCATAGTGGATTGGTTCCCCTTTTTTAATTTTGCATCCCATATTTTAATGTAGCTCTTACAACGATTGTTAATTTTTTATTTCCAGGTCTTAAGTGGGGTTTTATCCAAGGGAGCGCATTGAGTTGGATACCTATAATATCTTCTTCTAGTTTAACCCATTGTTTGTCCTCCATATTTTGGTACCAGTCTACTATTCTAGTCAGAGAGGTGGCTTGTAAATATTTTAAGAAATCAGGTAGTGCTACCCCCTCGCTTTTTCTTAGTTCTAATTAAAACTGCCCTTTTAATTCATGGTGTTTTATGGGCCCAGATAAAGCTTCCTATTGCTCTCCTTAGTTCAATCATTAGTTTCTTTGGAATGGCTAAAGGAACAGTTTGAAATATATACAACAATTTTGGTAATATGTCCATTTTTATTATATTAATTCTTCCCATCCATGAGGCCTTGCATATTGGATACTCCTAATAGACTTCTGACCTTTACGTCTTCCTTACAGAAGAGTGCCATCTACATAGTTCCAGAAAATGTGTGAAGACTTGGATGTAATGGAGAAGAAAGGAGTTATCCAGAATGACAAAACACCTTTAGTGAACAAAAAGGATCCTTTATAGGATTTGAGTATTACTACTCTCATTTCATACAAGCATTTCCAGAGGAAAAAAGAAAAAAGCCACTACAAGTTCACAGGTGAAATGAAAAAAAAAAAAAAACAAGAAAAACAGAAGGTAAAATGATGTGGCCAACAAAACATCACCTCAAGAAAACTCGGTTTCGAGAATCAGAACAAGAATGTCGAAAAGCTTTTGATGATTTGAAAGACCCTTTACTACACCTATTACTGTGATACTGGCACATACAGATTTTATCAAACCATTCATCCTGTCTACTGATGCCTCAATGGACGGACTGGAGTGGTACTCAAATGTCTGAATGCAGAAAGAAATTCCAGCCTATTTATTTTGCTAACAAGATTAACAACCCAGACCACCATCTTGAATTGATAGGCCCACAGGATGTCATAAACGCCCCTTTTAACCACCTGTCCTGTCAGGGGGAGAAATTACTGATCGTCTGTTCATACAATGTATGAACAGCGATCTGTAATTTCCCCTAGTCAGTCCCACCCCCCTTCAGTTAGAACACACTTAGACCCCTTTCACACTGAATAGTTTTTACAGCGTTTTAGCGTTAAAAAATTGCGCTCTTAAAACGCTCATAAAACACTCTCCATGCATCTCAATGGACACTTTCACACTGAGTCCTGCAAGCAGCATCTTTGGAGCAGCTTTTGAGCGCTGAAAAAAACGCTCCAAAAACACCCCTCTCCATTGAAATGAATTGAAAGCGCTGTAAAACCGCCTTACCCTTTCACACTGAGGCGTTGAACTGGCGGGGCGTTGAGAAAAGTCCTGCAAGCAGCATCTTTGGAGCAGCTTTTGGGCGCTGAAAAAAACACTCCAAAAACGCCTCTCTCCATTGAAATGAATTGAAAAGCGCTGTAAAAACGCCTTACCCTTTCACACCAAGGCACTGCAAAAACACCCTAAAACTTTAGGGTCTTAGTGGTGCTTTACCAGCACATTGGGATTGCAGATGAGGCTTCGCTCGAATAACGCTGTAATAACGCTCGAATAACACTCGAAAAACGCCCCAGTGTGAAAGGGGCCTTAGGGAACATAATTAACCCCCTTCCTCCCCCCCTAGTGTTAACCTCTTCCCTGCCCGTGGCATTTTTACAGTAATCAATGCATTTTTATAGCACTGATCGCTATAAAAATGCCAATGGTCCCAAAAATGTGTTAAAAGTGTCCGAAGTGTCCGCCATAAGGTCGTAGTACCGATAAAAATCGCTGATCGCCACCATTACTAGTAAAAAAAAAAAATATTAATAAAAATGCCATAAAATTATCCCCTATTTTGTAGACGCTATGGGGCAGATCCACGTACCTTTCCGCCGGGCGCAGCGTATCTAAGATACACTACGCAGCTGCAACTTATCTTTTGTTTTTTAATCCACAAAGAATCTGTGCTGTAAGTTACGGCGGCGTAGTGTATCTCTCGTGGCGTAAGGGCGCTGAATTCAAATAGATGTAATGGGGGCATATTTTATGTAAATACGTTGTGACCCGATGTAAACAACGTTTTTTTTAACTGTGCATGTGCCGTCCCTGGGGGTATCCCAGTGCGCATGTTTGAAATTAAACCGTAACCAGCCAATGCTTGCGACGGTGACGTCATTCTACGCAAATTCCTATTCGCAAACGACTTACGCAAACAACGTAAAAAATTCAAAATTGTACGTGGGAACGATGCCCATACTTAACATGGAGTACGCCTCATAATAGCAGCTTTAACTATAAGCCGGAAAAAGCCGAACGCAAACGATGTAAAAAAATGCGCCAGCCGGACGAACGTTCGTGGAACGCCGTAAATAGCTAATTTGCATACTCAACGCGGATTTCGACGGAAACGCCACCTAGCGGTCGCCGAAAAATTGCAGCTTAGATCCGACGGCGTACTAAGACGTACGCCTGTCGGATCTAGCCGAGATGCCGTTGTATCTTGTTTTGAGGATTCAAAACAAAGATACGACGCAGGATTTTTTAAATTACGCCAATAGATACGCCGGCGTAATTTCTTTGTGGATCTGCCCCTATAAATTTTTCGCAAACCAATCAATAAACGCTTATTACGATTTTTTTAACGGAAAATATGTAGAAGAATACGTATCGGCCAAAACTGAGGAAAAAAAATGTTTTTATATATATTTTTGGGGGATATTTATTATAGCAAAAAGAAAAAATATGCGATTTTTTTCAAAATTTACGCTCTATTTTTGTTTATAGCGCAAAAAATAAAAACCGCAGAGGTGATCAAATACCACCAAAAGAATGCTCTATTTGTGGGGGAAGAAAGGGACACCAATTTTGTTTGGAAGCAACATTGCACGACCGCGCAATTGTCAGTTAAAACAACGCAGTGCCGAATCGCAAAAAGTGGGCCGGTCATTGACCAGCAAAATGGTCCGGGTCTGAAGTGGTTAAGGACGTTTTGACTTTTTTTCCTGCCTCCTCTAAATGCCTCTCTATGTTGGCATTTACAGGCATTTAGAGCCAGGAGTGTATAAAGGCAGAAATAAAAATCCAGAGTCAGCGCATTCAGAAGAGGAACATTTTGCTGTGAAAAAACGCCTGACATGCCTAAACTTGTGTAATCACGTGTGGACGTGTCTAATAATATTTAAGTGCTAGGTGCATTTTAACACTTGAGCATTTTTTCATTCTAATAGCTAGAATAAATTAACTTTGTGGCCACTAGAACTAATGAATGCTCAAGCGCTTGACACACCTAAACATTCCTAAACGCATTTGCTTTAGGCGCGTTTTTAACAATGCTTTTTTCTCCCCTGGAGCATAGGTGTTCAGGGGAAGAAAAAAAAACATTATGTGTGCATGAAGCCTTAGCATGGAAATTGCCAGTTGGTGACAATTTTAGTCATTGGTTAAAAGGGCACATTATAAGTAAACCTAATACTTGTAAACAACGATGAGTCACTAGGCTTGCACCATATGATTTAAGCTTTAAATATGTACCAGGAACACTGAACATTCCGGCTGATCTAAGCGGGCAACTATTTGTCAAGCCAAGTTTCAGTAATAGAATTGTGAATTGTGAGAGAATCATATGAGAATTTACTGAAATATTGCAAAAGTGTTGGTAAGGATGCTCTTCAGGAATCACTTAAACTTTCTGTACATTAAACACATGCTGCAATTGACACCCCAAAGAGGTGCCAACACTTGTTCAATGACAAGTGAAGAAGTTAAAGCAGTAATGGGAAATCACTTTTGACTAGGGATGAGCCAAACACCCCCTGGTTCGGTTCACACCAGAACAGGCAAACAGGCCAAAAATGTGTGCGAACATGCGAACGCCGTTAAAGTCTATGGGACACAACATAAAAAATCAAAAGTGCTAATTTTAAAGGCTTATATGCAAGTTATTGCTATAAAAATTGTATGGGGACTTGGGTACCGTTTTTTTTAAGGAGCAGTGATTTTAAGAATGCTTAAAGTGAAACAATACAAATTGAATATTCCTTTAAATATCATGCCTAGAGGGTCCCCTTAGTCTGCCTGTAAAGTAGCGCATCTGTCTCATGTGTTTTACTGTCCTACAGCAAAATTAAATTTCTAAAGGAAAAAACTGACATTTATACTTGCTCACGGCTGTAATGTATTGCCGGGTCCCAGCAATATAGATAAAAAATGGAGTGGGTCTCCCCCCCCCCAGTCCATAATAGGCCCTTTGGATCTGGTATGGATATTAAGGGGAACTCCACGCCAAAATGTAAAAAAACAACAACGTGGGGTGCCCCCCAAAATCCATACCAAGCCCTTTGGGTCTGGTATGGATTTCAAGGGAAGCTCCACACCAAAATAAAAAAAAATGGCGCGGAGGTCCCCCAAAATCCATACCAGACCCTTATCTGAGCATGCAGCCTGAAGGAGAATCCCCCCTCCTGAACCATACCAGGCCACATGAACTCAACATGGGGAGGGTGCTTTGGGGTCCCCCCCCCAAAGCACCATGTCCCCATGTTGATGGGGACAATGGCCTCATCCCCACAACCCTTGCCCGGCGGTTGTGGGGGTCTGCAGGTGGGAGGCTTATCAAAATCTGAAAGCAACCTTTAACAAGGGGGCCCCCAGATCCTGCCCCCCCCTCTATGTGAATGGATTTTAGGCACATACACCAAAAAACGTGTCAAAACGTAAAAAACACAAAAGACAGTTTTGCCAATTCCTTAAAAAAGAAAAAAACAGACATCACATAGACATCAAACAGACATTGCGGGACACTTTTTTTTCTCTTTTAATAAAGGAATTGTCAATACTGTGTATTGTGGTTTTTACTTTTTGACATTTTTTTGGGGGGAAAGGGTATTCACCATACAATGTGCCCCATACCCATTCACATGGGGGACAGCGGGATCTGAGGGCCCCCTTATTAAAGGGGGCTTCCAGATTCCGAAAAGCTCCCCACCTGCAGACCCCCACAACCACCAGGCAAGCGTTGTGGGGATGAGGCCCTTGTCCCCATCAGCATGGGGACAAGGTGCTTTGGGGTGCTTTGGGGACCCCTTATATAGTGTGGGGCATGGACTTAGTCCCCCTGAGCCATAATTGGCCAAAAGCACCCTGCCTTTGGCCAATTATGGCTCTCGCAGCATAGCGTGTTGTGATTGGCCAAAGCATGCAGGTCAGGTGCATGCTTTGGCCAATCATCAGACGTCAATGCACTGCAATCTCGCAGTGCAATATGGGGCGTTCTGTGGTGCTCGAATTTTCCGTGAACGCCCCATTTACTCGTTAGGGGGAGATCATCTGGGGGAATCTAGGCTGGAAAGGACCTGGAGGTTCTAGTAGATGACAGGCTCAGCAATGGCATGCAATGTCAAGCTGCTGAAAGCAAAGCCAACAGAATTTTGGCATGCTGCGTTAAAAAAGGGAATTTAACTCCAGAGATAAAATGATAATTCTCCCATTCTACAAGCCTCTGATCTGGCCGCACCTGGAGTATGCTGTCCAATCCTGGACACCAGTCCTCAGGAGGGATGTGCTGGAACTAAAGAGGGTCCAGAGAAGGGCAACAAAGCTAATAAAGGGACTGGAGGATCTCAGCTATGGGGAAAGACTACAAGCATTGAACGTATTCTCTCTGGAGAAGAGACGCTTGAGAGGGGATATGATTTCAATGTACAAATACCATACTGATGACCCCACAATAGGGAAAAAGGAATTTAAAAAGACACGTGGTCATTCGCTAAAATTAGAAGAGAAGCGTTTTAACCTTAAACTGCGTATAGGGTTCTTTACTGTAAGAGCAGAAAGGATGTGGAATTCTCTTCCAAAAGCAGTGGTTTCAGCTGGGAGCATGGATAATTAAAAAAACTATTTGATGGGCACCTTAATGACAGCAACAAACAGGAGTATACAGTGTACTATTAACATATAAGCACACACACAGGTTGGACTGGATAGACGTGTGTCTTTTTTCAACCTCACCAACTATGTAACTATGTAAGACATTCAGATATAAATAAGACATCGCAAAGGATGTGTAGTGAGTGTAGCACCCTCTAGTGTGCTATTATTTTAGTGCAGGGAAATGTATTGACTCATGGTAAGTGTGATTCTGGAATCTGGGTCAGGGTTTACCGCAGGTCAGGCTGGATGACTCACAGAGGCTGGTCTCTGGAGCCTCCCCTTGATTCTGGAACTTTGGAGAAACCTCTAGAGGTTAGCTTTGCTAGCAGGGGAGTCAGTTGCAAGATGGACTGCTGAGGAGGCTGTTGGTGGCTTAGGAGGGATCTCCTAGGTCTAGGGAAGACCCCAGCTGCAGGCAGGGCTCAGACTTGCTCAGGAGGATCCATTCAGCAGAGTGATTTATCATTGGAATCTAGCCTGAGAGCAGTGGGAGCAAGGAGCACAGAGTGCGTACATCAACACACCCAGGGATTTTCAAGGGGAGACACTGCCACATGTAGCAAGATTTCTAAATGGCAGCATTGTGCTTAACCCTTTTTATCCTTGCCCCAGAGGACTTCAGAGCAGTTCTACACAAGGAGAAAATACACTCCTGCATGGAGTTTTCCCTCAATTTTTTTGTCCCCTTTTTGTTGATGTTCTTTGCTTCAAGTTGGGCATCCCAAAAATCCCTTCACCACATCCAAGTTGTTACCTCTAATACAACTTTCAAAACAAAGCCAAGGGACTGACTTCTTGAGTTTGGATGCTGTACTATAGATGAAACTACAGGGTATCCTTCTTCATTCTTAATGTTTGGACATACCCCAAGGATGCTTATTGTCATCATGTTCAGAACTGTTTTGAAGGATAAAACTGTTGACTATGACAAATGTGTTGCTGTCTTAAGCCCTGTACACATGCTCTGTTTTCTTTGCAGTAAAAAGTCTGCAGAGAAAACCGAGGGGAAAGCCGAGAACCCGGCAGGAAAACTGCCATGGAGCTTTGGCCGGGAATCCCGGCCGTGTGTATGCTCCATCGGCACTGACTTGCAGTGTTTCCCATAGGTAAGTAGTAGATCTGGCAGAAAAAAAAAACACTGGGAATCCCGACGGCAAAATAGAGAGCAGGTTCTCTATTTTCCTGCCGGAATTCCCGGCTGTTTTCCTGATGGGAAAACTAAGAGAAAGCATACACACGCATACACATGTTTTCCAGATATATGATCCAAAGACTGGAAAGATTCACGTAGTTTACCTTAACTTGATTTTACCAGTAAATCTCTAGCCCATAAAGTCTCTGAAGAAGTCAAAAGGCATAGTTTCTACCATGTCTGAGTCTAAAACAAAAGAACAGATTGATGCAATTCATGTTGGTTCAGTGAAAATTAACCTGGAAGTGCAGAAAGAACCCTTACCTGGAAGTGCAGAATGAACACTTAACTGGGTTTTAAAAAATTAAGGAAACAGTTCACCAGTACACAGCTCTAACAAAGGTGACTTTTCACAATCTACTAATGATATGTTATTTAATAAAAACAATACAACAGGCAAGAATCCATATAATTTCCAAGATACATGTAGCGCCCCCTTACTTTCAGTATGGGCACTACGCTAAAGTTAGTGGGGAATGGGAGAGTTATTTTGCTCCCATTCGCAATTTGTTAAATTTGGGCTGCTGTCATTCCTGAACTGTCCTGTAGGTCAGTCTGTGCTCCATGGGTGTCGGTTCCACCCCTGGGCGACAGGTGGCGCTAGAGGGGTTCTGGCAGAGCCGCTTTTCCCCAGCAGCCAATTAGAGGAGTTTTCCCTCGCGGAGCATGCTGGGGAGGAGTATATCTGTGGCAGACGCCATTTTCCTTGGTTCTTCGCGGGTTCCAGGTTCCAGGTGCAGCACCTACCTTCAGGGTATGCGCATCCAACGGACCCTGGCCTACCAGGCCAGGGTTGCATTCTACGCGGAGTTACATGTTGCTGAGAGGGGCCCCAGTGACTTACTGGGTCCCCCCATCTATTGAGAAGATCCCAGGCTGGGTGCCGCTCGATTGGGGGATTGGCTTGAGGAGAACTCGGAGGCAGGTTGTCCAACAGGGCTTGAACGAACCATCGGGGATCTGGTAACCGGAATGTTGACAGGTACACTATTGCTGTCATCCAGTGACATATGCTTAATCTACTGGGAGGATTCGCTCAATCTCAATCTGTTCATTTAGCTCATTTAAGTAATTGGCCTGTGGCAGAGGCCTGTTCCTCCCAGAAAACCTAAAGTGACACTTCGGCTGCCAGGCTCGTAGCAGGAGTCTGTCCGGGGGCACTTCACTCACTCTGGCTAGAGTGGCGACGAACTGCAATTGATACTACTGAGAGCAGGATTGCTCAGTTCATATCCAGGCCTGATACTGAAAAGTTCTCTCTCTAGCTTCATCAACCTATTCTCCCTATTTGATGTTGATGTTGGCCGTGTTGGGCCTGAAAATAAATCATTTGAAAACCTTTATTCATTGACTGGACATTCGCTCACTACTCTACTCATCAAATACACCCCTGGACAACACCGAGGTAACTTAATACGCCAATCCCTGCAACAACCAGCGGCTCCTTCGGGGGTAGCGCTACATACAAATGATTTGTTGATTCATAGAAAAGCTATGATTTGTCAATGTGTACATCTCAACCAGAAAGACCAACTGAACTTCCTCATTCATCATCTGTGAAAGAGGGAATTTCACTCAACTGAAGCTAGTTCCCCAGTTGTAACTCAAACAAGGACGTGTAGAATTAGAAAACCTGTGGACAAACTTATTTGCTCAATGACTAGTGTAATATCTGGATGCCAAGAGGTACTATAGGTGCTTAATGAATTAAGAATGCTCTTTCCAACTAGGGTTTCAACACTTTATAGTTTTTTTAGAAGCATACAATTATTAATAGTCATGTTACAAGTAATGGCATTGGTTTATGTCATGAGGTGCTTAAAGTGGATGTAAACTCTCACATATACCCAGTGAAGTGAACAGCCTCAGATGATACACAGAGATGAAACAAATCTCCTCACATAAGTTTTACAAGCATATCTGCAGTCTTCTCCTTTTTACACTCTTTGGAAAGTGCACATCATGTTATTAATCTTTCTCCCTGTTTCAGCAGTGGGTGTGGAGTCTGGACATACACTGTGTGTACACTGATTGGAGGAAAGAGACACACCCACCTCCACATAGGCAGAGGAATGAAGGAACATGAGAGCTGTACTGTTAATAGACAAGCTCTCTGCTTATCTATATCTAAGTTCCCTCCCTGACACAAATTTCCAGCTGCGTTTATCTCCTGTTTTGGAGAGCTTGTCAGAAGTTATCATGCTGATAACAGAGGTACGGAGCAGCATAAAGACACAGGACTTAAGGGGTTGTAAAGGTTTTTTTTTTTTTTTATTCTATCCATTAAGGTAAAAAAAAAACCCTGGCAATGACAGCCCCCCACCCCCCCCCCCCCCCCGGTTTTACTTACCTAAGCCCTGAAACTCAGTGGGCTCGTTCCCACGATGGTTTCCCCCAGCTTGAGTCGGCTCGTCATTGGATATTAATAGCAGCGCATTCATTGGCTCGCACTGATGTCAATCACATCCAATGACGCGGTGCACTGGGGGGCTATAGCCGCCGGCTGTATCACAGGAGCGCGCCCGCAAGAACTAACCCCCATGGGAGAGAGCTCCCATGAAGGGGGTTAGTTCTTGTGGGGAGGAGCCGAGACAGCCGCCGAGGGACCCCAGAAGACCAGGATTAGGGCCACTGTGTGCAAAAGGAGCTGCACAGTGGAGGTAAGTATAACATGTTTGTTTTTTTGTTTTTTTAGAGAACCTTTAGTGTCCCTTTAAGGCTTTGGAGAGAGACAAGTAAATACTACAGATATATGTGCCCAGGTCAGATTTCATGAATGGGGTCTACATCCACCTTAACTGAATAGCACATAAGATAACAGGTTACTATTATACCTCCTACTGTATGCATTGCGTACTTGCTATGTTGTATCACAAATGATAATATGAGGGCAGTAAACACCCTCTCAGCATCTTTTACTAAAGGGTCGACAAAGAGGTTTTGTTATCACGCGACACCCTTTAGTTTTCCTACCTTCTTGTAGTGCATCATGATTGGTTAATGTTATGTTTTAAAAGGTTGTTGCTACCTATACCTTGTAATGCAATACATGTAAAGCAGTTTTAGAGCCTAAAGCAGGTCTTCACCCTTAATCCCATCTTGAGCTACCTTTCCTCTTCCCCTTCCTTCTTTTACCAATG